>NC_139228.1:66396264-66714932 GCF_055691185.1 Crinia signifera | reverse complement strand
TCGCCACTGGATTTGGGTGGAGTTTTACTACAAAGTGAGATCTATATTGCAGTTTAAAAATAAAGCAGTCAGTATTTTCCCTGCACAGAAACAAAATAACTCACCCAAATCTAACTCTCTCTGCACATGTTACATCTGCCCCCCCTGCAGTGCACATGGTTTTGTCTATTTGAGAAGGAATTTGCATCTGAGCGTGAACCAGAATAAGGCCCTATATCTGTTGCGCTTTCTCCGGCTAGTGATAAAGTTGGGCGTGGATTTATCCTCAGTGGGATCTTACAACCGACGTTCTCTTCTACCGCTCTTTATTGTCCTCTAGAATATGGCAATGGCTTAAACTAGACTTCTATGATCAGAAATGGCTTTCTGCTCGTTTACGGGACAGACCGATCACTGAGCGCAGTATGGAGTTCTTGTTATGGCGTTAAGTCGGGTACACATTGGAGCGACCACCAATTGTTCCGACTTTACTGACAATTTCCCTTGAGCACAGAACCCAAGTAAATGAGTGCACACACACACCGCAATCTTAGCTGAACATTATTTTACATTGCATACCTCCCAAGATTAGCATGTTGGGGATCGGACTGCATATGCCCGAAGGGACTTTGCATTAGGGGAGTGGCCTCACTGGGATGTTGCGGCCTTAAGCCACACCCAATTTTCCATCACCATGGGGGCATAATTAGCGTTCCGTGAGCTGTTGGCCATGCCCCCAGCCCCTCGGTTTCACTGAGTAGATGCTATTCCTAGCTTCTCTGCTGAGCAGACCAACGGCAGACAGGGGGGACTCAACTGTCTCCCCCACCCACGGGACACACACAAAAAATGGGACTGTTTGAAAAGGACCAATCCCTACAGCTCTGCGGCCCAGCTAGTAACGGCATCACATGTTAGATTCTCCACCTCTATGATCTAGATTAGTATATGGGCAATATTAAACCACCGCTTTACTGGCATTTATATCCTGACTTAATTGGAGATTCTCTGTCCCAGCGAGCTCTGGGATAGAGAACAGGCTGTGCCAGGTCTGCAGCATCTGATACCAATGTCCAGGCCTCTTGTGCATGAAGCTGGCAATCTAATGACAACATCATCATTCCTCATCCTCAGATGAATACACTCCGCATCTGCCGAAGCAGGTACCAGTCTGCACATTACTCCCTGAACCACACACATTAATGCCAAATCACTTAGAAAAACACAAATTAATGAGATGAACATGGGAGCTGTCCAACCTCTTCCCACACTGTGCACCATCAATCAGTGCCACATTATATATTTATATCAGATGTTATTGCGTTACATTAATCCACCACATCCAGTCCAGGTTCAGGACAAACACTGGACGCCGCAGACGGGGCTGGTTACCACCAGAAAATGGAAATGATTCATTTGTTAGGGAATTGGTTGAGAAAAGGAATCATTTTATTTAAATCATTTATTTCTAAAGCACCAGCGTATTTATTTATTACCAGTTATTTATATAGCGCACACATATTCCGCAGCAATGTACAGAGAATATTATTACCAGTTATTTATATAGCGCACACATATTCCGCAGCGCTGTACAGAGAATAGTTGAACAGTCACATCAGTGCTTGCCAGGGGCTGGCTGGCAAATTTTAGCCTGGGGGGCAAGTCCAGAGCACAGGCCCATAAGTAACAGCGCATTGATAAATGGAGGTTTTTCATTTAAAAAATATGTATTAATAAAAAAATAAAAAAAACAATAGGACACCACAGGCTGCTCCCCTGTATAATAACAGGACACCACAGGCTGCTCTCTCTGTATAACAGGACCCCCACAGGCTGCTCCCCTGTATAATAACAGCTGTATTAAGAATATATTTTAGGGACATCACATGCCATCAATAGGGAAGCCCCCCCCCCTCCCCCATTGGAAAAAAGAAACCACACAACACACACACACACACACACAAAATATCCCCCACAGGGGAAAAAAACACATCGGCCTACACAAATATAAGAGACAACTGGGGGTAAATGAACTTAGTAAAGCTTCTAAAAAGAGGTGATGTTTCCCATAGCAACCAACGTCAGATTCTGCCTATCATTTCTCTATTGCACCCTAGAAAATGATAGATATAATCTAATTGGTTGCTATGGGCAACATCGTTGTTTAGAACTTTCAGTAGTAGACACTCCATATAGAGAAGAGGTTTTTTTCACAGTACACTAAGTGAAAACCATTAATATTTTATTTATTTGTCCAACAGGAGTCCAAGTGGGTTACATAAAAACAATGAGTGGATATCCAAACACCACATACATCAGTATGCTGGAAAATTCCACCAAAGGCCTAGATGCCGAATGCATGGATAATGAAAAGTTTCAATGGATATTTACCTACCAACCAATTTACATGTGGTTCATTTTTATCGTGGGCTTCATAGAAAACCTGTTTGTCATCTCAGTCTTTTTGCTTCATAAAAAACGCTGCACGGTCCCGGAGATCTACCTGGGGAACATGGCGGCGGCGGATCTGATCTTCGTGTCCGGTCTTCCCTTCTGGGCCATCTACATTTCCAACAAATTCTACTGGCCCTTTGGCAGCTTCCTCTGCGTCGCGGTCAATTCTCTAATCCAGCTGAATCTGTTCAGCAGCATCTACTTCCTCATGATGGTCAGCATTGACCGGTACTTGGCTTTCGTGAAGACCATGTCCTTTGGCCGCCTGAGAAGATCTGGATGGGCCAAGGTGAACTGTGCAATTATTTGGGTCTTCGCCATGGTGGTGAGTTTGCCAAAAGTAGTGTTCCGGAAAGTGCTATTTATTCCTAGTTTGAACACCACCGCCTGTCTTATCGTGCCCCCCTCCGATGACTGGCACATTGCCACCAATGTCATTATGAACGTGGTTGGCTTTCTGATACCGGTCATCGTCATCACATTCTGTACTGTCAAGATTACATCCGTCTTGAGGAATAACGACATGCAGCACTTCAAGGAAGTGAATAACGAGAAAAAGGCTACCTGGCTTGTGTTGGCGGTGCTTTTGGTGTTTATAGCATGCTGGCTTCCATTCCATATTTCTGCTTTCATTGATACGCTGGACCAATTAAAAGTTTTCCCCAAGTGTGCAGTGACGGGATTCAATCACATTTTTAACCAAGTTACGACCTACATTGCCTTCAGTAACAGTTGCATTAATCCCCTCCTGTACGTCATGGTTGGTAATCATTTTAGAGTGAGAACAAGAGAGGTCTACGACCCCCTTCTACCTGAAAGATACAGACGGAGGAAGTCATCTGCCCAAATGTCCACCTCAGACACAACACGTGTTTCATTCTCAATAGAACCTTCCAAGAAAGGATCCATTGCTTGAGACTGTTCGGTTGTAATATGTTATAGACTAGTGTACATGAACTTCAATCATTTATACTGCTGACTTAAATTCATCCATCTTCTCATGGAAGCAATAGCGATGAGTGATTCAGCATACAAAATGGCTGCCTTCACTGGGTGAAGAAAAATGGCTGCCTAAGGCCCAACTCTGCTTATTTAGGCGGCCATACTGGACGGATCCTGCTGTAGGTTCCTTGAGTTTAACATCCAGAAAACCCAGGGCCTAAAGGTGTACTTAAAATAGCCTGCTTGGGATAACATTGTTTATCACCTGGATCCATGTCATGGCCATTGTTTAAGGACAACACACATGGCGATTTGCGACTATGATCAACAACATGGCCGCCAGTTTCAGCTATCCCATACTTCAGCCAATATAGATCGTATTCATTTCTTAAGGTTTTGTTTTAAACGATTTGTCCGGATGTTTCCCTTCAGCCATTTTCCATTTGAGCAGTCCATGACCACAGAGGTCCCTTATAATTACCTGAGAGCATCAGGCACCACGGCAAAATCCATTGAGACAGAGGGACAGATGTATCAAGCTTCAAAATGTGATAAACAACCAGCCAATCAGCTCCCAACTGCCATGTTACAGGCTTATTAAAAATGACAGGTAGGAGCTGATTGGCTGGTTGTATATCACTCTCCATTTTATCGCTTCTTGAAGCTTGATCCATCTGGCCCAGAATCATGAATACAAACATCAATCTGAAACACCTGTTAAAATGAAACAGGAGAATTGTATCATTGGCTTGAACAACGCTTCTCTTGTAATAAAATCTCAGCAAAATTATCCTTTAGAATTCTATTCCTTTGCACAATTATGTTGCATGATATTAATAAGCCCCACCCACTCATGGATTTGCCAGTAAGTGAAGAGGGGGTGGAGCCAATCTGCGGTAATTCCTTTAGAAAGGCATTATTTTGGCCCTGCCCCCCTCACAGCAAAATGTCTAGAGATATTCCATTCTATATGGACTGGATTAAAATGATGCAAAGGCATACATGCAATACAACATGTATCAAGTATTAATCTACCTTAAAGGCTTCTCTGCACCAATGCGTACAGTGCCCAAGCAACCACTTGGCAAAGGAATTAAGTGAATATTTATTAATAACAGAAGCAAAGTAATGATTCAGTGTGCAGAATAGGTTTCTGTGTTTTAATGATTTAGGTCTATACAAATAAAGCCTACATAAACCCAACTAATACAGTATGATTTCGCTGTACAGAAAAGCATCACTCTCTGTTATATAATACAAAATTGAAGACACGGAATGTAATACTTTTTCCTACCAACCAGATGGCGCTGTTATTACTGACCTCTATAGATAGTACGTAGCCCTGCCCACTATCAAAACTACTGTATATAGTCTACATTAAATAGTGACATCTGCAGGCTACAGGAAAGTATTACAATGCCAGCTCCGGGCAGGCAAGGCAGTTGCAAACAGCGAACTATTTGGGAGCTCAGCCGCACATTGTATTCTGAGGGTCCTATAGTAAATAGGTGTGAGAATTGCCAAGCAAACATTTTTATCTTTCATAATGACCTGTAATGTTACCGTATATAGGAAATATAATTTTTTTACACAACATTTTTTAGTTTAATTTATATAACAAATGTGAGCGACGCTGGCATTATTAGTGGATATTATGCACATTTTTGTGCACAAAGAGTTATAAGCACATTGCTGTATGAGAAGAACTTGGAAATTAAATGTCAGGGCAATACTATATGAAATTGGGGATCAAAACTATAAATGCACAGGTCACATCTCCTGAAATGCTTGGGAACAGAAGAACTCTGGGTGTCAGATTTTTATGTACTTTGTATTTGGATATACATAAGAAGATTGCATGTTTGCTTCATAGACACCTTATACACGCTATACACGCGGCCTGAAGGTCATCTTATACCAGGATTGCCTACCCTCGTGGAATGGCCAGGAGGGTCCCAGAAATTGGGAACCCTCCCGCATTTTCCCTCCATCTCCTGCGAACCGCCCCTCGGGGAGGGGGCTCCGCGGGTCAAATGACACGATCGCTGCATTTTAGCCCTGCCCCCCGCAGTGCAATTCCTGAAATACTGGCATTGCACGGTGGGGGCGGTCACAATAAACAATCAATCTAGACATGCCCCCAATATGGCAGCCCATCCATGGCTCCGCCCCTTAACCACCCCTTTTCCCCTGCTTCAATGAGCTGGCTGCCCTCTCTGGGAGTCTGCAATGATGTCTTATACAATACTTGTAATAGTTGTGTGCACTACACAAAGGCCCTGATTCTGGTTCACTCGCAAAGGCAAATTCCTTCTCAAATGAACAAAACCATGTGCACTGGAGGTGGGGCAGATGTAACCTTTGCAGAGAGAATTAGATTTGGGTGGGGTTTTACTTCAAAGTGAGATCTATATTACAGTCAGTCAGTATTTTCCCTGCACAGAAACAAAATAACTCACCCAAATCTAACTCTCTCTACACATTTTACATCTGCCTCCCTGCAGTACACATGGTTTTGTCCATTTGAGAAGGAATTTGCCTTTGCGAGTGAACCAGAATTAGAGCCAAAGTCTGTGTACATTGAAACAGCTGGAATGTCTTACAAGCCAACAATTATAGCAGGGGTGGCCAAACCTGTCCTCAAGATCTACCAACAGTCCATGTGTCTCAGGCAACCTGTAGGAATGAATGCAGCAGGTTTGAAAATGTGACAGTTAGTAATGATTACACCTGTGCACCAGCTAGGCGATTTGGGACATGTGACAGTTAGTAATGATTACACCTGTGCACCAGCTAGGTGATTTGGGACATGTGACAGTTAGTAATGACTGCACCTGTGCACCAGCTAGGTGGTCTGAGAAATGTGAAAGTAATGACTACACCTGTGCATCAGGTAGGTGATTTGGGAAACCTGGACCATTGGTAGAACCCAGTGGACCGGTTTGGCCAGCCCTGAATTACAGTAGTGTGTTCTTGTATATAATTTCAAGATTTATAAGACTTCGGAGTATAACAGATCCCATAATTCCACAGTCACTAGTGGCTCCTGCGTATCTCACCAGCTCTGCACTTAGAGGCGTAACAGAATGAAACAGAGGAATGGCAACATGGAGAAACAAACATTTGTTTTCTTTCAGTTGATAATACAATGTTCTATGTACAATAATATATACACCCTGATTGGACGCTGCTAGATAAGGACATTCTTCAATGCAAAAAAAAAAACCAGAGGTCATGTACCCCAAGACCTTGGAGCAAGATAAAGTACTTACTGGTTCTAGCAGCTAGATTCTCCATATTCCAGCATCTGCTGTAGGAGCTTCGGTCATTGACCTGGTAAATCCTGCATACCTGGCTTGTTACGTGTACTCGGATATCCGCTCAGAAGGGTACCTTCAGTTGCTGTGGTCTCTGAGTATCCCCAGTCTTGCTACGTTCAGTCTGCACCAATGCTAACATTGTCCTGATTGAGCACCTGTGGAAACTCCAGTTTGATGCTGGGATCAGCTGTAACCCCTTGGTTGCCTGATTGCTGATGTTTATTCTCCATCATTATCTCCTTTTTTAAATCTTTCTGAAAGGCAGACAAGTATGACTGTCAGTGATGCGAATAACTCTCAGTATTTGGGATATGGCAACGAGGTAGACATTGATTGGGTTGACCAATGAAGGTCGACAGGGCTTACTGTAGGTCAACATCTGATATAGTGTTCCGGAAAAAAATGATTTTTTTTTAGACTAATGAATGCGCTATACCAGCTGCCACTAGGTTAGAGTGCCACCTGAAATAGGTCCACACTACTAGGGTCAACAGGGTTGGAAGGTCGACACAATCATTAGGTCGACAATGGCAAGGTCGACAGTCAAAAAGTTAACATGAGTTTTCACTTCGCGTGACAAACTCATGTCGACCTTTTGAATTTCCACCGTGCCATTGTCGACCTAATTCTTGTGTCGGCCTTCCAACCCTGTCGACCTTAACCACGTTGACCTAAGTCAGGTGTCAACCTAAGCCTTTCGACCATAAGTGGTTGTCCCAATGTATGTCGACCTAAATTAGGTTGACCCAATGACCCATCCCCCAGTATGTCATGTGTAGACAGAGGTGGGAGAAAGAGTCGGCATTTGCACAGTACATGAAGGTGACCGGGCCCAGATGGGCACTCTAATGCAGTGGTTCCAAAACTTTCTTGAATTACAGCTCCCCATGGCCCAATAAATGATTGGTACTTATTTCCTAGCACGGCGCCAGCGATAAAAATGTTATCCATCGGGTCCTAAAAATTTGCATCGATCGCATCGCATGCAACCAAATACCATTGCATGCGATCGACGCGATTTTTACATTGGAACCAATGTTAAATGCCCCCCAGACCCCAATTTTCATTGTATCTCCACCCTGATGTGTCAAATGCCCCCCCCCCCCAATGTTAACGCCACCCCACGATTAACACCAACCCGAAGCGTGGCGAGTGCAGCGAGCCCACAAGGGGCGACTTTTTCATACCCCACTATCCTGGCATGGAGTTGATTTTATATAGTGTGGCGAGCGCAGCGAGCATTACTTCACAGGTATTACGCGTCCCCTCGCCACGCTTCGGGCTAGGTGGCTTGCTACGCTCGCCACACTATATAAAATCAACTCCACGCCGACGTGGATAGTGGGGGTATGAAAAGGTCGGAGGATGCGTACCGCAACGCTTTGGGTTGGCGTTCATCGTGGGGTGGCGTTAAGAATGGGGGGGGGGGCATTTTACATACAAATTACCCATCAGGGTGGGTATACAATCAAAAAACTGGTCCATTGGGCCATTTAACATTGTACCCTATATAAAATCGGGTCCATCGCATCGGTCGCATTGTATGCCACTATAATGGCATACAATGGTCCCGATTTTACATAGGAATTTAACATTGAATACAATGCACTCAATGTTAAATCGCGTCGGTTAAGGCATGCGATGGACGCCATTTTTTAATTGTCGGGGAAAAGGCTAAAAATAGCCCCAAAATCGCGTCGGTCGCGTCCATCGCAAAGGTATGCGATGACCCACGATGGGCGCTGTGCTAGAAAGCAAGTACCAAATGATCAATTAAATAGGTTGTGTATGTATGTATGTATGTATGTATGTATGTATGTATGTATGTGTATATATATATATATATATATCCTTAGGGCCAGCTCTGTGCAGAGGGACAGGAGTCACTTCCGGACCATCAACCCAGCAAGTGCCCCAAAGCTGCCCATGGTGCCATAGGACCCAGCTTGGGAATCATTGATCTAAGGCAGTGGTAGCCAACTCCAGTCCTCGAGAGCTACCAACAGTGCACATTCTCCAGACAACCTAGCTGCTGCACAGGTGCACTCATTACTCACTGACACATTTGAAAAGATCGATAGGTGGAGATAAATTACTTCACTTGTGATTCTGTGAGGAGATCTGGAAAACATGCAGTGTCGATAGCTCTCGAGGACTGGAGTTGGCTACCCCAGCTCACTCCATCATGTGCCATGGGCCATGTCACTGTGGTTACCATGGTAATTACATTATACTTTGCACAATTTTATATTTATTTATTAGCAGCCTGATGAAACAAACTAAGTAAAATTGTCGATCATCGATATTCTTCCATAGCCTGCCATGGGAATATATTTTTAAATAATATAAAAAAAAAAACCACACACACACACACACACACACACACACGACTCGCTCGTTTTCACAGGATTGCGTCTTTAAAATTGATGTGGGTACCCAATCTGTTTTGATTATCTTTGCTGATTTAGCGATTGTGTAGCCCCCAGTCTCACAGCCATTATTTTTGCAGAAGAAAAAAGTAACTTGGGAAAGTCGCAAAGTTATTATAGAGAGATAAAATACAGTTTTGCTTACTTGTATCTGATGTTTTTTTTGTGGTCTGAACCATAATTCCGTTACGGTCACTGAGGCACCAAATAAATATTGGTGCAGCACAAATAATAGGCGTCTGCCATGTAGATTTTATTTATATGGGGCCCAATTCCGAGTTGATCGCAGTTGTGCGAATTTGCAGAACGAGCAATTACAGAATGACTGCTCATGTGTACTTTATGAATATGCACAGAAAAAGTGCATGGATAGTATTCGCAGTCCACCCACTGTTTGACTAACAGGAAGACGGCACTGTGGGGGGTGATCTGTGATATCAGCACCGGCCTGGATCCGCCTGTCTGTCGCAGATGACCAGTAGGGGGCAGACTTACAGTACTCACAGACTGGGGAAATATTTTGATGATTTGTGAATTGTGTACGGATCTGTGGTGATAGCGAATAGAAGGACATTCGCAATACACTCGCAGATTTGCACTGGGCGGTTTTCTGTCTGTCTGGGCGGCAGCTATCTACTCGCAGTCATCTGATGAGCGATGAAGTCTGAATCAGGCCCATGGACCACTCCCGTAGTGCTGCCTTAGACCATACGGCACATATAGGTCTGTGCATTCCAGGCATTGTTACATTGTATTTCAGTGTGATGCCATTTCCTGTTTCTGCTATTTTCTAGTCCATTTACACTAAGTGCACGGATACTGCTCCGATACCCAGAAATACACAAGACACCGACACATCCTGTGTAACACTGCGGAGATTCGTTTTCTAGAAAGGGATTGTTCCAAAATGGGAATATGTTTAAGCCAAAGGACTGGCACAATCCAATCTGCCAAACGGGAAACTGCATCAGGAACCGCTGTCACGGTGATGGATATTCTGTGAATGTTTGATGTCTGGAGACCACCAGTTGGGGGGTGGGAGGGGGGGGGGGGGGCTGAGCTGAGGGGCTGGAAGTGTATATCCGCGAGTAAGCAGGGCTGTACATGCATCACTGCCAGGGTGCACTTACATGTGCAAGAGGGTATGGGTCAGGTATACAGTCGTTCGGTTGACACTGTAACGGTCGACATACATTGATCAACCACTGAAGGTCGACGTGGGTTAGATTGACCCCTGAAAAGCTTGTGTTGACCTTAAGCATGCCGACCTATTTCAGATGTTGACCTAACCCGTATCGACCTTCATTGGTCAACCCAATGCATGTTGACCTTCAGTTGGTCGACCCAATGACTCCTACCCATGGGTCAACCACTGAAGGTAGACAAGGTTTAGGCCGACACCTGAAATTGGTCCACATGGCTAAGGACAGCAGAGTTGGAAGGTCAACAATGGACGGTTGACAGACTTCACTGTCTGTCCCGAATGTTGACATAGTCAACATGGACACTGTCTTAGTGTACCGCTGTGTCGTCTCTAAAAAAAATGATAAACTCATGTCAACCTTTTGACTGTCAACCTTCTCATTGTAGACCTAATGCTTGAGTCAACCTTCTGTCCTTGGCGACCTTAGCCATGTCAACCTATTTCAGGTGTCGACCTAAGCCACATCCACCTTAATCGGGTCATCCTACTGACCGTATCCCAGTGCAGGAGGCCTGGCAGCAGGAGTATCCTCCCAGCCTGTAGCCCCATCAACACACTGATCTTGGTCTATGTGACAATGTGCAGCTACAGCACAACTGCGCCTCCTGCTGGTGACACTTTTCAACATATCCTATTTAATAAAAGGCAATTGCTGCTCCTCACCTGTTAGGGGGAATTCAAGTGTTGTGTGCAGCGGCGGGCACTAGATGGTGTTGCTCCATTCAGGTGCACACAGTAACTGGTGGTTACATTTCTGTTGCTGGTAACTAGTGATTTACATCAGTCTCTTATATGTATACTGTATAAGCTTACTAGGGTCCGGGTGATCAATATAGTGCATAAACACTGAACGATATCGCCCAGTGACATCATCCTGTCACCACTCCGAGCATGCAGTCGTTGACCATATTGTGAAAGTTCAGCTGCATGTACAGACTACCTCGTTACACTACAAACACCCCGGGCACAAACTGCGTAGCGCGCGTCTAAGCCTGAAGTGCCGGGAGTGTGAATTGACATGCTAAAAGCGCAAAATAAGTTAGCGTCTACATTGGGGACACCCCCTGTGGTAGGGGTGTGCGATTTATAAGCCCCGTTTAGCCCCTTTTGTCTCCTTTTTACACTTCATTAGATTTCAACTAGAGTGGCACGTGCAGCGCTACGCTACATCACGTTACACTTTAACACTGTAGCTAGAGCGGCACGCGAGCCTCTGGCAGGCTGCCAAGTTTCTGTTACTTCCGGCGCCGTGAAACTAGAGGAACTGCCTTTGCGCAAAAAGATGGCAGCATTTTTCTAAGGTGCACGCGAGGACGGGCCGATGACTTACATTCTTGGGAGCAATTTTGTCTCTGGCGCACGGGAAAGCCAAAATGCCAATTATATTTAAATATTCAGACCATCTCTCTAACCGCTTGGGGGAATGGGTACAAAATCTTTTTTGGAAGCCTTGAAAGCAGGGGGAAAATCCCAGAAATTCTCCATCCAACAGAACCCAAATGCAAATTCTGCCTTTACTGGCGCTGGTTCCCCCAGTTGAATAGCCAGTACCAATTCTTTGAAATGGATAGTTTATAAAGTGTCATAATAGGACATCACTACAACATGCGAATTCTACATAAAATATATTACGCGTTTCACTGGACTGCTGCCCACTTCATATGTAAAAGGTGACTTAACACGGTTGCATGTATCTATGATGTCATATATGGTTTTAGACAAGTTATCAAATATTATATACATTTATAAAATGTAGGCATAAGAGATCTGAATTTTTGTAAGTTATTAATTATCTTACCTTTTTAGCATTTATGTTCATAGTTTTACTTGTGTTGTGGTGATGAAAAGCACTGGTAAAGTTATAAACAGGACATACAGTTATGTTTGTCGCAGCGTTCTGACTTTCATGATTTAAACCTAAGGAAAATCTGAGTTTGGGATTTAGTAAAAGCCGTGTAAGGGTTCCTGGGGGGTATGGATGGAGCGAGAGGATGGTCTCATCCATTAGGACCATTTCAGGTATTCAGCCTGAGAGCAGGCTAATTAGTTACTGCACCTGTAAGAGGCGGATATAAAAGGTGTGTCAGGGCTTGAGAAATGATGATTTACTGTCTCCGAATGTTATTAGAGTAAATCTGTATTGTTTAGTTACTGCCCAGATGACATAGGATTTGTTTTTGTTTTATATTTTCTAGGGATGTGCACCGGCCACTTTTCGGGTTTTGGGTTCTGATTACTTTGAGGTTTTGGGTTCTAATGGGTTTTAGCCAAAACACCTCCTAAGTGTTTTGTGTTTGGATTTCTTGGATTTTGGGTTCTGATTTATTTGTTAAAAAAGCATAAAAACTGCTAAAAATCGCAGGAATTTCGGGTTTTTATTTTGCTCCTACTCTATATTAACCTCAATAACATTCATTTCCACTCATTTCCAGTCTTTTCTGAACACCTAACACCTCACAATATTGTTTTTAGGGCAAAAGGTTGCACCAAGGTAGCTCAATAACTATGCTAAGCCACACAAGTGTGTGGCACAAACACGTGGCTCATGTAAGAGTGGCACTGCAGCGGTAGATACGACAGTACTAGGCACCAGACAGGTAGATACGGCAGTACTAGGCAGTGAGCCCCAGACCAGACGGTAGATACGGCAGTATTAGGCAGTGAGCCCCAGATCAGACAGGTAGATACGGCAGTATTAGGCAGTGAGCCCCAGACCACACAGGTACAGCAGTATTAGGCAGTGAGCCCCAGACCACACAGGTATGGCAGTATTAGGCAGTGAGCCCCAGACCACACAGGTACGGCAGTATTAGGCAGTGAGCCCCACACCACACAGGTACGCCAGTATTAGGCAGTGAGCCCCAGACCACACAGGTACGGCAGTATTAGGCAGTGAGCCCCAGACCACACAGGTACGCCAGTATTAGGCAGTGAGCCCCAGACCAGACCGGTAGATACGGCAGTATTAGGCAGTGAGCCACAGACCACAAAGGTAGCGATATACGGCAGTATTTAATTATTTATTAGGCAGTGAGCCCCAGACCACACAGGTAGATATACGGCAGTATTTATTAGGCAGTGAGCCCCAGACCAGACGGTAGATACAGCAGTATAGGCAGTGAGCCCCAGACGACAAAGGTAGAGATATACGGCAGTATTTAATTATTTATTAGGCAGTGAGCCCCAGACCACAAAGGTAGTGATATACGGCAGTATTTAATTATTTATTAGGCAGTGAGCCCCAGACCACAAAGGTAGAGATATACGGCAGTATTTAATTTTTTATTAGGCAGTGAGCCCCAGACCACACAGGTAGATATACGGCAGTATTTATTAGGCAGTGAGCCCCAGACCAGACGGTAGATACGGCAGTATAGGCAGTGAGCCCCAGACCACAAAGGTAGAGATATACGGCAGTATTTACTATTTAATTATTTATTAGGCAGTGAGCCCCAGACCACAAAGGTAGAGATATATGGCAGTATTTAATTATTTATTAGGCAGTGAGCCCCAGACCACACAGGTAGATAATGATATACGGCAGTATTTTATTAGGCAGTGAGCCCCAGACCAGACGGTAGATACGGCAGTATTAGGCAGTGAGCCCCAGACCACACAGGTAACTAGATATACGGCAGTATTATTTATTAGGCAGTGATCCCCAGACCACAGACTGGCAGATTCAGTGCAGGCAGCACCAGTGGACTATATATATTTATTTAATATAATTAATTATTAATATATATAATAAATGGCACAGCACAGCACCAGAGGTATGCCCCAGCACAGAGGAGACAGTAGTACTACAGGCAGGTACACAGTTAGACTGTTCTCCTAAGCAGAGGAGAACAGAGTACACAGCAGCACTGAGGGAGACAGCCCCAGCAAATAAAAAAATTAATTACAGCACAGCAGCACACCAGAGGTAGACCGCACAGAGGAGACAGTAGTACTACAAGTACACAGTTAGACTACACAGCAGCACTGAGAGACAGCACCAGCGATTGCAAAAGCTCAAGGTCAACCTCAAGTTTAAGCCCCAGCAGCAGCACCAACACACCCTCTCCCAACCCACTACTTGACTGGAGTGAAGATGGCGGAATCCGACGCGGACGGACCGAGTCAGGCGGGAATCTCCGAGCGCTGCTCGGAATCGGGCTCGGAATGATGACGTCCGTGGGGGCTCGGATCTCTGAAACATCTCCATACCTCCCAACAGTCCCGATTTTAGTGGGACAGTCCCGATTGTCAGGGCCTGTCCCGCTGTCCCACCCGCGGGCGGCAGTGTCCCGCGGTGTGGGGGGGCTGTTGGGAGTCCCCCCTCTCAGCTGCTAAGCAGCGGGGAATAAACGCTGTGCGCATGCGCACAGCGTCTATTCCCGCAGCCAGGCAAAATGGGGGCGTGGCCTCGCGGGGGAGCCGCGAGTATAGGCCATGCCCCCAAATTAGGCCACGCCCCCAAAAATTTCAACGCGCCTTCGGCGCGCAGCAGCAGCATCACGACTGCCGAGCGGCAAAAGTTGGGAGGTATGCATCTCTAATATTTTCTGTACTGCACATAGCTCTGAATTGGTGTATTGTTTCCTGACTGCTGTGTGTTTGCAGGTGCTCATCTACCCCAGCAGAGGGCGCTCCTACATTCATAAAAACAGTCTGATAAAACAGCATCAGTCCACTGACATGGAGTTTTTCATGTTTTGTTTAGCCGACGTGCTGAGTGGTGGTATTTCATGCTCTACCATCCACTAGGGTGTGAAGGGAGAATAGAATAGTGTGCCGAGAGTCACTCAGTGCTACGTTACGGTGGCCATGTCAACTGCGTTGACATCTGGGTCAAAAAACGCAAAAACCCCCATGAACTGTTGACCTTCCCCATGTCAACCTAATGCTTGTGTTGACCTAAGGACCCTGTGAACCTTACCCCATTGGAGTAAGTACAGGAGTCTGGGGGAGAGGTAAAAGTCCTAAAAATTGGTCTTTTTATACACTGGATACTGTATGGAAAACAGTATTACTATTTATCATTTCAATTTAAATAAGATTAAGTGGTCAGTAAAAAGGTTAAACCTATTATAGTCAATACACAAACATAATAGACCCAGTACTGCAAGCTCTAAGCTCACAATCTCCCACTTCATGGTAGGGCTCCTGTCTCTTCCTCCTGGAAGCTACTCTTTGGTCCAGGCTCAGATCCACACATACAGTAAATGTGGTAGAAGAAGCTGGTACACTGGGCATGTGCAGCAGCTCTGCTCTGTCCCCTCTACTGCATGATGTGGTGCCAAGCTCTAATGATCATATTATATACAAGTGCTGTTGTCGTCATAATTTAAGACACCCCCCCCCCTGCATTTGCCTTTGATTAATATAATAATCTATCTGTCGATATAGAGAGAGATCAAGTTTATATATACACACATATATACACCACATTAAAAGCCTGTGTTTGTCCCTCTGTACATTACTCTGTAGGACACCTCACAGGCTCAGCACTGCCTCTGATTAAAAACCCTCCCATGTTGAGGCTGCTGCTGCTGTTTTCAATGGCCCCGCGAAGCTTGTGATCTATCAATCAGAGCTCAGCACAAGCTTCTCAGCCTCTGACCTCTTGTGCAAAGTCTCATGGGTCAACTCATGATGCACTGCACACGTGTGCAGTCAGTGGGCCTCATTCAGATCGCTTCGGTACTGCGTGCATTTGCACACAGTACTAATGTTGAACGTCTGGTATCTGCGCATGTGCAGGCGTATGGTGCTTGCACCCATGGCGACCTTTTGGTTTCACTCATGCCGGCGTGGGGGGGGGGGGGCGGAGGGTGCCGAGCTGCCCCATTACCATATGGGAACGCCCAGCGACAGTGACGCGTTCCCATATGGAAAAGCCCAGCGACAGTGAGTCAGTGAGTCAGTGACGCGGGTGTGTGGGCGGGTAGTAGTACGTTTATTTATAAGGTGCCACAAAGTGTCCGCAGCGCCGTACATAGCAAACAAAAAACAAATTACAAGGTAACGTACAGGGTGTGTTGAAAAATACAGTATAAATAGGGGTATAGCTGGTAGAACTAAAATCAGCATCAGTTCAGAAGTAGGTGTCAAAATTGTCGAGGAGACTGAAGATGAAGTAGAGGAAGGGAAGAACAGGACAGGAGCACAGGTGAGGTAAAGAGGTAGAGTGAGGTAGGAGGACCCTACTCATAAGAGTTAACATACTAAAAGGAGGTGGGTGGACGAATGAAAAACAATAGGAAAGTAAGAACGGATGGGAATGGAGGCAGGATAGGAGGATCAAAACAGGTTAGGAGGAGGGATAGGCTAGTCGAAAAAAGTGGGTTTTGAGGGAGCGCTTGAAGGAGGTAAGGGAATCAGAAAGCCTGATGGGTGGTGGGAGGTTGTTCCAGTGCAGGGGGGCAGCGCAAGAGAAGTCTTGGACACGGGAGTGGGAGGAGGTGATTAGGTGAGAGGTCAGTCGGCGGTCAGCGATGGAGCGAAGAGGACAGGAGGGAGTGTGGATAGAGATCAGTGAAGAGAGGTAAGGAGCGGTGGAGGAGGAGTGGTGGGAGGTTGTTCCAGTGCAGGGGGGCAGCGCAAGAGAAGTCTTGGACACGGGAGTGGGAGGAGGTGATTAGGTGAGAGGTCAGTCGGCGGTCAGCGATGGAGCGAAGAGGACAGGAGGGAGTGTGGATAGAGATCAGTGAAGAGAGGTAAGGAGCGGTGGAGGAGGAGAGAGCCTTGTAGGTGGTGGTGAGGAGTTTAAAGAGAACTCGGAAAGGAATGGGGAGCCAGTGAAGAGATAGACAGAGGGGGGAGGCAGAGGTAGAGCGGCGGGAGAGGAAGATGAGCCTAGCAGCAGCGTTAAGAATGGATTGGAGAGGTGCGAGGCGGGTGAGAGGTAGCCCAGAGAGAAGGATGTTGCAGTAGTCAAGGCGTGAGATGACAAGAGAGTGAATGAGAATTTTGGTCGCGTCAGTGGAGAGGAATGGTCTGATGCGTGAGATGTTGCGTAGGTGAAAGCGGCAAGACTGTGAGAGAGCACGAATGTGGGGGGTGAAAGAGAGGGAGGAGTCAATAATGACACTGAGGCAGCGCGTTTGGTCGGTGGAGGTGATCTCTGTTTCACCAATACTGATGGAGATAGTGGGAGAAGAGGGGATGTTCGGGGGATGAAAGATAAGAAGTTCAGTTTTAGCCATGTTTAGTTTCAGGAAGTGTTGGGTCATCCAGGCTGAGATGGCCGTGAGGCATTCCTTGGACAGGAGTGATGGGGATAGGTCAGTGGAGGAGAGATAGATTAGGGTAACATCAGCATAAAGGTGGTAATGAAAACCATAGGAGCTGATGAGGGTGCCCAGAGAGGTGGTGTAGAGGGAGAAGAGGAGAGGGCCAAGGACTGAAACTTGGGGAACACCGACTGGCTGCGGGGTAGTAGGAGAGGAGGAGCTTGGAGTGGAGACGGAGAAGGAGCGATCGGAGAGGTATGAGGTGAACCAGGAGAAGACCGTGACAGTGATGCCAAAGGAGCGGAGGGTGTTGAGCAGGAGAGGGTGGTCAACAGTGTCAAAGGCAGCCGACAGATCAAGCTGGATGAGGATAGAGAAGAGGCCTTTGGATTTAGCCGATAGTAGATCGTTAGTGACTTTGGTCAGGGCAGTTTCAGTGGAATGTAAAGGGCGGAACCCAGATTGGAGGGGGTCTAGAATGGAGTTGGCAGTAAGGTGGCTTAGGAGACGATTATAGGTCAGACGTTCTAGGAGCTTGGAGGCAAAAGGGAGGAGGGAGATGGGCCTGTAGTTGGATGGAGAGTTGGGGTCCAGATTTGTTTTTTGGAGAATTTGGGAGACAAGAGCATGTTTGAAGGAGGAAGGGAAGATCCCAGAGGATAGGGAAAGATTAAAGAGGTGAGCCAGGTGAGAGCAGACTGACGGACTGAGACGACGGATAATATTGGAGGGGATAGGATCGAGCGGGCAGGTGGAGGGAGAAGCGGATTGAAGGATAGAGTGGACTTCAGCGGCAGTGGTGGGGTAAAATGAGGACAGGGGTTGGAAGGAGGGTAGTGGAGATGTAGGAGGGGAGGAGGAAGAGGGTGAGGTCATGGCAGCAGTGATGGCAGTCCTGAGAGAGGAGATTTTGGTTGAAAAGTAGGTAGCAAAATCAGCGGCTACGATGGAGGATGGAAGAGCTGGAAGAGGGGGGGGAGAGCAAGGAGTTGAAGGTGGCGAAGAGCCTGCAGGGAATGGATGATTGGGAAAGGATGAGGGACTTAAAGTAGGATTCCTTGGCCAGAGCAAGGGCAGAGCTGAAGGAGGAAATAATGAATTTGAAATGGAGATAATCCGCGAGGGAGCGTGATTTCTTCCAGAAGCGCTCAGCAGTGCGAGAGCACTTTTTAAGGAATCGGGTGATAGGCGAGTGCCACGGTTGGGGGTTGGAGCATCGAAGGGGGATAGAGGAGGGAGGGCAGGCAGAGTCCAATGCCGAAGATAGGGTGTCATTATTGAGGGAGGCGGCGAGGTTCGGGTAGGACATGGCGGCGATTGGGGCGAGAAGAGGACACAGCGTGTTTGAGAAGGCAGCAAGATCAAGTGTGTTGACGTTATGCCGTGAGACAATGCGCTTGGGAGGGGGGGGGGTGGGAGAGGGGGAAGCAGTGAGGGAGAAGGAGATGAGGTGATGGTCAGAAAGAGGAAAAGCCGAGATAGTGTAGTCAGTAAGGGAACAAGAGCGAGAGAAGACAAGATCGAGGGAGTGTCCTTGGATGTGGGTGGGAGAGGTAGTCCACTGAGATAGGCCAAGAGAGGAGCAGAGAGAGAGGAGTTTGGAGGTGCCAGGATCAGCGGGGTTATCCAAGGGGATGTTAAAGTCACCAAGAATGACAGATGGCAGGTCACAGGAAAGGAAGTGTGGAAGCCAGGCGGCAAAGTTGTCAAGAAATTGGGAGATAGGGTCAGGGGGGTGGTAGATTGCAGTGACACGGAGGTGGTAGGGGTAGTATAGATGGATAGAGTGAGACTCAAAGGAGGAGAAAAGGAGAGAGGGTTCAGGGTGAATGACACTGTGGGTGCATGAGGCTGAGAGGAGAAAACCCACGCCGCCACCTTGGCGACCATCAGGCCTGGGAGTGTGAGAGAAAGAGAGGCCACCGTGGGAGAGAGCAGCTGGAGAGACAGAATCAGAGGTGGAGAGCCAGGTCTTGGTGATAGCAAGGAGGTGGAATGCGCTAGAGATGAATAGGTCATGGATGGCAGGGAGTTTGTTGCAGATGGATCTGGCGTTCCATAGTGCACAGGAAAGAGGGGGGAGGGTGGGTTGTGTATTTATGTGGATAAGGTTTTTGGGATTGCAGAAGCGAGGGGGGGTCGTTGGGAGGGTGGGGGTGCGGGGGCGAGTGGTCATGATAGGTATGGGATGGGAGGGGGGAGGAGCGGTTGGAGAAAGTGAAGTTGAGAGATTAACAGCCATGAGGACCAGAGGTGAGAGGGTAGGTCAGTGAAAGCAGACAGAGAGGGATTTGGGAGGACAGACAGCATCTGTAGTAACTTTGCGAGGATGTGGTAGAAAAGAGAGTGAGAGAGCTTGGGGTATGGAAGAGGAGAGAAGGTAACAGGCAAGGAACAGCTGTCAGAGAGGAGACAAGTGGGTAAAATCAGGTTGATTGAGTAATCCAATTAAGTATGAAACAACAACAAGGGCGAGATGTATCAAATGGAAAATGCGGTAAAACCCCGGTTTTACTGCATTTTCCTATGTATCAAAAATGATACCGCAGTGAAGGGTATCGCCACCTTTGGGTGGCGATACCCTATAGAAGCCTATGGGCTTCTTTTCGCCGCCCGCCGCCGCCGCCAACGCAAACCCGCCGCCACGCCGACCCCCCCTCTGGCTTACCTTCCTGAAGGGTCCTCCTGGACCCTGGAAGGTAAACCTCTCCTCCCCCTAGTGACGCAGCCGGAAGTCCTTCTGGCTGCAGGGAGGAGGAGGAGGTGCCGGGGACAGCTTGCTTAGCTGTCCCCGGCGTGACGCCGCGTGAGGGATGCAGGAGCCGGCTGGGAGGTGACGGAGACCCCCCCCCGCACACCACATTACAGGTATCGCGGGGGGCCTCCGTCACCGCACCGCGATGCCAGCCGCATATGTTAGTACATATGCGGCGGCATCGCGGCGGGGGGGGGGGGCGCGAAGGGCGGCAATGTATTTTAATACATCCCGCCCTAAGTGAGAGGATGAAGGGAACAGAGAAGGTCAGAAGTGAGGCAAATGCGAGCAGGCGTGAAGAGGGAAAAGTGCAATAAATGTGTGGCAAAGATAAGAGAAAATAATAGTGAATGAGTAAAATGAAATACAATGTTGGAAAAAATATAAATAAAATGAATTAAATGTCAAAATTGAGCAACAGGTTACAATAGGATAGAAAGAAGATGAATAGATTTCAATAAATTAGAATATGAAAATTTAGACTGTGTTCAAACTCACCTTTTCAGTATTCTAACTCACCTGCTTCAGCTTCCAACTCACAAGTCACTTAAGTAATCAAGTTTAACTTTAGTCTGCAAGCTTCCCTCTCAATGAGCAAGCTCCAAACGAGTTTTGTCCTTCCTTATATAGTATGTCAGGCAGCTGGATGTCCGGATGTCAGCTGCCTGCCCATATCCCTGCCAGCGTGCACGCATATGTAAGTAACTGAAAAGTCACTTTTATATGCCTTCACGCTAAACATCATTCGATGGTCGGTGACCATCGAAAGATGTGGGCGGTTACCCGAGCCATGCGAATGGATGTTTATGCAAAACATTCATTAGCAGCTGTTCGGGCGAAGCCGCACTTTGACGGGGCGGCGGTCGTTCGCCAGGCGGGGTTTGGTGGACTCGCAAAGCTGCGAATTCACAGCCTTGCGAATCAACCTGAATAACCCCCTGTGTACCTTGGCTCCCGATGCTCAGCACCATTAAGCAATGTCCCATTGGCAGATAGGTGAAGCTGCAGCACTACGCCACTCCCATGCACAAAACCTTTAGCTAAAAAAAACCAACAAAAAACATGCTGTCCACAGGGGTACTGACCCCATGAGCCCCCCCCCCCCCCCCCCACACACACACACACACATACTTAATCCAGCCCTGTCATCAACCTTCATGTTTGTCGACCTTCAGTCATGTTGACTTTCATGCATGTCGACCTAATTCTTGTCTATCCAATGATCCATACCCATTTTCAGCCCAGTGATTTCCCCCTCCATCATCCCTGTCCATACACGCAGGACAAGAACTCGCCCAGTTTATTTAAGTAATTAAACACCATAGCATTGTAAATTAAGATTACCTACAAAAGTGAAACATTTGTTGCCGCCCCAAGTGTGACAGAAAAAGAAACACAAGAATTACTGAAAGCTGAAAATATCTAGAAGTAAAGATAGTTTCTTCACATGAAACACGGGTTCCAGCTGTCAGGAAATAATGCAACATGTCAGGCAGGGTGGAAGCCAAAGGTTACTGGTAATCCACAATGCAGAGATTTAGGAACCATATAGGAAATGACATGCTGTAGTCTCATGTTGTCGGAAGAAAATGACTCTGGGGAGGTACAGTAAACGCACAATGGATTATCTGGAAATTGCAGGGACAATTATTTCTCACTTTTATTGAACAATAATAATAAAGACATTAAATCGCAAAATCTGGATCCCCGAGGGAAGGACACAGGACGTAAGATCTGACAACACCTCGATTCATCGGAATACAAATGTATATATCGCTGGCCTACACAAGTTGATTGACAGGAAGCCGGCATTTGTGGGTGGTAACCGGCCTTGTCTGGGAGTGTCAGGGAAAACGCAGGTGCGCCCAGACGTTTGAGGGGAAGTCATGTGACGTCAGCTCCGCCCCCGATCAGCCTGATTCTATCGCAGCCGCCGTATGAGTCCTGGGCTACGCACAGACTGCACACACCAGGAAATCATTTGATGATGAGCAGCTGCCATATTTTCGCAAGCCGCGCTAGGTAATCCGCAGGCTTGCACAGGGCGGGATGTCACTCTGGTGGTGCGGGGAATGGTATATCTTTCATGATAGAATGTATAGGTTCTGCTACTCAGAGTGTACACCGAATATAACCAATACACCCACGTGTGCACACAGCCCCCTCAGTGCTACATGGAATATTGTGAAAGATCCCGTATGTTTATGTTTCCATGGAAACAAACTCCTCCACTGACTTCCAGGTATGGGAGCATCTGTTACACTACAGCCCATACAATTCATAGAGAGATGGAAGCCAGGAGCTGTCAGCAGACGGATTTATATGAAATGTCGCTGCACGGGTTATTAGTGTTTGGTGCTTCCTTATACATGTTCCTGACTACAAGGGGAAGCGCATGATGAAATGTTTCATCCTTAGCAAAACATGGCACGTTGTATTTATAATCCTTTGCCGTGTGTTGCCATTAGTTACTGCCATAGCTCATCACAACTTTCCATCTCATATTTAGAAATGTTTGACTTTGGGCTATACATTGTATCGATTCGGAGGAAAGCAGATTAAGACTGAAGCTTTAATCAGGCAGAAGAACTCGGTGTTCGATGTTATAAAGTGCTGACAGTGCTGCCCGCTCTGCGCTGTATCATTGTATATAAGTGATCTATTAGCACTCAGCGGCTTTCACAGCCAATATATCACATTGTATTTAACAGGATAAGGTACACAAGCTACTGTATGTCATACTAGATCCAGGAAGCTGGCATCTTGAATAGGAATGGCATATATATATATATATATATATATATATATATATATATATATATATATCATTTATTTATTTATTTATTTATTTATTTATTATAGCCACCTACTTCTCACCTCTATGAGGGGTAGTACCACCACCGACCACTGGAGGCCACGCGTCGGACCAAATTACTCCTTTGTTTGCTAAAAGATGTCATAATAGAAAGAGAAAGCAATTTTTGCAGCGACACTGATCTGTTTCAGACTTGCTGGACATGGAGAGAGGGAGCTGTGAAGACAGATATTGGAGGTAGGAGCAGATAGGGACTTGGGGTGGGGTGTAGAATTTGATGACCAAAAAACTGTCACAGCTCAAAGTGAAAGTGCATTGCAGAAGCCAGTTTTATATTCAATGTAGAAATTCTGCCTAATCTGTGCGGGTTCCCACATGGCACAAATAGACAACCCCAGCACGGTGGGGCCATTACAGTTGGATTGGCACGGGACCCTGGGGGCCACTAGTTCTAATGCTTGGTCACATTAACTCTGAGAAGTGCAGACATGTTCTCCATAACACTGTGCCAGCTACATTGTGCCAGGTCTACGGACACAACAAATGTTTTTATCAGGACGACAATGCCACCGGTCATATTTCCAGGGCAATGCTGGGATGGTTATGGATTTGGGGTCTAGGTTGTCATGGCACAAGGTGGACAGATCGTTAGGTCGACACAAGCATTAGGTCAACATAGTCTAGGTCGATATGGGGTTGTTCACTGGTTTTTTTTTTACCCAAAAGGTCTAGAATTGGGTGAAACCCTCCTGACGCCTTTTTTACTAAGAAGAATCTTGAACACAAACCTGTCTCTCTTTGGTTTTCTTGCACCCTTAAGGTGCGTACACACGGGGGCGATTTTGTATAATATCGCGGGAAATATGGTCGCTAAGCGACCATATTGCCCACGATGGGAGTGTGCACCGGCGATATATCGCCGGGTGCGCGCTCCCGTTTTTGCCACTTTGGTGATCGCTGGTCGCAGGAACATGCTCCTGCGACCAGCTGATTACCACTGCCGGGCTCCCCCGGCAGTTTATTTTTCATCAGCGACCATCTCTGGTCGCTGATGAAAAGGAGAAACTGAGCAATATATCTCCCCGTGTGTACGGGGCTTTACTACTACTCTTTGTCTCTCCATCTCCGCCAGACTGGATAGCAGAGCCAATCTCTCTTCTATGTTGCTGGGGACTGGCGATTCTGTAAAAAGAAGTCCCCGGTCTTTTTAAAAACTCTATCTTGTAACCAGAATGTTTCACCTCTAATACCCATCTGTCTGTAGTAGTTTCTTCCCAGGCGTGGTAATACTGCAACAACCTGGCCCCTACACAGACTGGTCTGGCGTCATTGCTGCTCTCTCTTTGAGGGGAATCTTCCATCTCTGCCCCTTTGGGCCCGAAAATTCCTCCTTGACCAAGAACCTCTGCTATATTCTCTTCCAGGTCTATAAGCTCTGGCCTCCATAAAGTCCTGAACTTCATACCGGTAAGGCCTTGACGATGAAGCTCTTTTTGTGGGTTTCTCCTGAGGCAGGCACACAGAATTTGCACCTGATATATTAGATATAATATCATCCAGCTGTTTGCCAAATAGGTAACTTCCCTGGAAGGGCAAAGACATGAGTTTATTTTTAGACTGTATATCCGCCGTCCGCGGATTCAGCCATAGGGCCCTCCTTACTACAGCTGCGGAAGCCGTAGATCTGGCCACCAGCTTTACTGCATCCACCGATGCCTCGCATAGAAACTCTACCGCTAGCTGTATGTCCTGTATTGATTTGATCAGATCCGACCTGCGGATACCATCCAACATGTCCCCTTCCAACTGCTGGCACCAGCTCCTGAGCACCCTGGATGTCACCGCCATGGCTGCTGCTGGTTTTAGTGCCGCCCCCCGTAACCAGGTGTTGCTTCCTAAGGCCCAGTTCCATATGCCTCTCCATGGGGTCCTTGAACACATTTGCTTCCTCAACTGGTAATGTCATCTTTCTAGATATGTGTGCTATTACCGCATCAACTTTGGGCAATTCCTCCCATGTCGCTACCTGGGTTTGATCAAACAGGTATATGCAGTTTATCCTCGTCGACACCGTCGCCCTTTTATTGGGTTGCTTCCACTCCTCACCAATAAATACCTATTAGTGACTCTGATCATGGAAACTTCCTTCCTTTTTTCTTTTTATCTTGGAACAGGAGCTCCTGTAAATTAAGATCCTCCTGCTTATCTTCAATTTTTAAATATCTATGTATTAAATCCAGCAAATTCTCCACCATTACTGGATTACAGTCTGTGTCTGATTTGTCCTGCATCAGATCATCATCTGGGTCCACATCTTGGAACTCCATTGATGGCCCCTCAGCTGGATCTGCCTGCGAGTCATCAGAATCAGACATTACTGCAGGTCTTTTCCTTGCAGTCAGTTTGAACAAATCCTCCTTGGTCAACAATGTTTCTGCCAAAGCAGATGAACATCTCCACCAGCCCTGTCATTTGACTAGGAGGCAATTGCTGGGGAACTTTGCACGCTTCACAAACATTTCCTGTGTAACCTTCAGTAAGCTTTTTGTCACACATAGAGCATTTTGACACTTGAATCCTCCTGTGCTTGGCCTTAGAGCTGTCCTTACTTGCCTCAGACCCAATACACATACACAAAAGTACCACAAAAAAACACTAGTCCTTAACCCCTTCCCGCCGCAGCCTGTTTTTGCCTACCTGACAGAGCCCTTTTTTTCAAATCTGACAGGTATCACTTAAGTGGGGATAACTTTTTTTTGCTTTTACTTATCCCAGTGATTTTGAGATTGTTTTCTCGTGACACATTGTACTTCAAGTTAGTGGTAAATTTTCGTCGATACAGTCTGTGTTTTTTTGTGAAAAATACCAAAATGTCGTAAAAAAATGGAAAATTTTGCAATTTTCAAAATGTAAAATTTTCTGCTTGTGAGACAAATAATCATACCACTCAAAATAGTTAATAACTAACATAGACCATATGTCTACTTTATGTTGCCATCATTATTTCAACCTCCTTTTAATTTTTTTGGACACTAGGAGGCTTAAAATATGAATAGCAAATTCTCAAATTTTCAAGAAAATTTCAAACACTGATTTTTTTAGGGACCAGTTCAGTTCTGATGTGACTTTGAGGGACTTGTATGTGAGACACCCCCATAAATGATGCCATTTCAAAAACTGCACCCCTCACAGTATTCAAAACAGCATTTTGGAAGTTTGTTAACCCTTTAGGTGTTTCACAGGAATTAAAACAAAGTGTAGGTGAAATTTCAAAATTTTTTTTTTTTTTGCAGATTTGCAATTTTAATACATTTTTCTAAGGAACACAGTACATTTTACTAGAGAAATGTGACTAAAAATTGATTCCCCCAATTCTTTTGTTTTCATAAATATCCTATATGTGGCCCTAGTGTGCACGTTGACCAAACCACAGGCTTCATAATAGAAGGAGCACCTACTTGATTTTGGAGCCTCCTTTTTATGAGATTATTTTTTAGGCACCATGTAGGTTTCTAGGTACCATAAGATGCTAAAAGTTAGGAACCCCCCCACAAGTGACCCCATTTTGCAAACTACACCCCTCAGGGAATTCATCTAGGGGTATAATGTACATTTCAAACCCCCAGGGGTTTCACCAATTGTGGTACAACTGGGCAGTGAAAATGAAAAATTTAATTTTTTACACAAAAATGCAGTTCTGGCTCAAAATTTTTCATTTTCACAAGGAATGAAGGAGCCAAAGCACCCCAAAATCTGTGCCCCAATTTCTTCCGAGTACGGCAATGCTTCATGTGTGACCAAAAAATGGCAGGACTCAGAAGGGAAGGAGTGATATTTGGATTTTGCAGCACAGATTCTGGTGGAATGTTGGTGGGTGCTATGTCGCATTAGCAAGACCCCCAAAGCACCAATACAGTGGAACCCCCCACAAGTGACCCCATTTTGCAAACTACACCCCTCAGGGAATTCATCTAGGGGTATAGTGTACATTTCAAACCCCCAGGGGTTTCACCAATTTTGATACAACTGGGCTGTGCAAATGAAAAATTACATTTTTTTTACACAAAAATGCAGTTCTGGCTCAAAATTTTTTCATTTTCATAAGGTATGAAGGAGAAAAAGCACCCCAAAATCTGTGCCCCAATTTCTCCCGAGTACGGCAATGCCTCACATGTGACCAAAAAATACCAGTTGGGTGCATGGCAGGACTCAGAAGGGAAGGAGTGATTTTTGGATTTTGCGGCTCAGATTCTGGTGGAATGAATGGTGGGTGCTATGTGGCATTAGCAAGACCCCCGAAGCACGGTGAAATGATGAACCTAATAATCCATAGATGTATGGTATATTTTAAAACACTCCTTTATACATAGGCCGGGTTTGTCGGGGCAAGTGTCACACTGGAAAATAGTTTGCTTTCTTATTCCCTTTTTATAGCAAACTTTGCACCTTTTTTGTGTCCTGCCCTTTTTTCCAGTGGAGGGGATTTCATCAGGAAAATGCTGCCCTGGTACAATACGGGGGCCAGTACTAGAAGTACTGGGGCCCTCTGCCTGCTGGTTCCCAAACATTAGTCCATTTATGACTTCCTCTTGAAAGTGCATAAATGTCCCCCTCTGGCTGGTAGAACGGAATAGCACGTAAGCGTTATACAGTGCCATCTGGATGATATACACGGCCAGCTTCTTGTACCAGATTTTTGTTTTCCGCAGGGCACTGTACGGCTTCAGTACCTGATCTGAAAGATCCACTCCGCCCATGTACCTATTGTAATACAGGATACAATTAGGTTTTGAGGTGTGGGTACTGGTACCTCGTACAGGGACGGAGGTGGTACTGTCTCCGTGAATTGTTGTCAGTATAAGGACATCCCTCTTGTCCTTATATTTGACCAACAACATATTTTCGGTGGATTGTGCCCTGCTTTCACCCCTTCTCATTACTTGGGCAATGTGCGTTTTTGGGAGGCCTCTTTGGTTCTTGCGCACAGTACCGCAAGCTGCTGTACCTCTTGAACCAAGGGCATTAAACAGGGGGATGCTAGTGTATAAGTTATCCACATAGAGGTGATAACCTTTATCCAGGAAGGGGTGCACTAAATCCCAGACAATTTTTCCACTAACACCTACGAGGGAGGGGGGGCATTCTGGCGGTTCAATTCTTGAATCCTTCCCTTCATATACCCTAAACCTGTGGGTGTACCCTGAGGTGCTTTCACACAACTTATAAATTTTTATGCCATACCTTGCCCTCTTACTGGGAAGGTACTGGCGGAATTTAACCCTTCCTTTAAAATGTATAAGGGACTCGTCTATGCAAATGAATTTATCTGGGATGTACATCTCTGCAAATTTGGCACTGAAATGATCAATGACCGGCCTGACTTTGAATAGCCGGTCAAAGGTGGGATCATCTCTGGGTGGTCACCGCGTCTATCGTTGTAATGCAAAAATTTTAGGATTATCTCAAAACGAGTCCGAGTCATGGCCATACGGTAAAGTGGGGTGCTGTACAGAACATCTGTACTCCAATATTGCCTAATTTCTGGCTTTTTTACTATGCCCATATGAAACACCAGACCCCAAAACGTCATCATCTCTACTGCATCTACAGGGGTCCACCTAGCAAATGATGACGTGGGGTTTTGAGCAATAAACTGCTGGGCATATAAATTAGTTTGGTCCACCATTAAATTTATAAAATCAGAGAAAAATAATTTGAAAAAGTCAATTTCTCTGAGACCTGTGGAATCAAATTGGATTCCTGGGATGGCCAAAAACTCAGGAACCTGGGGCTCAAAATTGTCTGGTGGTGGGGTCCATACGAGATCAATTATTGGGGGGGGGGTCTCAGCTGCTCTACGGGGGCGTCTTTGAGGGGGTCCCTCATCACTAGAGGAGGAAGAGGAGCTTAAGATGAATCCTTCAAATTCCCCGCTTGCATCACTGGCTGTGTCAGAGTCAGAGGCAAGCATGGCATATGCCTCCTCCGCTGAATACATTCTTCTGGATGACTGGGATGACATTTGGGATGACATTTGGGATGCCATTTTTATTTTTGTGTTTCTGGTAGTGAAATGTTTCAACACGTGTATAGTGTAGGGGGGGTACAAACTTTATTTCAACCCGGGGGGGTATGTAGTGTGTATGTAGTGCAGAAAAAAAAATACTTTATACAGGAATTTGATCCCAATAAAAAAAAAAAAAAATTGAAGGGGTAAAAAAAAAAAAAAAAAAAAAAAAGGTCCTGCACCAAAAATTGAGCACAGATGTTGGTCAGTAACGTACGTCACTGAACAGCACTCAAAGACAACAGGAATTTGATCAAAAAAAAAAAAAATAGATCAACCCTGTGCCGAAAAAGCTGATCAGTGATGTACGTCACTGATCAGCGCACAGTGGCCACAGGACACCCACAAAATCACAGTGTGTGTGTAAAAAAAAAAAATTAAAAAAAGACCCCACAGCACCCTCAAAAAAAAAAAAAAAAAAGGTGATCACTGATGCGACACTGATTACCAGTGAGGGGCAGCAGGTGCACAACCTTTGGTGCAACTGGCAGTGCAACTGGCAGCAACTGACAGTTATATATAAAAAAAAAAAAAAAACCTGCACCCCCAAAAAGTTGCTGATCAGCACAGACATACTGATCAGCACAAAAGGGGGGGCAGCAGACACAAAATATAGCACTCTCTATCACTCTCTGTCACTATCTCTCTCTATCTCTCTATCTCTCACTATCTATCACTCTATGACACTGCAGCAGCAGCACTGACAGGTATATATATTTAAAAAAAAACTCTGCACCCCCAAAAAGTTGCTGATCAGCACAGATATACTGATCAGCACAAAAGGGGGGGGGCAGCAGACACAAAATATAGCACTCTCTATCACTCTCTGTCACTATCTCTCTCTATCTCTCTATCTCTCACTATCTATCACTCTATGACACTGCAGCAGCAGCACTGACAGGTATATATATTAAAAAAAAACTCTGCACCCCCAAAAAGTTGCTGATCAGTTAATTTATACTGATCAGCACAAACGGGGGGGCAGCAGTCAGTTGCACACGCAGCACAGCTGTATATATATAAAAAAAAAACCAGCACCCCCAAAAAGTTGCTGATCAGCACAGATATACTGATCAGCACAACAGGGGGGGGGGGGGGGGGGCAGCAGACACAAAATATAGCACTCTCTGTCACTATCTCTCTCTATATCTATAACTCTATCACACTGCAGCAGCACAACACAGGAAGTCACAAGAAGTCACAAGATCCAGGAAGCATCCAGCACGCTACAAGCAGTGATCAGGTAAGTATTTGCAAGGATCAGGTCAGTATATCACGGCAGATAGGCACGGTGACCGCACTGCACGCAATTCCAGACCGGAATGGCGTCTGCAGTGCAGTCACCGTTAGTTTAAATCACCCTCCATGGCTGTGATTGGTCCGTCGGTCCGACGAACCAATCACGGCCTTTGGGGGCGGGTGGGGTGACACCAGTATCACCCTTACACCCCGTGGTGATTGGTGCTGTACATTACAGCACCAATCACCACCGATCCCTGTGTCACCGGCAAACGTTATTCGCCGGTACACAGAAAACGCTGTAATTGGCTGTTCACATTTGAACAGCCAATCACAGCGATCGCCGACGGGGGGGAGGCATCGCCGCCCCCCCCCGAACATGCTGGGACATGTCTGCTGTCAGGGACAGCAGACATCTCCAAACTGTCACCGCGTCTATAGACGCGGTGACAGTTTAAAGCCATGACATACATTTATGCCATGCGTCGGGAAGTACATCCCGGCCATGACGTAAATGTACGTCAAATGTCGGGAAGGGGTTAATATCTGCTCCACAGGCTTACCCCGACTTTTTGGCACTATGCCTTTTATCCTCCTCCATGGTATCGGCGGGCACTATCCACAAAGGTATATAGACTTGTCTTGCCTACAATACAGCATTCTATTACATTTTACATCATGAGCCACGGAAGCCTCAAAGAACACCCAAAATCAAGCTAAGTTGGTCCTACCAGCCACCCGAGTCCTGCCGAGTCAGCGTGCGCTCCATTGCGTCTGCTGCTCTCCTTCTCCGGGCCCCCGCTTCACAGGCCCGCTGAAGACGGGAGGCGTCACTGACTTGCGCCTGGAGACGCTGCGCCTGCCGATGACGTCCGTCCCCTTTCCCTGCGGATGAACGGAGACCAGGCTGCCACGCGCATGCCACGCCGCCTGAGGACGCCGCCGCTCAGCCATCCTGATGGCATCTGGCACCTGGGCTGAAGCCCACTGAAGAGCGGCTTCACGTCCCCATCCCTGCCTGACACCAGGTTACAACACTTCACGGGGTAAGCCTCCATACTGCCCACTTAAAGGAAAAAAAGACACTGAGCTAAGGAGGATGTGGCTTATATGGACGAGAGGAGGTCTTTTTTTCCTTTCCCAAAGTACTTCCCAAATGGGGAGGAACCCAGTGATTGGCTGCCAATTGGAGGTAGAGGAAATACCGCTGGTCGGCACATGTTGGCTCAAAAAACAGTGAAAAACCCCATGTCGACCTTTTGACTGTCGACCTAATGCTTGTGTTGACCTAACGACCTGTCGACCTTTGTGCCATGTCGACCTAGACCCCTGTTGAACTTCCAGTATGTCGAGCTAGTGGTGTCGACGTAATGACCGTGACTTAGGTCGACCAACCGACCATATCCCGCTGTGATAGTATACAGCAAATTTGGGAACCCGAATTGACTGGCCAGATCAGAGCCTAGATCTTATCTCCATTGAGAACCTCTGGGACTAATTGGAGAGATGGGAATGTTCTAGGCTGACTCAACCTTCCTGAGTGTAACAGCTGGACACCGTACATAAGGTGGAATATCAAACCATACCGGCCAGTGTGGTCCAGGAACTTGCGGACAGTTTGCCAAGAAGACATCTGCAGTAATCACTGTACGTGGTGAACCTACAAAGTACTGACGGCAATAAATCTTGTTGATCTATTTGGGAGACTTGCCCACTTCTCTGGGTGGCCAGGAGTGCCACCTACATTTTGGGAGCTTCCCAGCTGCTCCAGGAGAGTATTCAAGCATGGTAGACCTGTTATCTGGTATATAGACCCAGCTGCCACTATTGCTGATCCTCTGACACAAAGTAACTTCTTACATCGCCATAATTATCAGCGCAGCAGTTTAGATAGTTTGTAATCACTCGATCGCCATAAATCATCCTGTTCCAATACGAAAGAGGAGGAAAGGGGATTATGCTGCAATAAGTGGGATATTATATCACGGCATAAAGTGCTCTTGCCTGAAAAATAGCAACATTCGGTACTTGTGTATTTTGGCGGCGCCCCCGATGTCCGTCATACGACGGACAGATCGCATCGCATGCCATGCACCCGATGGCATACGATGCGACGCGATTTTGACCCCCTATACGACCAAAAATCGGATAAGCACCCTAAAGGGTGCTTTTGAGCACCCAAATGGGTGCTTACAATGTTAAATGCACCCCCACGCCACCCCCCCACTATAAACGTGAACCCGAAGCGTGGCGAGCGCAGCGAGCCCGCAAGGGTCAGCGGTACGCGTCCTACGACCTTTTCATACCCCCACTATCCACGTCGGCGTGGAGTTGAGAATAGAATAGTGTGGCGAGCGCAGCGAGCCACCGAGCCCGAAGCGTGGCGAGCGCAGCGAGCCCCGCGAGGGGACGCGGATACCTTCACAGGTAAACGCGTCCCTTCGCGGGCTTCACAGGTATCCGCGTCCCCTCGCCACGCTTCGGGCTCGGTGGCTCGCTGCGCTCGCCACACTATTCTATTCTCAACTCCACGCCGACGTGGATAGTGGGGGTATGAAAAGGTCGTAGGACGCGTACCGCTGCGCTCGCCACGCTTCGGGTTCACGTTTATAGTGGGGGGGTGGCGTGGGGGTGCATTTAACATTGTAAGCACCCATTTGGGTGCTTAACATTGTATAAGCACCCATTAGGGTGCTTATACAATGTTTAATCGCATCGCATCGTATGGCATTGTATGCCATGTACAATGGCATACAATTTAAAAATTGTATGCCATCGTGCACTATCGTACGATATCGCGTCGCATCGCATATCATCGTATACGTTATGGTATGCGATGCGATGGGCGCCGCCAAAATACACAAGTACCCAACATTCAGACGCTAAGAACCATATTCCTGTGCCTGTTACCATACCATAATCCAAGTGTTTATGATTCAACCCCAAGGGCTACTGTAATGTAATGTGCCAGTGGCCTGGCAAGAGGGTGAAGACATTTTTGTTAAAGTGGCAATCACGGACAAGGGAAAACTAGGTTGGTTTTGCCTTCTAAATAAATGCTGCTTTAAACAAAAGACAAACAAACAAACATACAAAACACAGCCGGACTCACAGAAAGTTCTGCACCTCCGTAAACTCAGATGCGGTTAACATCTAGCCCCATATGTTTTACCCTATAAAAGGGAGCAGTATTCTTACCACTGGTATTAGCTGCTTATCTGAACTAACAAGCAGTTCTAGTACCTATGTATTTAGGAGGTGATTCAGGACCGCTCGCTAAGCAGTGGTCATTCGCTGTTAGCGAGCGGTTTAACGCCACCTGCCGCCTGGCCGAACTCCCCCGCCCCCGAATCCCCTCAGCACCATGGGCCTTATTCTAGTTCACTCTAACAAAATCCTTCTTAGATGGACAAAACCATGTGCACTGCAGGTGGGGCAGATGTTACTTGTGCAGAGAAAGTTAGATTTGGGTGAGTTATTTTGTTTCTGTGCAGGGTAAATACTGGCTGCTCTATTTTTACACTGCAATATAGATCTCACTTTGAAGTAAAACCCCACCCAAATCTAATTCTCTCTGCACAAGTTACATCTGCCCCACCCGCAGTGCACATGGTTTTGTCCATCTAAGAAGGATTGTGTCAGAAAGAGTGAACTAGAATAAGGCCCCATGTGAGGGGGTTATACGGGAACACATCCCATCACATGCGGCCATAGTGGAGAGAAATGATTCCCCCCCCCCCTTCGGAAATAAAAGTCAGTCAGAAAATCATGTGATTTCAGCCCCCCTCCCCGAGCACGGAACACCACTCCTGCCTTCTCAGGGTTACGCCAATAAAACGCTGGCCGTTCTCCTCCAGACACCCCTTGACCACCCCCCTCCCCTACCCGTACAAATGCTTCAGTGCCTGTGATAGTCGCCAAAGGCATTCATACAGTGGCCCTGCGAATACACTGGGGACCGATCCTTGATGAAGAGGAATCGGTACATCTGTCAGACCAGACTTAGGTCTACAGTCATTAGGTCGACCCCAGAAGGTCGACTGGCCCCAAGGTCGACAGGGTTAAAGGTCGTCATGGATCAAGGTCGTCATGGATGAAGGTCGACATGGGTCACGCTTCGCTCGCAATGCTTCAGGCACGGTGCCTCGCTACGCTCGGCATGCTATTGTATTCTCCCACCACGCCCTAGTGCAGGGCTGGGCAACACCGGCCCTCCAGTTGTTAATGAACTACACATCCCAGGATGCTTTGCATTAGTTTTGCTATGTGGCCATGCTGAAACTGATGCAAGGCATGCTGGGATGTTTAGTTCATCAACATCTGGAGGGCCGGTGTTGCCCAGCCCTGCCCTGCCCTAGTGGATGGTAGGGCATGAAATACCGCCTGTCGGCACATGTCGGCTCAAAAAAACAGTGAAAAACTCATGTCGACCTAATGACTGTCGACCTTAACCCATGTCGACCTTGGCCCATGTCGTCCTTAAGTCATGTCGACCTAAGTGTGGTCTGACAGATGACCGTTTCCCGATGAATCAGACCCATATTCTTTTTCCCTTAATAATGGAGCAGAATAATTTTTGGAGGCCAATCTGTTAAAAAATAGCTTAAAATACCGTTTAAGCTATCTTGTAACATGCAGATGTAAGAAATAATATTGTACCAGAGGTTTGGCCGGGAGACTCCTGAAAACCAGGTGGCTGTCCCACACCCCCAATACCCGCACATAATACAAAGACTCCCCACCCCCCGTGCAGTCGGAAGGGAGCAACAACCGAATCGCATCATCATGGTAATGATCACAGTAATCTCAATATTGTGTAGTGGGGGCAGGGCCACAAAGCCATGATTTTCGTATACATGCCCCTCCACTTTGCAGCATGTCGTCCACTGGCACATCACCCCCCCCCCATATGCCACACCATGTGCCCCATGATGCCAATCTCTCTGGAGGAGTTATTGGGGAGCGGCGACAAAAACGCAGACATTTCATCGCCAATCTTGGAGACATGCATCTGTCTTCCGCTGCAATTCTGTATGTAGTGAAACATAGCGCCAGCGACACTACTGCTGCGGCCAATCTGCGTAGCCATAGGTCAACCCTAAGCATAGATGTACCTCATTACTGCGTCTGTGCTATGTATGAGTATGTAATTGTTTTCCGCAGGGATGTGGGTAACAATCTGGTGGACAGAATGCCGGCAGTCATAATGCCGACACAGCGACTAGCACGCTGAAGTCCGGCCCTGGAATCGCAACATCGATAAGGGCGCTAACTCCAGAATCCCAACTGCCGGCAACCCAAACATAAGTATGAGGGGAAGGTTAGCGCCAGGCTGGGGGGAGGGAATGGTTAGGTATAGGCACTAGTAAGGGATTTAGGATTAGGCTGCGGGGAGAGAAGGTCAGGCACTTAGGGAGTTATTCTGGTTGAGTCGGCTGGCTCCGAATGCAGACGGACGACCGATGGTTGGTGTTTGCGCATGTGTAGAGGCGTATCTGCGCATGTGCGAACGCCGCGCACGTCCGAATACGGCGTGAATTCTGTACATGAAAACGATCGGTCGGAGCAATACGAACAGGGACATTTTGGGCTCATTACCATATCGCATTTATTGGCTGTTCCCATGAAAAACGCTGGGCGTACGTATGGTAATCCGACTGTGACGCACGTGTGGGGGGCGGACATATGACATAGCCGGATGCCAGCTGCCCGCCCATATCTCTGCGTTTGCACGGAGAAATGCCCGAGTGGTCTGGAGCACTCGGGGCTGTCTGACTGCTCGGCCCATCATTCGATGGTCGGCGACCATCGGAGGATGGGGGAGGTTCCCACAGATGGAGGAGGTATTCACATGAAACATCCACTCGCGGTCCGTTCGGTCGGCGTCTTACCGCATTCGGACGGTGTGAGCGATCTGTACGGTAGGCGGGGCTAAGAACACTCGGATCCTGTCCGAAAACGCATCCGACCGAATCAACCAGAATAAGGCCCTTAGTAAGGGGGGCAGAGCTAGGCATATTAAAAGTTATGATTTAACTGTAATCTAACAATATAATGTGTCCCCTCTATAACTCTGGACAGTTCCTAATATAAAAAAACCCTGTACTTGTGTAGTTTCACGGCGCCGCTTACGTAGTCATCATCAGGGCCGGTGTAAGGCTTCTCAGCACCCTAGGCAAAACTTCAACCTACTCCTACCCCAAAAAAAAATCATGTGCCCCCCTCCCTTCCCGCTGGGAAGGTGGGAAAGTCCCCTGCTTTTCCTGAAGGCCCTCTGCACCCTCCCCTTTGCCACTCACAACAGAGTACAAGGAGGAGGGGGCAGCAATGTAGGGAAGTATGTCTCAAGGGAAAGTATGGAGGTGAGGTCTTAGAAGTTCCACAGTTGCCACCTGCATTAAGTTCAACAAGGATCCTCATAAACAACCTTGACTTTTTGATTTGCAGACTTGGTGGCGCCCCCCCCTCCCGGATCCCAGCGCCCTAGGCAGATGCCTAAAGCTGCCTAATGGTAGAGCCGGCCCTGGTCATCATAGTGTCCCTATCAGCATCAGCGTAGTGTTCCCGCGGCCAGCGTAGTCAGCGTCCCTGTCAGCTTTAGCGTTGTGTTCCCGTATTCAGCTTGTGTCTGTGACTGTGTGTACGTTTGCAACTAACTGGAGCTTACGCAGTTAGCGCAGTCAGTCAGCGTTACGCAGTTAGCGCAGTCAGTCAGCGTTACGCAGTCAGCGTTACGCAGTTAGCGCAGTCAGCGTTACGCAGTTAGCGCAGTCAGTCAGCGTTACGCAGTTAGCGCAGTCAGCGTTACGCAGTTAGCGCAGTCAGTCAGCGTTATGCAGTTAGCGCAGTCAGCGTTACCCAGTTAGCGCAGTCAGTCAGCGTAACCCAGTTAGCGCAGTCAGTCAGCGTTACGCAGTTAGCGCAGTCAGTCAGCGTTACGCAGTTAGCGCAGTCAGTCAGCGTTACACAGTTAGCGCAGTCAGTCAGCGTTACGCAGTTAGCGCAGTCAGTCAGCGTTACGCAGTTAGCGCAGTCAGTCAGCGTTACGCAGTTAGCGTAGACAGGTGCGAATCATGCTCTTGCTCTGGGCACTGTGGCACCTAGGTCCACCACTGCTGGCATGACAAGTGTGAATGTGTTCCTGAAACACCCCACTATCCATGTCAGCCTGAAGCGTGGCGAGCACCACGAGGGGACATTGTACTTGTCCCCCTGACCTGTTCATACCCCCACTATCCACGTCGGCATGGAGTTGATATTATTAAGTGTGGCAAGCGAAGCAAGCCACCAAGCCTGAAGCGTGGCGAGCGGACGCGTAAAACGAGCGAGAGCAGCGAGCCTCGCAAGGGGACGTGGATTACTTGACCTGTATTCCGCGTCCGCTTGCCACTCTGCGGGCTTGTTTTACACATCCACTCACCACGCTTCGGGCTTGGTGGCTCGCTGCGCTCTCCACACTTTATAAAATCAACTCAATAGTGGGGGGTATGCACAGGTCGGGAGGACGCGTAATGCGTGCGTTCGCCACGCTTCAGGCTGCCGTGGATAGTGGGGGTTTGAAATGGAGGCATTTGCTAGTATGTAACATGGTGCACTGGCAAATGCGTCCTTTATTGTGCATGAGACGCACTTGTGCCCGCACCCCCCTTTTGTGCACGAGACACACGCGCTACTGAACCCCTAACCCTGACCGTCTTCCAGAAGTGGACACAGGCAGGGTTGCTGTACCCTGCCGCAAGAATTACTGAGACACAGAAGTATATGAGACGTTCGTGCGTCTCAGGCAGATGGAGCGCATCTCCGCCTGCGTCCACCAGCGCAGGAGATCTGGCGGTTACCGGCACTGTGTGAGAGGCACTCACTAGGCTTACCAGGGACAGAGCTGCAGCCTGCGGGGACAGTACGGTGACTACACAGGGCTGCCGTTGGGACACTACGCTGACTACACAGGGCTTCCGTTGGGACACTACGCTGACTACGCAGGGCTTCCGTTGGGACACTACGCTGACTACGCAGGGCTTCCGTTGGGACACTACGCTGACTACGCAGGGCTTCCGTTGGGACACTACGCTGACTATGCAGGGCTGCCGCTGGGACACTACGCTGACTATGCAGGGCTGCCGCTGGGACACTACGCTGACTATGCAGGGCTGCCGCTGGAATACTACGCTGACTATGCAGGGCTGCCGCTGGGACACTACGCTGACTATGCAGGGCTGCCGCTGGAATACTACGCTGACTATGCAGGGCTGCCGCTGGGACACTACGCTGACTATGCAGGGCTGCCGCTGGGACACTACGCTGACTATGCAGGGCTGCCGCTGGAATACTACGCTGACTATGCAGGGCTGCCGCTGGGACACTACGCTGACTATGCAGGGCTGACTATGCAGGGCTGCCGCTGGAACACTACGCTGACTATGCAGGGCTGCCGCTGGAATACTACGCTGACTATGCAGGGCTGCCGCTGGAATACTACGCTGACTATGCAGGGCTGCCGCTGGGACACTACGCTGACTATGCAGGGCTGCCACTGGGACACTACGCTGACTATGCAGGGCTGCCGCTGGAATACTACGCTGACTATGCAGGGCTGCCGCTGGAATACTACGCTGACTATGCAGGGCTGCCGCTGGAATACTACGCTGACTATGCAGGGCTGCCGCTGGGACACTACGCTGACTATGCAGGGCTGCCGCTGGAATACTACGCTGACTATGCAGGGCTGCCGCTGGAATACTACGCTGACTATGCAGGGCTGCCGCTGGGACACTACGCTGACTATGCAGGGCTGCCGCTGGAATACTACGCTGACTATGCAGGGCTGCCGCTGGAATACTACGCTGACTGTGCAGGGCTGCCGCTGGGACACTACGCTGACTATGCAGGGCTGCCGCTGGAATACTACGCTGACTATGCAGGGCTGCCGCTGGAATACTACGCTGACTATGCAGGGCTGCCGCTGGGACACTACGCTGACTATGCAGGGCTGCCGCTGGGACAATACGCTGACTATGCAGGGCTGCCGCTGGGACACTACGTTAACTATGCAGGGCTGCCGCTGGGACACTACGCTGACTATGCAGGGCTGCCGCTGGGACACTACGTTAACTATGCAGGGCTGCCGCTGGAATACTACGCTGACTATGCAGGGCTGCCGCTGGGACACTACGTTAACTATGCTAGGCAGCGTAGCGTTAGGTGGCGCCGTGAAACTACACAAGTGCCTAAATCCCTCCCCCCATCTCTTCTAACGCTTTGGATGTTGTCCGTATCTACATCTATTGTGCCCAGTATTTGGTTCCTCTTTTGGACTATTAATCTCAGTTATGCCGAAGAGCATTTAACGGATATCAAGATCTCTGGATTTTGCAGACAGTGTGGCAAGGTTTTAAATGCCACTTGGGACTTCTCATTCCCGTATGTATTTACTCAGAATGGTTTTATCTTGCCACAATGTAACGTCGTCAGGCAGAGGGGTTTCTAATCTCCAAAAGCAAGAGCAGACATGATGCTCATTTGCAACAGTTTAATCACTCTATCTATCTATCTATCTATCATACACAGGTCATCAAATTGGAATTACAAATATAAATACACCATTAAATTACACTGCAGAACTGGACTGTACGCCTGTACCATGTGATCAGCAATCACCATTACAACATCCAATCATTATCTTTTCCCTGAGACGGAAGCTACAGTATGGGCCTTATTCTAGTTCACTCTTTCTGACAAAATCCTTCTTAGATGGACAAAACCAGGTGCACTGCAGGGGGGCAGATGTAAAATGTGCAGAGAGAATTAGATTTGGGTGAGTTATTTTGTTTATGTGCAGGGTAAATACTGACTGCTTTATTTTTACACTGCAATATAGATCTCACTTTGAAGTAAAACCCCACCCAAATCTAATTCTCTCTGCACAAGTAACATCTGCCCCACCTGCAGTGCACATGGTTTTGTCCATCTAAGAAGGATTTTGTCAGAAAGTGTGAACTAGAATAAGGCCCTATGCGTGGGAAGTTTTGATAGTCTCCTTTCCTCCACACAGTTGCTCCTCCGAACATCGTCCTTCTAATCAAATTTCCACCTAACCACCTCTCATTCTTCCACCTCTGAGATCAGTGCCGCTGCGCCTCTCATCCCAGCTGCACCCTCTGCAGCCATTTTATTGGAGGGCCCCCTGCAACTTTGTTGCCCAGGGCCCCCACAAGCCTTTGTCAAGCCCTGGTGGGTGGCATACTTTAAAACTGAAATACAGGACATCCAAGTGTAGAGACAGATGACCCCAGGATTAGAAGACAGAAATTTAACTTTTGAAATCACTTGAAAAACATCTCACACTTGTCACCCGACGCGTTTTGTGCCTGTGCTGGATACTCTCAGCAGTTTTTTTATACATAATGCAATTCCTAAAACCAATGTAGAAGTGCCGCCTAATAGTATTCTGATGACCGCTTTGATGTACATTATATTTGCCCTGTCTGTATATGGTCAGTCTGCCCAATGCAGACGAACGTGTCGGGAATTTCATAATTTCTTTTGGCTGTTATAGATTACCCCAATATGAATTGTTTTGTTTGTTGAAACAATTAACTGTTTGTAAAACATTTCACTTTTTCAACTTCTAATAGTATATTTCCCCTATAGAGATGTTTTCCAGGACCTGTTCACGTAACACTTTTATATGACTTATTTGTACTTGTGTAGTTATATAAAGGGAATTATTTGAGTCTGGGATTTTAGACTTTAAAAAAAAAAAATCTGTGCGATGATGTGGATCAGCGAGATCAAACTTTAGAATGCGTAAACCATCCCTGGGATTTATCATCACAGACAAAAATTACAACTATTCTGGCTCTCTGCATTCCAGCGCGAGCAGCAATTCATAATAGATGACATTATTCACGTTCTGTGCCAAACTCCCGCAGGCATCCGACCGTTCAGCTGTGCAGGCTGTCCTGGTACACACTTTGGGGTGATTCAGGTTGGCTCGCTGTTAACCGAATTTGGTCTGGGGACCGATGTTGCTGGTCTGCACATGCATATGCGTGCGAAAATAGACATGTGCAGACCTGATGTGTGATGCCTTTGACGAGTACCACACTCGCCGGCGTTCGCACAGACTATATAATGCAGGAATATTGATTCTACCTGAATTGATGCAATTTGGGGATCTTTATCACCACCTTAGACCTCACATCCCCAAAATGCTTTGGGGTACATGTATGAAGCAGTGATAAGGGAGGATAAGTGCCCCATGTCAACCAATCAGCACTAAAGTAACAGCTATAATTTACATAATAGAGCATTATACAGAGCAGCTGATTGGTTGCCATGGGCCACTTCTCCTCTGGCTCACTTCTCGTCGACATTGTCAAAAGATCGACACAAAAAAAAGGTGGACACAAAATTTTTCCAGATTTTTTTTTTTTTTTTTTAACCATCTTGTTTTTACTTAATGATCCAAGTGGGCAAATAAGGAGAATATAATCCCGTGCCGAGCGCAGCGAGCCACGAGAGGGGACACAGTACACTAATACGGTATCCGTGTGTTGACACCAACTATGTGACAATCGTGTCTACACTATCTGGCGTCGACCATTTCCAGGTCGACCTTTTGCTTGTGTCGATCTTTTGTCAAGGTCGACCTAGACCATGTCAAACTTTTTCATGCGCTAACCAATTGTGGTCGACCTACTGTATTGACTGTCGACATAGACAGACACTGTCGATCTAATAATCCCAGAAAATGTATAATCTAAGAAAACTTTTTAGAGTTTCTCAGAGTTACTGTTTTGTTTGAGTTTTGTCAGCACCAGAATGCCGACATGCTTGTTATGCCAACGTGACTTTCTTGATGACATTGAGCATTTCAACAAATGGAGAATATAGTGTGCCGAGCATAGTGAGGCACCGCGCCCGGTGCCTCACTACAAGCCGGTGCCTCAGTGGCAAACGAAGAGAGCCACGCGATGGGATGCTGTACACTGATACAGAGTCCATGACGATGTAAGTCAACACAGACACAAAAAATGAGAAAATCTAATGTCAACCTTATGCTTGTGTCAACCTATAGCCTGTCTACCAATAGTGGTCGACCGATTGAGTATCAACCTTAATTGTGTCTGACCGAGAGAGACCCAGGTGCGGGGAGGGAGAACGGGCACTGTGGTTCTCCAGTGATGCAGGTGATGTCTGGAATTGAAATACCTTTGTTGTGTAAAAGTAAGTTGAGATGGAAACAGATCATCTGCAGTAAGGAAGCCCGAAGCAGTGATCCCTCCTCTCCTGTAAATCAGGGGTGTGATGGTTCTAACACACCAGCACAATATCATACACAGATCTCCACTCACACAAACACTCCGGGAATCCACAGCGACTGGAAACCTTCTCCTCCCTTCCAGGAGAAAGCTCCGGAGGACGAAAATTAAGGTACAGTGTGGAAATGTTTTACATGCACAGATTGTTGTTTTACTGATGGATATTTTTTTTATTGAAAAAAAAATTCTAATTACATTTTTAGTTTGAGGGGAAACCTGGAAAAGGGAGCGGAGTGTTTCCTGCTGGTGGCGGCAGGACGGAGGCTAGGGAATAGTCTGTTGGCAGAAGTACTGTGTCCTCAGCCATCTGAGCTACACATTTAAGTTCTCCTGGACTGGAGCAGACACAACTTTTATAGCTTTGTATTATTATGGCCAGGAAACGTTATGGGACAGGGTGACGGACCCATATAAGGCATCTCAGATCTTGTACTGGCTGTAATCTCGCAGGTGACAGTAACGGGATAGGATTACAGATTTGTGACCATTCACAGCAAATCGGAAAATGATAAAAAAACAGTTTGATGTCTTCTTGCAAAGTTACTCTAAGCACATAAACTGTATCTGATACAATATACATTGGGGATAATACAGTAAGAAGATGCTTATACATTATGACGGCCGTGGCGGAACTTGTGAGTGATGAGCCTAGGTGCAAAATATATCATTTCAAACCAAGTTCACAATATGCAGCATGGCAGTGGGTGACAGGGAGAGGCAGTGGGAAGCAGAATGTAACAGGGAGAGGCAGAGGGCAACAGGGAGAGGCAGGGGGAAGCAGAATGGGTACTTGTGTATTTTGGCGGCGCCCATCGCATCGCATACCATAACGCATACGATGGTATGCGATGCGACGCGATATCGTATGACAGTGCACGATGGCATACAATTTTTAAATTGTATGCCATTGTACATGGCATACAATGCCATAGGATGCAATGCGATTAAACATTGTATAAGCACCCTAATGGGTGCTTACAATGTTAAATGCACGCCCACGCCACCCCCCCACTATAAACGTGAACCCGAAGCGTGGCGAGCGCGAGCCCCGCGAGGGGACGCGGATACCTGTGAAGCCCGCGAAGGGAAGCGTTTACCTGTGAAGGTATCCGCGTCCCCTCGCCACGCTTCGGGCTCGGTGGCTCGCTGCGCTCACCACACTTTCTATTCTCAACTCCACGCCGACGTGGATAGTGGGGGTATGAAAAAGTCGTTTGACGCGTACCGCCGCCCCTCGTGGGCTCGCTGCGCTCGCCACGCTTCGGGTTCACGTTTATAGTGGGGGGGTGGCGTGGGGGTGCATTTAACATTGTAAGCACCCATTAGGGTGCTCGAAAGCACCCTTTAGGGTGCTTATACGATTTTTGATCGTATAGGGGGTCAAAATCGCGTCGCATCGCATGCCATCGGGTGCATGGCATGCGATGCGTTCATGGTACGACGGACATCGGGGGCGCCGCCAAAATACACAAGTACCGCAGAATGTGACATGGAGAGGCAGAGGGTGACAGGGAGAGGCAGTGGGAAGCAGAATGTGACAGGGAGAGGCAGTGGGCGACAGGGAGAGGCAGTGGGCGACAGGGAGAGGCAGAGGGCGACAGGGAGAGGCATGTTACTATGTATGAACAACTGCTCAGCACCACCCTCATGTCCCACCTGCCAGGTGTCATTCTCGGTACATGTTACTATGTATGGACAACTGCTCAGTACCACCCTCATGTCCAGGGCCGGAGCACCCCAGGCGAGGGGGGGTGGGGCACCCCGGTGCCTACGGGGGGGGGGGGGGAACCTGCGGCGCTGTGTGATCTGGCGGCGGGGTCCCTGCAGTGATGCGCGTTATCCGGCAGCCAGGCGTCTCATGTCCCACCTGCCAGGTGTCAGTCTCGGTACATGTTACTATGTATGGACAACTGCTCAGTACCACCCTCATGTCAAACCTGTCGTGTCATTCTGGCACAGGTTACTATGGGGGTTATTCTGGTTCACTCTTTCTGGCAAATTCCTTCTTAAATGGACAAAACCATGTGCACTGCAGGGGGGCAGATGTAAAATGTGCAGAGAGCATAAAGCTGTGTACACATGCTTAGATTTTTCCCTGTTTTCGATTCGATTTTGCTTAAAGAAGCAAAATCAAATCCACATCAAATGGTTTTTAGGACACTTTCGATCTGCATTTGATTCGATGCGCGCTCCTGTTTTCTCAAAATCGAATATAAAAATCTACTGTGCAGCCGAGGAAATCTCGAATTCGATCAAGTAAATCCAATGAGTACATTGAGCCTACATTGTGAAATCGAAATCGACTCGAATGCAAAATTACAGATCTAATGCCAAATCTAATAGAAAAATCAAATCTAACATCAAATCTAAGCGTGTGTACAGGGCTTCAGATTTGGGTGAGCTATTTTGTTTCTGTGCAGGGAAAATACTGACTGCTTTATTTTTACACTGAGATATATATATATATATATATATATATATATATATATATATATATATATATATATATAGAGAGAGAGAGAGAGAGAGAGAGAGAGAGAGAGAGAGAGAGAGAGAGAGAGAGAGAGAGAGAGAGAGATATATATAATCAAAAAGAAAAGACTGGCACTCCGGGGTCTTCAATAAACGTGCTGTATTGAGTGGCAACAAAAGCGACCAACGTTTCGGGGGTAGTCCCCCTTTGTCAAGGTGCGTGGTGATAACGTTATCACCACACACCTTGACAAAGGGGGACTACCCCCGAAACGTTGGTCGCTTTTGTTGCCACTCAATACAGCACGTTTATTGAAGACCCCGGAGTGCCAGTCTTTTCTTTTTGATCTTGAATACTCCACATAGACGAAAACCAGGGCAGTCGAACAGCAGCGGCGAGTGCCGGGCCGCATCCTAAAATAAATAAATAAATAAATAAATAAATAAATAAATAAATATATATATATATATATATATATATATATATATATATATATATATATATATATATGTATATATATACATATACATATACATACACACACACACACACACACACACACACACACACACACACACACCGTCCAATGGGATACTGGGTTGAATACTATGGGATAGAGATCCTCCGCAGGAGAGACAGGCACATTAAAACTTTCAGTGTGGGTGCACTGGCTCCTCCCCTCTATCTCCCTCCACTAGTCAGTTTAGAAAAATGTGCCTCAGGAGAGGCAGTGCTTCCTGGATGCTCCAGAGTTTTTCTACAATTTTATTTAGTTTATTATTTTGGGGCGCTGCTTTGAACAAGCAGCTGTCCTACTTCGTGGGAGTCAGGGGAAGGGTCAGTCCCCGGCCTCTTAAGAGCTGACCCTGCTGCAGGACCTCCGTCCTGTGTGGGGTTTATCACCGCACAGCATTGCGCTGTAGCGAGCAATCCCCCCAGCAATCCCCCTTCTTATTCTCCTCTCCGGGAGAAGCCCGGAGAGGAGAGTTTCAGTAGCCGCTTGGGGGGGGGGGGGCGGCTTAAGTGTGACATCACTAAGCCACGCCCCTATGCTGGTAAACCAGCAAATTCAGGGATCTCCGTGGAGGGGGCGGGGCTAAAATGATGCAATTGTGTCATTTTATCTCCGCCCCCTCCCCTGAGACCCGAGGATTGCGGCATTCTAATGCCGCGATCCGGGGGACAGCGGGGGTGTCCCCTGAATCCGGGAGGGTTGCCCACCCTTCCCGGGGGCCGGGAGGGGGACCCGATTTTCTGTGGAGACCCGGGATCTCACCAGGACCTACTCCTTTGACTGTCCAATACGACACAAATAGCCTTGATTAAAAGGCCAGACACGGTACTATGCCAAAATTGTATGATTGTTTGTATTAACTTTGAATAAATGTTTACAGTTTTACGCTATGTGGAACATTTAATTTTAAACCGAGGTATACATGGAATGAGAAGAAAGATTTTGGCCAACGTTGAAGCATCAGACAATATTATATGAGATATCTTGTGGCCTTTTTCGGTACGGAGAATATACATACATTAGAAAAATTATTACTATTTACAGTAACAACTACACTATGAAAAGTGCGATTTTTTTTAGTCTTTCGTTTGAGGAATTGCAACACAGCAGAATTTATTGACATCAAATAAAGTGTGCCGGCTACATCCTATCGTATCTCAAGTGGGAGCGCCCTGTCCAATTCCTTTTATTTGTATCTAACACAGAGGTACATTTAGATCTTCATACTGTGTATAGTTACAGCATACCTCCCAACTTTGGAGGAGACGGGACGTAGTTGCTGCGCGCCGTAAGCGCGCCAAAAAAAAAAGGTGGGCGTGGCCTAATTTGGGGCGTGGTCTATACTCGCTGCTCTCCCATGAGGCCACGCCCCCATTTTGACGCTATGGGGGCATGACCCAGAGGCTCTGTGAGCCTCTAGCCATGCCCCCTGGCTACGGGAATAGACGCTGTGCGCATGCCAACAGCCCCCCCTCACCGCGGGTGGGACAGCGGGACAGGCCCTAATAATCGGGACTGTTGGGAGGTATGGTTACAGTTTGATCAAGTGTGTGTGTGTGTGTGTGTGTGTGTGTGTGTGTGTGTGCTACTGTGGGGTCTGTGAGAAGCTTCATCATGGTGAAAAAATGAACATGCATGGTGTGCAGCACAAAGTTCATACCAGCTTCACAGTCACAGGTTACCTGTGAGCCGTGTATGCTGCCACAACTTGTGGATGGGTCGCAGGCAGATAGTCAGGAGCCTGCTTGGGCCAGCAGCATTAAAACGCTGATGGACTCTGTTGCTTCCCAGCTCTCTGCAAATACACAGCAGACGCAGAGGGTGCAGAGGGAATTAGCCATTTTGTCTGCAAGGGTTGATATGCTCACCCCTCCTGCTCAGCCTCAAAAGCGGCCTGCTGCTGCAATGGCCGATGATGATGATGATGATGATGATGATGAGGACATCCTTGAAGAAGGAGAGGAGGCAAATGAACAGGAAACTGGAGCAGACTTCAACCCATGGGTCTGAGGCATTAATTAAAGCCATGAGAGGTGTTAGAACTTCCTATGGAGGAACCCTCTGAGGGAGATTCCTTTCTTTATGATTCAGAAAAAAGACAGCCTGTGTATTTCCCTGAACAGGCAGAATTAGAGAATGCATTAAAAAATGCTTGGCAGAACCCCGAAAAGAGGTTCCAGCTCTCAAAGAGGTTTGCAAATGCGTACCCCTTTGATCCTGTGGGTAGGAAGAAGTGGGAGGTTCCTCTGTTTCCCGCCTTTCAAAGAAGTACTGTTACCAGTTCCTGGGGATTCCACACTCAAGGATGGTGCAGATAGGAGACTTGAAGCAACGCTCAAGTCCATGTACACGGCCAGTGGGGCTTCCCAATGCCCAGTACTGGCCAGTTGGATGGCTAAGGCCATTTATACTTGGTCCACGCAAATCCAAGAGGGTTTGTTGGGGGACGTGTCTGTGGCTCAGGTGAAAATCTGCATCATATTCAGGACATGACACGACACGGGTGCTTTGTGAGGCACAGAAGGAATTGGGCGCTATAAACGTGCAGAATTTTGCAATGGCCGTGTCGGCCCGGTGGGCACTGTGGTTGCGCCAGTGGGTGGCTGATGTGGATTCTAAAAAAAGTGTAGAAAGCATCCCTTTCCCAGGGGAAAGGCTCTTTGGTAGTGAGCTTGACTGGATTTCCAAGGCTACGGCAAGTAAATCCACGTTCCTCCCGTCAGCACCCACTGTTGTAAAGCACCCTTTCACAAGTCCCTCCCAGCAGTCTTTTCGCGGGTCTAAGTTCCGCCCAAAGGCTAGAGGCACCTCAAATGCTAGCAGAGGCACGAGAGGAAAATTTAGGAAGCCAAACCCTTCAAGTCATCAGGACCGTTCCAACGCCGCAGCTTCTTCCAAGCCAGCTGCATGACGGGGTACACCCACCATGAGAAAATCTAGAGGTGGTGGCTCGACTGTCGCACTTCAGCAATGTGTGGGATGCCTCGTACCTAGATTCCTGGGCCAGGAGTCTTATTTTGCTAGGCTACAGGCTGAAGTTCGCCAGGCCCCCTTCCCTGACGTTATTTCAAGTCAGCCCTTCCAGCCTCAATCGAGGATCGGGATCTCTTACAGGGAGCAATTCACAAGCTCCTTCAGTCAAAGGTAATTCTACCAGTGCCAAGGCAGGAACAGGATCAGGGATACTATTCCAACCTGTTCTTTGTTCCAAGTGTTCAAATTCAAAATGGAGTCGCTCCGATCGGTGATTGCCTCTCTGGAACAAGGGGAGTTCCTGCCCTCCTTGGACGTAAAGGACGCCTACTTTCACATCCTGATTTGCCCCCCCCATCAAATCTTTCTAAGCCATTACCAATTTCAGGGGCTACCCTTCGGTCTGTCTACAGCCTGGCGCGTCTTTACCAAGATCATGGCGGAGATGATGTTCCTTCTCAGGCTCCAAAGGGTAAATGTAATACCTTACCTGTATGACCTGCTGATCAAGGCAGGATCGGAGGAGGCCCTGAAGAGTGCACTCAATCTGACCATGCAGGTGCTGAGGGACCATGGGAGGATTTTAAATATACCAAAAACCTCGTTGATCCCGAGCCAGAGAATGGTGTTCCTGGGTATGACTCTGGACACGGTGGAGCAGAAAGTGTTCCTGCCAGTCGAAAAGGCCTCAGCAATACAGCAATTGGTAAGAGAGGTCCTAACAAACCCTCGGGTCTCGGTACAACTTTGCCTCAGGTTGTTGGGCAAAATGGTTGCTTCATTCGAAGCTATCCAGTATGCCTGGTTCCACTCGAGGACTTTTCAGCTGGATATTCTGCATGCTGCATATAAACACCCTGGCGTTAAGGGCAGTTTACTATGCCCTGTTACAGGCGGCACCGATGTTGCAGGGCAAGGCGGCGCAGGTCCAGTCGGACAATGCAACTACGGTTGCTTACATCAACCGCAAAGGAGGAACGAGGAACATGCCTTGTTTGAGGGAAAACCAACAAGATATTCTCCTGGGCAGAACACCATGTGAAGGCCCTGTCGGTGATCTTCTTTGGGGGCTCCCTCAGATCGACCTCATGGCCTCACGGTTGAATCACAAGGTGGACAGGTACTGTGCACGGACCAGGGTCCCGTGGCAGTAGCTGTTGATGCCCTGACTTGGTCATGGGATTTCCAGTTGGTGTACCTGTTCCCACCGCTCCCGTTACTGGCGCGGGTGCTAAAGCGGATTTGGCATCAAAGAGCAGAAGCCATCTTAGTGGCACCAGACTGGCCTCGAAGGGCCTGGTAAGGGGACATTCAGGCCATGCAGTTGGAAGACCCGTGGCGTCTTCCTCAAAGAAAAGATCTTCTCCTCCAGGGGCCTATCGTCTATCAGGACTTACAGCGGCTGCGTTTAACGGCCTGGAGGTTGAGCTGCGGATCTTAAGCCACAAGGGCCTGCATCCCTCGGTCATTACCACCATGACGCGTGCCAGAAAACCAGTCACAGCTTCTCACGATCATGTGATATGGAAGAAATACATAGCCTGGTGTGAGAAAAATAGCTTGCCACCAGCCCTATTTCGTCTGAATAACCTGTTCTTCAGGCTGGCTTGGAGCTGGGTCTCCGGTTGGGTTCCTTGAAGGTCCAGATCTCAGCTCTGTCTGTATTTTTTCAAAAGAAGCAGACGGCCTTGCCTGAGGTTCAAACCTTTCTACAAAGGGTGCTGAGGATTCAGCCTCCTTTTGTGCCACCCACTGCGTCTTGGGACCTGGATGTGGCTCTCACCTTTCTCAAGTCTTCTTGGTTTGTTCCTTTGGAAGAATCTGAGTTAAAACATCTTACTTGGAAGACTGTTGTCCTGCTGGCTTTGGCTTCAGCCAGGCGGGTGTCTGAGCTCAGAGCGCTGTCCTGTAAAAGCCCTTACCTGGTGTTTCATGAGGATAGGGCTCAGGACTAGGCCGCAGTTGCTACCGAAGGTTGTGTCGGCGTTCCACCTCAACCAACCTATTGTTGTTCCTTCCAGCGCGGTACATCCGGATATACCTCTTTCTTTGGATGTGGTACACACTCTCAAGGTGTATGTTAAGCGCACAGCTAGAATCCGTAAGACGGGTAGTCTATTTGTGCTGTACGATGCGCAAAAGAAGGGCTCTCCTGCATCTACACGGACCATAGCACGTTGGATTCGATGCACGATACAACAGTCCTATGCAAAAGCTGGTTTGTCCCTTCCTCCGTCATTGAAGGCCCATTCCACCAGGTCTGTAGGGACTTCTTGGGTGGCTGCCCGAGGGGTCTCGGCCCTGCAGCTGTGCAGGGCTGCAACTTGATCAGGTCATCACACATTTGTAAAATTTTACAGATTTGACACTCTGGCCAGGGACGATTCCCAGTTCGGACAAGCGGTTCTACAGCAGACTCCGCACGTTCTGGTAGCTTTGGGACCTCCCCATAGTATTCAACCCAGTATCCCATTGGACGGTAGAGAAAATAGGATTTTGGGTACCTACTGGTAAATCCTTTTCTTGTAGTCCATATGGGATACTGGGAGCCCGCCTCTGTGCGGCATTCCTGCTGTAAGACACTGTTCCTTACACTGTTAGGGCTTGTTGCCATGTATTGACCATATTCAACAGTTATTGGTGACTTCAGAAGTTGTTATAATTCGTCTCCCTTATTATTTTTTTGTTTGGTTTGGGTGTGCTGTGAAAATCTCACCACGTTATTTGTTCACATACCTCCTCACATAACTCTCACAGTTCTTCATTAATGACTAGTGGAGGGAGATAGAGGGGAGGAGCCAGTGCACCCACACTGAAAGTTTTAATGTGCCTGTCTCTCCTGCGGAGGATCTCTGTCCCCATAGTATTCAACCCAGTATCCCATATGGACTACGAGAAAAGGATTTACCGGTAGGTACCCAAAATCCTATTTTTTGTGTGTGTGACAAAACCACAATATCCCAAAGCAACATTGCGTTTCCATCCCCATACCCCACCCCACCAGAGACCGCTGCGGTCACCTACTCTGGACATAGGTCCCAGGTGAGGTACCTATGCTTACACAGGGGTTCCTAAAAGACACCCTAAATCCCCGGTATGGGGCCACACTAGAGTGATACCACGCTGGCCTATTCCTGTGCAGCTAACCAGGACTCCATATATTTTTTAGTTTATTAAAAACACACATATTTTACCTCTACAACGGTCATTTGTCACTCTCTCATCACATTTCACACTATCTCATTGGTACATTTCACACTATCATAAGGTGTAGCGCTAAGTATCAATACAGTTGTTGATGCAATATAGATCTCACTTTGTAGTAAAAACCCACCCAAATCGAACAGTCTCTGAACAAGTAACATCTACCCCACCTGCAGTGCACATGGTTTTGTCCATCTGAGAAGGAATTTGCCACAAGAAGTGAACCAGTATAACCCCCTATGTAGGGACAACTGCTCAGTACCAAGAGTGGGGGCTGCAGCACAGTCCAAATATCAAACAGGGGAACCACAACAACTGCCAGTGAGTCAGTTGGGAATGGAAGTTGGTTTGGCTGCCCTGTTTGAATTTTTAACTGTGCTGCAGCTCCCCCTCTGGAGACTCCCTGGCTCAGTACCACTTCTTGGGCACGGTGCAGCAGAGGAGAAACTACCACTGGTGCAGCAGGTGCAGAGCACCTGGTTCCCTGAGGACTAAGAGGCCCATTACTGTCCCATTTACCCGTTTCCTGTCAGCCACTGTCACTGTCATGCTCTGCCTCCCACTGCTGTGTGGCTTATTGTGAAGTTGTGTTGGGGTTGGAGGAGGGGGTCCAAATTTAAGGTTTTCACCTGGGCTCACCACACCCAAGTTGTGCCACTGCTGTATGTAATACTGTGAATAAGCTAATTCCATACTTGCCTACCCTCTCAGAATGGCCGGGGGAGAGTCCTGCAAATCAAATCCCCCATCCGGCCCCCGGGTCTCCCGCATCACCGCCGCAGCCCCTGCTCCCCCTTCCCTGCAGTATAAAATCCTGACTTTTGCTGGTCCACACACACACACACGCACTCTTGTCTATAAGTTATTATTAAGTACAGTACATGGTGTTATGATACCAGACCATGTAACAGATCCCAGTGACAGATTTCCTAAATGTACTTGTGGTCAGGGGCTGAATATACTGTTTTTATGATGTGTTCTGCTACTGTTGCAACAGCGGGGAGAGGTTAATGTGACACAATAGCCGCAGTGTAACATACAGCACCGCCTGCTGTAATGTATAACATATGTGGCTATGAAACGCTTCCACCTCCTCTCCTGGGATATTACAGATTGTAGCAGAGCAGGACCCAGAGAGGGTCCTGGTGCTGTGCGAGCTCCTCTGTATTCTGCCAGTCGCCTGACCGGTGCCCAGGATAACGCACAGGAGGAGGCGGCAGAGGTCATAGTTACTTTTCTGCACCTTTCTACGCGGTGGTAAGTTCCTCTAAGAGGGAAATGTTCTAATGCTTCTAAAATGAAAAGAGGTGATGCTGCAACCAATCAGATTTTGCCTATTATTTCTCTATTCCATCCTAGGAAATATGAGACAGAATCTGATTGGTTGCTATGGGCAACATCACTACTTTTTCTTGGTAAATGTACCCCTAAGTGTCTGTAATTTACTGTTATTCTCTTACTGTATGTTAGTATAGCACCGCTTCATTAACTCCTTGAGTGGTGGGTTTTGCTGGGACAGGACAAACCGGCCCCAGCAATACCCATCACAGAAAGTTGGTGGGTCAGGGGAGCTCCGGCGTACCGATCGCCGGAGCAAAGGTGACGGGGGGACTGGAAGGGTTGGTCAAGGGGGGTGGGGTTCAAAAGGTGAACGGAAAATTTTCAGGCATACCACCCAAGGGGTTAATACACCAACGCTATAGATATTTAATACATAATCTGGGTCATTGGGTCCACCGGTATTTGGTCAACACTGAAGGTCAACATGGCTTATGTAGACACATGAAAATAGGTTGACATGCCTAAGGTTGACAGGGTAAGAAGGTCGACATAAGCGTTAGGCTTGGTCGACAGTCAAAAGGTCAACATGAGTTTTTCAAGTTTTTTTGTCCCAAATGTCAACATGGACCCCGTCAAAGTGTAGTGCTTGTGTCGACATGGTTGGAAGGTCGACACAATCATTAGGTCGACATGTGTTTCTCATATTTTTTGTACGGAATGTCGACACAGACACCGTAACAGTGTAACGCTGCGCTCCCAATGCTTCGGGCACACTATTATATTCTCCCTGCCTGTCGGCACATGTCGTCTAAAGTGAAAAACCCATGTTGACAGTTTGACTGTCAACCGAGTCATTGTCGACCAAATGCTTGCGACGAGCTTTCAACCATGTCGACCTATTTCATGTGTGGACCTAAGACATGTCAGCCTTCAGTGGTCGACCTCACGTGTCGACCCAATGACCGTACACCTAATACACTGAGCAGTCATGTCACAGTTGCAGTGAAGCAGAGAACACTGAAGTAACATTTATCATGTGCACAGAAGCAGAACTATCATTAGAGCAGCATGTGCATTGCATCGGGGGCCCTGGGGAAGAAGGGGCCCGCTGCTTTGTGGCATATTGTGAACTTGGGTTGGAGTGTCGGAGGGGGCCCAAATTATATTTTGCACCTGGACCAAGCACTCACAGGTTCCACCACTTGGAATTAACCCCTTCCTGACAGAGCCAGTTTTTGCGTTCCTGACAGAGCCCTTTTTTTCAAATCTGACATGTCTCACTTAAGTGGGGATAACTTTTTTTTGCTTTTACTTATCCCAGTGATTTTGAGATTGTTTTTTCGTGATTTTTCGTGACACATTGTACTTCAAATTAGTGGTAAATTTGGGTCGATACAGTCTGTGTTTTTTTGTGAAAAATACCAAAATATCGTGAAAAAATGGAAAATTTAGCGATTTGCAAAATGTTAAATTTTCTGCTTGTGAGACAAATAATCTTACCACTCAAAATAGTGAATAACTAACATAGACCATATGTCTACTTTATGTTGACATCATTATTTCAACTTCCTTTTAATTTTTTGGGACACTAGGAGGCTTACAATATGAATAGCAAATTCTCAAATTTTCAAGAAAATTTCAAACACTGATTTTTTTAGGGACCAGTTCAGTTCTGATGTGACTTTGAGGGACTTGTATGTGAGACACCCCCATAAATGATGCCATTTCAAAAACTGCACCCCTCACAGTATTCAAAACAGCATTTTGGAAGTTTGTTAACCCTTTAGGTGTTTCACAGGAATTAAAACAAAACAAAGTGTAGGTGAAATTTCAAAATTTCTTTTTTTTTGCAGATTTGCAATTTTAATACATTTTTCTAAGGAACACAGTACATTTTACTAGAGAAATGTGACTGAAAATTGATTCCCCCAATTCTTTTGTTTTCATAAATATCCTATATGTGGCCCTAGTGTGCACGGTGACCAAACCACAGGCTTCATAATAGAAGGAGCACCTACTTGATTTTGGAGCCTCCTTTTTATGAGATTATTTTTTAGGCACCATGTAGGTTTCTAGGCACCATAAGATGCTAAAAGTTAGGAACCCCCCCACAAGTGACCCCATTTTGCAAACTACACCCCTCAGGGAATTCATCTAGGGGTATAGTGTACATTTCAAACCCCCAGGGGTTTCACCAATTGTGGTACAACTGGGCAGTGAAAATGAAAAATTATTTTTTTTACACAAAAATACAGTTCTGGCTCCAAATTTGTCATTTTCAGAAGGTATGAAGGAGACAAAGCACCCCAAAATCTGTGCCCCAATTTCTCCCGAGTACGGCAATGCCTCACATGTGACCAAAAAATACCAGTTGGGTGCATGGCAGGACTCAGAAGGGAAGGAGTGATTTTTGGATTTTGCAGCTCAGATTCTGGTGGAATTTTGGTGGGTGCTATGTCGCATTAGCAAGACCCCCAAAGCACCAATACAGTGGAACCCCCCCACAAGTCACCCCATTTTGAAAACTACACCCCTCAGGGAATTCATCTAGGGGTATAGTGTACATTTCAAACCCCTAGGGGTTTTACCAATTTTGATACAAGTGGGCAGTGAAAATGAAAAATTACATTTTTTTACACAAAAATGCAGTTCTGGCTCAAAATTTTTCATTTTCAGAAGGTATGAAGGAGAAAAAGCACCCCAAAATCTGTGCCCCAATTTCTCCCGAGTACGGCAATGCCTCACATGTGACCAAAAAATACCAGTTGGGTGCATGGCAGGACTCAGAAGGGAAGGAGTGATTTTTGGATTTTGCAGCACAGATTCTGGTGGAATGAATGGTGGGTGCTATGTTGCACCAATACAGTGGAACCCCCCCACAAGTCACCCCATTTTGCAAAGTACACCCCTCAGGGAATTCATCTAGGGGTATAGTGTACATTTCAAACCCCCAGGGGTTTCACCAATTTTGATACAAGTGGGCAGTGAAAATGAAAAATTACATTTTTTTACACAAAAATGCAGTTCTGGCTCAAAATTTTTCATTTTCAGAAGGTATGAAGGAGAAAAAGCACCCCAAAATATGTGCCCCAATTTCTCCCGAGTACGGAAATGCCTCACATGTGACCAAAAAATACCAGTTGGGTGCATGGCAGGACTCAGAACGGAAGGAGTGATTTTTGGATTTTGCGGCTCAGATTCTGGTGGAATTTTGGTGGGTGCTATGTCGCATTAGCAAGACCCCCCAAGCACCAATACAGTGGAACCCCCCCACAAGTCACCCCATTTTGAAAACTACACCCCTCAGGGAATTCATCTAGGGGTATAGTGTACATTTCAAACCCCCAGGGGTTTCACCAATTTTGATACAAGTTGGCAGTGAAAATGAAAAATTACATTTTTTTACACAAAAATGCAGTTCTGGCTCAAAATTTTTCATTTTCAGAAGGTATGAAGGAGAAAAAGCACCCCAAAATCTGTGCCCCAATTTCTCCCGAGTACGGCAATGCCTCACATGTGACCAAAAAATACCAGTTGGGTGCATGGCAGGACTCAGAACGGAAGGAGTGATTTTTGGATTTTGCAGCACAGATTTTGGTGGAATGAATGGTGGGTGCTATGTTGCACCAATACAGTGGAACCCCCCCACAAGTCACCCCATTTTGCAAAGTACACCCCTCAGGGAATTCATCTAGGGGTATAGTGTACATTTCAAACCCCCAGGGGTTTCACCAATTTTGATACAAGTGGGCAGTGAACATGAAAAATTACATTTTTTACACAAAAATGCAGTTCTGGCTCAAAATTTTTCATTTTCAGAAGGTATGAAGGAGAAAAAGCACCCCAAAATCTGTGCCCCAATTTCTCCCGAGTACGGCAATGCCTCACATGTGACCAAAAAATACCAGTTGGGTGCATGGCAGGACTCAAAAGGGAAGGAGTGATTTTTGGATTTTGCAGCTCAGATTCTGGTGGAATTTTGGTGGGTGCTATGTCGCATTAGCAAGACCCCCCAAGCACCAATACAGTGGAACCCCCCCACAAGTGACCCCATTTTGCAAACTACACCCCTCAGGGAATTCATCTAGGGGTATAGTGTACATTTCAAACCCCCAGGGGTTTCACCAATTTTGATACAAGTGGGCAGTGAACATGAAAAATTACATTTTTTACACAAAAATGCAGTTCTGGCTCAAAATTTTTCATTTTCAGAAGGTATGAAGGAGAAAAAGCACCCCAAAATCTGTGCCCCAATTTCTCCCGAGTACGGCAATGCCTCACATGTGACCAAAAAATACCAGTTGGGTGCATGGCAGGACTCAAAAGGGAAGGAGTGATTTTTGGATTTTGCAGCTCAGATTCTGGTGGAATTTTGGTGGGTGCTATGTCGCATTAGCAAGACCCCCCAAGCACCAATACAGTGGAACCCCCCCACAAGTGACCCCATTTTGCAAACTACACCCCTCAGGGAATTCATCTAGGGGTATAGTGTACATTTAAAACCCCCAGGGGTTTCACCAATTTTGATACAAGTGGGCAGTGAACATGAAAAATTACATTTTTTACACAAAAATGCAGTTCTGGCTCAAAATTTTTCATTTTCAGAAGGTATGAAGGAGAAAAAGCACCCCAAAATCTGTGCCCCAATTTCTCCCGAGTACGGCAATGCCTCACATGTGACCAAAAAATACCAGTTGGGTGCATGGCAGGACTCAGAAGGGAAGGAGTGATTTTTGGATTTTGCAGCACAGATTCTGGTGGAATGAATGGTGGGTGCTATGTTGCACCAATACAGTGGAACCCCCCCACAAGTCACCCCATTTTGCAAACTGCACCCCTCAGGGAATTCATCTAGGGGTATAGTGTACATTTCAAACCCCCAGGGGTTTCACCAATTTTGATACAAGTGGGCAGTGAAAATGAAAAATTACATTTTTTTACACAAAAATGCAGTTCTGGCTCAAAATTTTTCATTTTCAGAAGGAATGAAGGAGACAAAGCACCCCAAAATCTGTGCCCCAATTTCTCCCGAGTACGGCAATGCCTCATGTGTGACCAAAAAGTGGCAGGACTCAGAAGGGAAGGAGTGATATTTGGATTTTGCAGCACAAATTCTGGTGGAATGATGGTGGGTGCTATGTCGCATTAGCAAGACCCCCAAAGCACCAATACAGTGGAACCCCCCCACAAGTGACCCCATTTTGCAAACTACACCCCTCAGGGAATTCATCTAGGGGTATAGTGTACATTTCAAACCCCCAGGGGTTTCACCAATTTTGATAAAACTGGGCAGTGAACATGAAAAATTACATTTTTTTACACAAAAATGCAGTTCTGGCTCAAAATTTTTCATTTTCACAAGGAATGAAGGAGACAAAGCACCCCAAAATCTGTGCCCCAATTTCTCCCGAGTACGGCAATGCCTCACATGTGACCAAAAAATACCAGTTGGGTGCATGGCAGGACTCAGAAGGGAAGGAGTGATCTTTGGATTTTGCGGCTCAGATTCTGGTGGAATGAATGGTGGGTGCTATGTGGCATTAGCAAGACCCCCGAAGCACGGTGAAATTATGAACCTAATATTCCATAGATGTGTGGTATATTTTAAAACACTCCTTTATACATAGGCCGGGTTTGTCGGGGCAAGTGTCACACTGGAAAATAGTTTGCTTTCTTATTCCCTTTTTATAGCAAACTTTGCACCTTTTTTGTGTCCTGCCCTTTTTTCCAGTGGAGGGGATTTCATCAGGAAAATGCTGCCCTGGTACAATACGGGGGCCAGTACTAGAAGTACTGGGGCCCTCTGCCTGCTGGTTCCCAAATATTAGGCCCTTTATGACTTCCTCTTGAAAGTGCATAAATGTCCCCCTCTGGCCGGTAGAACGGAATAGCACGTAAGCGTTATACAGTGCCATCTGGATGATATACACGGCCACCTTCTTGTACCAGATTTTTGTTTTCCGCAGGGCACTGTACGGCTTCAGTACCTGATCTGAAAGATCCACTCCGCCCATGTACCTATTGTAATCCAGGATACAATTAGGTTTGGAGGTGTGGGTACTGGTACCTCGTACAGGGACGGAGGTGGTACTGTCTCCGTGAATTGTTGTCAGTATAAGGACATCCCTCTTGTCCTTATATTTGACCAACAACATATTTTCGTTGCATATTCCCCTGCTTTCACCCCTTCTCATTACTTGGGCAATGTGCGTTTTTGGGAGGCCTCTTTGGTTCTTGCGCACAGTACCGCAAGCTGCTGTACCTCTTGAACCAAGGGCCTTAAACAGGGGGATGCTAGTGTAAAAGTTATCCACATAGAGGTGATAACCTTTATCCAGGAAGGGGTGCACTAAATCCCAGACAATTTTCCCACTAACACCTACGAGGGAGGGGGGGCATTCTGGCGGTTGAATTCTTGAATCCTTCCCTTCATAAACCCTAAACCTGTGGGTGTACCCTGAGGTGCTTTCACACAGTTTATACATTTTTATGCCATACCTTGCCCTCTTACTGGGAAGGTACTGGCGGAATTTAACCCTTCCTTTAAAATGTATAAGGGACTCGTCGATACAAATAAATTTTTCAGGGATGTACACCTCTTCAAATTTGGCACTGAAATGATCAATGACCGGCCTGACTTTGAATAGCCGGTCAAAGGTGGGATCATCTCTGGGTGGGCACTGTGCATTATCGGTGTAATGTATAAATTTAAGAATTGTCTCAAATCGAGTCCGGGGCATGGCCATACGGTAAAATGGAGTACTGTACAGAACATCTGTACTCCAATATTGCCTAATTTCTGGCTTTTTTACTATGCCCATATGAAACACCAGACCCCAAAACGTCATCATCTCTACTGCATCTACAGGGGTCCACCTAGCAAATGATGACGTGGGGTTTTGAGCAATAAACTGCTGGGCATATAAATTAGTTTGGTCCACCATTAAATTTATAAAATCATCAGAGAAAAATAATTTGAAAAAGTCAATTTCTCTGAGACCTGTGGAATCAAATTGGATTCCTGGCATGGCCAAAAACTCAGGAACCTGGGGCTCAAAATTGTCTGGTGGTGGGGTCCATACGAGATCAATTATTGGGGGGGGGTCTCAGCTGCTCTACGGGGGCGTCTTTGAGGGGGTCCCTCATCACTAGAGGAGGAAGATGAGGTTAAGGCGAATCCTTCAAATTCCCCGCTTGCATCACTGGCTGTGTCAGAGTCAGAAGCAAGCATGGCATATGCCTCCTCCACTGAATACATTCTCCTGGATGACTGGGAGGACATTTGGGAGGACATTTGGGAGGACATTTGGGAGGACATTTGGGATGCCATTTTTATTTTTGTGTTACTGGTAGTGAAATGTTTCAACACGTGTATAGTGTAGGGGGGGGTACAAACTTTATTTCAATCCGGGGGGTATGTAGTGTGTAGTGTGTATGTGGTGCAGAAAAAAAAAAATACTTTATACCAATAAAAAAAAAAAAAATGAAGGGGTTAAAAATAAAAAATTTAAGGGGTTAAAAAAAAAAAAAAAAGGTCCTGCGCAAAAAATTGAGCACAGATGTTGGTCAGTAACGTCTGTCACTGAACAGCGCTCAAAGGCAACAGGAATTTGATCAAAAAAAAAAAATAGATCAACCCTGTGCCGAAAAAGATGATCAGTGATGTACGTCACTGATCAGCGCACAGCGGCCACAGGACACCCACAAAATCAGTGTGTGTAAAAAAAAAATTAAAAAAAGACCCCACAGCACACACACAAAAAAAAAAGGTGATCAGTGATGCGACACTGATTACCAGTGAGGTGCAGCAGGTGCACAACCTTTGGTGCAACTGACAGGTATATATAAAAAAAAAAAAACCTCTGTACCCCCAAAAAAGTTGCTGATCACCTCAGATATAGTGATCAGCACAAAAGGCGGGGGCAGCAGACACAAAATTTAGCACTCTCTATCACTCTCTGTCACTATCTCTCTCTATCTCTCTATCTCTCACTATCTATCACTCTATGACACTGCAGCAGCAGCACTGACAGGTATATCTATATATAAAAAAAAACCTGCGCCCCCAAAAAGTTGCTGATCAGTTAATTTATACTGATCAGCACAAAAGGAGGGGGCAGCAGTCAGTTATATAAAAAATATATAGCACAATCTGTCACTATCTCTCTCTCTCTATCTCTCTCTCTCTATCTCTCTATAACTATCACACTGCAGCAGCACAAAATATAGCACTCTGTCACTAGGCCTCTCTATCTATCTCTCTCTCTCTATCTCTCTCTCTATCTATAACTATATCACACTGCAGCAGCACAAAATATAGCACTCTCTGACACTATCTCTCTCTCTATCTCTCTCTATCTCTCTCTATCTCTCTATCTAGCTAGTACACTGCAGCAGCACAATTTCACAGGAAGGCACAAGTAGCAACAGGATCCAGGAAGCAGTGATGAAGCAGCGATCAGGTAAGTATGGAGCAAGTATGGAGCAAGGTTCTGGTCAGTATGGTGGCAGGGGGGTACGGTGACCGCACTGCACGCTATTCCAGACCGGAATGGCGTCTGCAGTGCAGTCACCGTTAGTTTAAATCCCCCTCCTTGGCTGTGATTGGTCCGTCGGTCCGACGAACCAATCACGGCCTTTGGGGGCGGGCGGGGTGAGGTGGGGTGACACCAGTGTCACCCTTACACCCCGCGGTGATTGGTGCTGTACTTTACAGCACCAATCACCTCTGATCCCGTGTCACCGGCGAACGTTATTCGCCGGTGACACAGGAAAACGCTGTGAATGGCTGTTCACACTGAACAGCCAATCACAGCGATCGCCGACGGGGGGGCGGCATCGCAGCCCCCCCTGGGCATGCACGGACATGTCTGCTGTCAGGGACAGCAGACATGTTGAAACTATCACCGCGTCTATAGACGCGGTGACAGTTTAAATCCATGACGTACATTTACGCCATGTGTAGGGAAGTGCTTCCCGACCATGACGTAAATGTACGTCAAATGTCGGGAAGGGGTTAATAATACAGTTGCATATTATAACATTTTATTGGCGTAAATCGGGAGGCGGGGCCGGGGCGGTGCTGGGTGATGTCAGCATCTTCCAGCGGCGCCTTTACAGTGCAGAGAACGGGACTTGGGTTACCCATTCACACTGCCCCTGGAACCGCGAGCGTCCGGGTCCAACCCTGGTACAATCTTTCTGGACCCTTTCACACTGACCAATTTCCCGGGTTGTTGCACGTTCATGTACAATTACGCTGGAAATATTTGTCAGTGTGAAAGGCGTATTAGCAATATACATTACCGTGAGCATTCGTTCTGCTCCCAGAGATGTTCCCTCTCCCGGTAGAGTTACAGGCTGCCCTCCAGATAACGGCACCGTGCACTAATAAGAAACCAACCTGTGAAGTGTTAATCATTATAATGTTATAATCCTTTCACTATGAGCACCACTAATGGGCACTGAATATGATTGATGACAGCATTTACTATGTGGCACCTCTTCTCCTAAACATCGCTGAGTGGCTGGTGAAAAGTTTATGAGTAATGTTTTATTTAACTAGGCCATGAATTGTACCATCTGCCGCCCATCAGCCCCCAGTCATACCGCGGTGCATTAGCAATAGAGGCCTGGCACTGTCTCAGTTATTAGGAAGTGAACATCTTATAATTGGGATAATTAAGTAGAGATGGTGCAGAACACTTGGGTTCCTGTTAATCTCCGATCTCTCCTGGGACATGGATAGACTCGTCAGATTCCTAATGGGGCTGTAAAACTTCTCATTTACAAAACACAAGATCCATTTGTCCTATGAAACCCAATTAACCATCATTATTCTATTATATCCTTAATTCCTGCACTTACGGTAGTTTCCGATCCACCCGAACTGTCGGAAGCGATCACAGTCCAGCTCCCCTGATCCTCAGCATTACGCCTCTCTGCACAACGGTGACCCCCACTCATCACTTATCGCTAATGGCAGATAGTGCCATTAAAGTACACGGTGACGATCTGTGCGTCAATGCAGACAAAACACAGGTGCTTTTTTAAAGGGGCAGTCATTTATAAGGCATGGTTTTACCTTGCACATGATTGCCACTTTAAAAAAAAAAATCTTCTTGAGATAAAAAAGCACAAGCCAATCAGGCCCTAACTGCCGTATTAAGACTGTTTGAAAATGACAGTTAGGGGCTGCTGGGTTTGTACTTTGGGCCCAATTCAGAACTGCCCGCTGGAATGCTAAGAGAGTGAAATCCGGCCCCGAAAATATTTGTCATTTAAGTGATGAATAAATAGAGGACTGCGTGTTTCTGGTCACATGACAATGGATTGTTTGTTTCTTCTTTGACATGATTCGGTTTCCTCTGTCACCCATAAATGTGCTCTGTGATCATCAGGCACCGTTTTCTGATTAATGTCAGCGCGGTAAATGCATCAGTTGTGGTTTCCAGAGAGATAAATATGAAATAACGACAAAGTTCATGTGCTCAGAAGCCAGATCTCCCGGCCTGAGATATCCATCACCCAGGCCCACCAGAGATATCAACGTAATCTGTTAGTTATTGGAAGAGCTTAGCATAAACACATCAGCCTGGAGACGTCCCATGTGTGTGGAGACGGACGGCCGTAATGGGTTCCTGTGGTGTACTCAGCTTTCTGCTACAACAAGGAAATGGGACTAAAATATTTATCAACACAGACACCGGGCTCCATCTGTAGATCTGTAGAATGGTGGTGCCCACTCTGCCTATTTGGTAATCCGGCACTGCCCATTAGCACTATAACCATATCTAGCTAATCGTAAACCCACTCGAAGCAAACCCTTTGCTATCTTCTGTGTTAGTGCATGTGTGAGAAAGAGATGTTGTTTCACTCTCTGCCAGAAGATGGCAGTGTTTGTGGGACATTAGGCTAGTGCCGGGAATTTGCACCCTTCCTCTCATAAAGGGATAATAGCCCCAAAAGGAAGGGGTGTGTTCACACAACAGTAACTCCAATTGTAACACAAACATATACACATTACACCACATGTAGTTCCCCTGATTAATATTATACCACATAGCAGTGCCCCTTCTACACGTAATGTGCACAGCAGTGCTTCTTATAAACATCTGTTTCTGTCACTCCAGCAGCTCCATGCCCTGTGTCCCTCCAGCAGCTCCATGCCCTGTGTCCCTCCAGCAGCTTCCCCACCTCCGAGTCCCTCCAGCCCCCTCTCACCCTGTCTTCAGCAAGCACAGAGCCTGCTCCTCTTTGTGGCTCTTCTTCACTTCAGCGGCGGTGATGGCATGACATCACATACGCTGTGCCAGAAGATGGAGCTGACGGGACAGGCTTTTCTATTGTAATTACTATTCGGGGGCTGTGGTAGAGGTGGAACTCCGTTCCACCCCGTATCCCCTGATTGGACCTATTCCTCAAGTTTTTCAGCCCCATAACTATCTGGTGGTCTTGTGTATTTTCCTGTTCTATAATTTATCAAGCTCCGAAAACTAAAAAATCTTTGGACCTTGGCTCTGAGAGCTCACGCCATTTACAGAGATGACCAAGTTTAGGAGAAATCGCCCATTGGCAGGGGGGCCAACATCCGTAGGGGTCCAAAGCAGGCTCAGCTCCCTCATTTTCGTATAGTGACGTCACATAACTTGCCCTGTACTGTAGGAAACTAATCTTTGCATGACGCATAAAGGTGACACATCTCATTTCAATGTGTCGAATATAGAATTTATTCAACCGCAAAGTTGTTTCTTTGATGCAGAGTCTGAATACTACCCACTGAATGTGGCTTAATCATAGACTTGTGGTGGGTTCAGGTGATTCTTTGATGGACCCCTGCATGCAGTAACTCCTCAATACCTGGCGCAGTGTGACTAGTAGTCCCTCCGGGCTCACTAAGGTTGAGAGGTGCAGTTGTTGGTACAAGGACCAGTGTGAGTCAAGTCCATGATAGTAACCAGTGTTGGCTTCCCACATTGGCGATGATCTTATTGTTAAGATGTTCCTCCAATGTTCCTGGGGGGATGCATCGATGCTGCAGGGTTCTAGAATGCTGTAGTTTCTTGCCAATGGGTAACGCACCTGGATACAGTCTTTATTACACCGCGGGACATTCCTTATGAATTAGGGGGTGGGTGAAGTGGTTCCCGCACCCACAACCATAGAGTAAATGGGTCTAAGTTGATGGTTTGTAGCGATATAACCCAGCGCGTTTCATTAGCACCTTTGTACTTCTTTTCTTGACAAAGGAATTATTTGGCAAAATGCGTTGTATAAAACATGTTGTAATGAGGCGTCCTCATGTCAGCAAAGCTCAGTGCAGGTGTACGGATGGAGGTGTGGGCTGTGTAAAGTTGGATAGAAGTGTAGCAATACCTGTGCCGGGCAGGTTATTTGAATGGAGTAAAGCCTGGTGCTAGATGAATAACTACGTCATTATAATGGAGTATGGGGCTGAAATCACTGCTGTACTTACACCTAATGTGATTTCTGAAAGGAATGAAGCCTTTATCTGTGCACGCACAGGTCTGGTCAACATCTGCAGGCCTCCGTTACTGGATGTCTGAGTAAAACCAGAGCTCTGTGATTAGATTTCAGGTTTGAAAGAGCAGAACGAACAGTATCCAGCATTTATTGTCAGCCATGGGCCGTATCCAGAGGCGGAACTACCATAGGTGCAGTGCACCGGGGGCCTGGAGGACTAAGGGGCCCACTGCTGCCCCTTTCACCCATTTCCTGCCAACCACTGCCCCCCCCCCCTCACTTTGTAAAGTGATAATATAGAAAGTGATAAATGACCAACCAATCATTTTTCAAACCCAGCTGTAACCTGGCAGGTAGGAGCTGATTGACTCTTCACTCTTCAAGGCCTAGTACATCTTGCCCGCTGTCACCCCCTGCCTCTCCCTAAGGTCAAACTGGAGGAAAGGATCCTTGATTTTACTATTCCTCATCGGCACGAGAAGAATCCCTTATGCACATCTATTGAGCAAATATAATGGATTTGAAAGAAACCTTTATGTGCACATAGGGCACCTCCACCAGGTCAGTTTGGTGCCGAGGGATGCCGGATGACTAGTGAAAACAGTTACACTAGAATATTGGTACCGCCGGTGAAACTACTTTCAAGAAATATAGTTAGGACAGCGTTAGTGCTCCATAATTCACTTGTGTTTTGTTAACACTGTTGATGTTCTGTAAAACGTATAATGTTTATGTACTTCCAGCACTACAAAAGTGCTGAACACACTGTAGTGCCCCCCAGTCCGCATTATGTACCACAGTACACATTATGCAACACTGTAGTGCCCCCAGTCCACATTATGTACCACAGTACACATTATGCAACACTGTAGTGTCCCCAGTCCACATTATGTACCACAGTACACATTATGCAACACTGTAGTGCCCCCAGTCCGCATTATGTACCACAGTACACATTATGCAACACTGTAGTGTCCCCATTATGTACCACAGTACACATTATGCAACACTGTAGTGCCCCCAGTCCGCATTATGTACCACAGTACACATTATGCAACACTGTAGTGCCCCCAGTCCGCATTATGTACCACAGTACACATTATGCAACACTGTAGTGCCCCCAGTCCGCATTATGTACCACAGTACACATTATGCAACACTGTAGTGCCCCCAGTCCGCATTATGTAACACTGTAGTGTCCCCAGTCCACATTATGTACCACAGTACACATTATGCAACACTGTAGTATCCCCAGTCTACATTATGTACCACAGTACACATTATGCAACACTGTAGTGTCCCCAGTCCACATTATGTACCACAGTACACATTATGCAACAATGTAGTGCCCCCAGTTCACATTATGTAACACTATAGTGCCCCCATTTTGGTAAGCTGTAGTGCCAACAGTTCACATTATGTACCACAGTTCACATTATGTAACACTATAGTGCCCCCATTTTGGTAAGCTGTAGTGCCAACAGTTCACATTATGCCACACAGTGCCCCTAGTTCTTTAGATGGTCTTGTCCAATAGAAAACAATGGGCTTCTTTATGTTTGTCCCCCGTAGAAGGATCCAGCTGTTGCATGCACAGATACGACTCCCGGTAAAACCCGGAAGTTTTTAAAGACTATGGCGTTAGTAAATGCCATTATGCATGTGATTAGTGGCGGGATGTGGGACGCTTGCTGAGTATAATCCTATAACACACTGATAACATTTTGTCAATAAGGACTACAATGAGAAAGTTATTTAATAGAAAATAATGAATTATAGTTGTTCTACTGTTGGGGAATACAGACGTTCCAGCTTGCCAGTAAGAGCAGGGAAGGCAGAGTTCTAGGAATAATTAACACTTATCATTAGAATTGTGCTGGTTTTGGCTCCTTTTGCCCACAGGAGTCACAGCAATTAATTGCAAAGTGCTACAAAAGGCAGAAAGAAGACAAAACAAGCAAAATGATAATGACTAAATACCACATATTAGGCCTGATTCAATACGTCATGTAAATGGCACCCTTCACTGGCTGAAGCCCCAACTTCACTCAAAAGTGCTCGGAGCCCTATGGGGAAGCAGGCAGTCTAGTGCAAATCTCAAATGGCGTAATGTGCAGCAGCTGCCGCAAGATCATCACCACTAATTGGATGGGTATGGGTAAAAAACAGACCCAGACAATACACCGGTCCGGGGTGTCCCATCCGGGGAGAATACAGCCTTCCTGTATGGTCCGGGCATGTAGCAAAAACCGTAACGGTCCAAACCACACGGGGAGGCTGTAATCTTCCCTTCCCCATGTCCCTGGTGAAAGCCATCTCAGACACAGACACCCCCCCCCCGGGCAAGACACCTCAAGCTTCGAAATGCAGAGTTTGATGTCTGGTCCGGCGTTCCGGGGTCTTGTCCGGGTCTGGTTTTGGATTGACCCACAAACGGCACTTGCCGGATTTGCATTTTTCCTATCCGGGCTTATATAAATGATCACTCTGATGGAGAAGCAAAATAACATAATGATCCCAGCCTGCTAATCCCGGGCCCAAGGGGGAGTGGCTGAATCAGATCGTATTACCACCACCCCCTCCCTAAGCACCTGAGATTACCAAAATGATCTCCCCATCTTGCCCGCTTCACTTGGAAATTCCACCCTCTCTTCTGTGGGTCTAGGGGGACTACCCAAAAATCATCAGTCTCCTGGATCTTCTGGGTGAGTTGGTAAGCATGGTTTAATGGTGAATGTCAACATGTCATTGCCGAAGTTGAGCATGTCGACCTTCTAGACCTACACATTGCCCATGAGCTGATCCACAACCAGAGCACTCTGGGGGGGTTGGGATCATTTGGTCTATTGCATTATGGTAGAAAGTCATTAGGTCGAATCCATTAGGTCGACATGCTAAAAGGTCGACATGATTCTAGGTCGACATGGGAAAAGGTCGACATGATTCTAGGTCGAAAGGTCATTAGTTCGACAGGTCATTAGTTCGACAAGGTCATTAGTTCGACATTGTCTATGTCGACATTCACAAGGTCGACATGGGGTTTTTCACTGTTTTTTTTTTACCTGAATGTCAACACAGTCGACATGGACACAGTTTAAAGTGCACTGCATCCCCTCGCATCGCTCGCTGCGCTCGCTATGCGTCGGGCACGGTGCCTCGCTACGCTCGGCACACTATTTTATTCTCCCACCACGCCCTAGTGGATGGTAGGGCATGAAATACCGCCTGTCGGCACATGTTGGCTCAAAAAACAGTGAAAAACTCCATGTCGACCTTGTGAATGTCGACATAGACAATGTCGAACTAATGACCTTGTCGAACTAATGACCTTTCGAACTAGAATCATGTCGACCTTTTCCCATGTCGACCTAGAGTCATGTCGACCTTTTAGCATGTCGACCTAATGGATTCGACCTAATGACTTTCTACCATAATGCAGTAGACCAAATGACCGCATCCCCTCTGGGGTTACCAAACTGTGAAAATATCACAGAGCCTCCACCTCTGAATCAGCTTCTAAGCCCCTATACACTTTCTTCCTTTCTTACATTCCAGGCTACATATTTCCAGTGGCACAGAGAAGGATTTCCCATGTAAACATCACGGACCTGTGCTGTAAGCTTACACAGATATAGTGCTGTAATGCAACATTGTTGCAACATAGTTCTGGGCGTTGGGTCAACTTGAGTCCTATAAGAATCATGGCCCTTCCGTTACAGCTGTGAGTTTTCAAGAGCATATTTCCTGCTGTGCATCCTGTACAGGTGTAGTAGGGGCACACCTCCAGTGTGGCGAGGTTAGTACATCAGTTCAGGCTGAAGAACATGAAGGGTAGGGGGGGGGGGGGGGGAAGAGAGAGCATTAACCCCTTCCCGCCGCAGCCTGTTTTTGCCTTCCTGACAGAGCCTTTTTTTTCAAATCTGACATGTATCACTTAAGTGGGGATAACTTTTTTTTGCTTTTACTTATCCCAGTGATTTTGAGATTGTTTTCTCGTGACACATTGTACTTCAAATTAGTGGTAAATTTGGATCGATACAGTCTGTGTTTTTTTGTGAAAAATGCCAAAATGTCGTAAAAAAAATGGAAAATTTAGCAATTTTCAAAATGTTAAATTTTCTGCTTGTGAGACAAATAATCATACCACTCAAAATAGTTAATAACTAACATAGACCATATGTCTACTTTATGTTTCCATCATTATTTCAACATCCTTTTAATTTTTTTGGACACTAGGAGGCTTAAAATATAAATAGCAAATTCTCAAATTTTCAAGAAAATTTCAAACACTGATTTTTTTAGGGACCAGTTCAGTTCTGATGTGACTTTGAGGGACTTGTATGTGAGACACCCCCATAAATGATGCCATTTCAAAAACTGCACCCCTCACAGTATTCAAAACAGCATTTTGGAAGTTTGTTAACCCTTTAGGTGTTTCACAGGAATTAAAACAAAGTGTAGGTGAAATTTCAAAATTTCATTTTTTTTGCAGATTTGCAATTTTAATACATTTTTTTAAGGAACACAGTAGATTTTACTAGAGAAATGTGACTAAAAATTGATTCCCCCAATTCTTTTGTTTTCATAAATATCCTATATGTGGCCCTAGTGTGCACGTTGACCAAACCACAGGCTTCGAAATAGAAGGAGAACCTACTTGATTTTGGAGCCTCCTTTTTATGAGATTATTTTTTAGGCACCATGTAGGTTTCTAGGCACCATAAGATGCTAAAAGTTAGGAACCCCCCCACAAGTGACCCCATTTTGCAAACTACACCCCTCAGGGAATTCATCTAGGGGTATAGTGTACATTTCAAACCCCCAGGGGTTTCACCAATTTTGATACAACTGGGCTGTGCAAATGCAAAATTACATTTTTTACACAAAAATGCAGTTCTGGCTCAAAATTTTTCATTTTCACAAGGAATGAAGGAGACAAAGCACCCCAAAATCTGTGCCCCAATTTCTCCCGAGTACGGCAATGCCTCATGTGTGACCAAAAAATGGCAGGATTAAGAAGGGAAGGAGTGATATTTGGATTTTGCAGCACAGATTCTGGTGGAATGTTGGTGGGTGCTATGTCGCATTAGCAAGACCCCCGAAGCACCAATACAGTGGAACCCCCCCACAAGTGACCCCATTTTGCAAACTACACCCCTCAGGGAATTCAACTAGGGGTATAGTGTACATTTCAAACCCCCAGGGGTTTCACCAATTGTGGTACAACTGGGCAGTGAAAATGAAAAATTACATTTTTTACACAAAAATGCAGTTCTGGCTCAAAATTTTTCATTTTCATAAGGTATGAAGGAGAAAAAGCACCCCAAAATCTGTGCCCCAATTTCTCCCGAGTATGGCAATGCCTCATATGTGACCAAAAAATACCAGTTGGGTGCATGGCAGGACTCAGAAGGGAAGGAGTGATTTTTGGATTTTGCAGCTCAGATTCTGGTGGAATGAATGGTGGGTGCTATGTGGCATTAGCAAGACCCCAGGGTATATATATAAAAAAAAACCTGCACCCCCAAAAAGTTGCTGATCAGTTAATTTATACTGATCAGCACAAAAGGGGGGGCAGCAGTCAGTTGCACAGGCAGCACAACCTTTGGTGCAACTGACAGGTATATATATAAAAAAAAAAACCCCAAAAAGTTGCTGATCAGCACAGATATACTGATCAGCACAAAAGGAGTGTAGCAGACACAAAATATAGCACTCTCTATCACTCTCTGTCACTCTCTGTCACTCTCTGTCACGATCTGTGACTCTATGACACTGCAGCAGCAGGACACAGGAAGTCACAAGATCCAGGAAGCATCCAGCTGCTGGCAGCACGCTACCAGCGGTGATCAGCGGTGATCAGGTAAGTATCAGGCAAGGTTCAGGTATGTATAGCACGACAGAGTGGCCGGTGACCGCTCTGCACGCAATTCCAGACCGGAATGGCGTCTGCAGCGCAGTCACCGTTAGTTTAAATCACGCGCCATGGCTGTGATTGGTCCGTCGGACCGACGGACCAATCACAGCCTTGGGGACAGGTGGGGTGAGGTGTGGTCATCACCGGTGACCCCCTCACACCCGGCGGTGATTGATCCCTGTGTTACCGAGCGTCTGATTCGCGTCTGATTCGCCGGTAACACAGGAAAACGCTGCGATTGGTTGTTCACATTGAACAGCCAATCGCAGCGATCGCCGATGGGGGGGAGGCATCGCCGCCCCCCCTGGGCATGCTGGGACATGTCTGCTGTCAGGGACATCGTCCCTCTGTCACCGCGTCCCTAGACGCGGTGACAGTTTAAAGTCATGACGTATATATACGTCATGTGTCGGGAAAGACATCCCGGCCATGACGTATATATACGTCAAATGTCGGGAAGGGGTTAATTGTCCTGCCAGGACAAGTAACAAATACAGGAGGAGGTAGCTCATACTAGGCTAATTTATAGGACAGTTGTGTCACACAACATGGGGGTGTGGTTCTGAAATAGGTGGTAGTCCGGGCGCATGGAGGCGCCCGCCAATTACAATGCTTACAGGAGCAGGGGTGCAGTGAAGGTGAGAGGCAACTAGATGTTGGAGACTTAATCCCTTTTCCAGGTGGCGAGGAGACCCGCTCTATTTTCTGGAGCCTCCCTACCATTTCGGGGAAGTGCTAGGGGCTGAGGCACTGGAGTGGGGCCTGCGGCACGTGCAGAATTGAAAGGGGGCACGATCCCGGGTTACGGCATGCCTCTGTGTTTTTGTATGTCAGGCCACCAAGCACAGTGACAGGGGATTGGTCAGGACGTCTCTTGGTGTGGCTGGACCTGGCCTTGGCCATAAGAGCTTGATCACCTACTGCCATGTCAGTCTGTGCTAGCTAAAAGCTGGTTGGTTGCTCTGGGAAACGTCTACGCTTTATATCTCTCCAAGGCTTGATACATCTCACCCTTTAGTTTGATGGATGGCGGCTCCTTTATAAAAGCTCTCCGTGTCATTCGGTGTATAGAACTATGACAGAAGCTGGAATGTGCCTCCAGATGTTACTAATATACACAGAGCAGCGATAAGGGGGTAACGAGCCTGACATACAGATTGGGAATAGGAGAATAAGGAGGTGTAACGCCTGCATATATACAACTGTACACTGCCGCCATACATAACACACTGACACCCTTCTCTAGTACAGCATTTAGCAGACAATAGCCCACCACCACCACCACCACCACCACCACGTTTTACGGTGAAATGTCAAACAGCAGTAACATGAATGTGAACCAGACACGATTCGGGCTTTGGGTAAAAGTCTCGCCATATTGGGCTAATTCAGACTGGCTCCCTGAGCAGCAAATTTGGCTCCTGGGCTACTATTCAGCTGCAAACAGAAGAAAAATAATTTGATGGTTAGTAACCGTTGAAGGATTTTCCCTCTGTGTTGATGGTTGTGAGCAGATGGGTACACATCCACCCATAGAGTAGAGAGGAGACTCTGACAGCAGGGGGGGGGGGGGGATTCCAATCCAGGGACTACATGGTCTCTTGTGTAATTCATAGTGTAGGTCACAGGTTCTCAGACAGTCCTCAGGGCCCCACACAGAGATTGTATTGCAGGTCTCCTCACAGAATCACAAGTGTAATAATTAGCTCCACCTGCTGGTCTTTTAAAATGTGTCAGTCGGTATGAGTGCACCGGTCGGGTGACCTGGAAAACGTGAATTGTGCGGGGTCCTCAGGACCGAGTTTGAGAACCTCTGGTGTAGGTAATGGCTGGGGAGCGTAACAGATGGAGGAGTCACAGATACCCGTATAGGTGATGGATATTTAATTGTTGTGTTTTAAATGTGAAATATAACAGATTTGTTGTATCAGAGATTAAAAGGCAACTTTGCTTCTGTTTATTAATTCAAACACTCTCTAGTTGATGCTAGAAGTTCTGGAGATCAGTGTTATGTGACTTGTACTATTACCAAGTGATATCCTGCATCTGTATTTGATAGTTGTGTTTAGGGGCCATAGTTGGTTTCTTTTACCAGAACCAGGCTGCCCCAGTATAGTAGTAGGGGGGAGGATGGGACCAGGGTGCAAATTGAAGGGGTACCAGCTGTAGAAATCCTCACCTCTATGAGGTGAAATACCGTCATTGCCCATTAGAGGCACAAATCACTCCTTTGTGTGCTAAAAGATGTCATACCAGAAAGTGAAAGCAATTGTTGCAGGGACACTGATCTGTTTTAAACCTACTGGATATGGAGAAATGAAGCTGTGAAGATAAAGATTGGAGGTAGAAGCAGATGGGGTGGTGAGTTTTTGGGCTAAATACTGTCACAACTCAAAGTGAAAGTAAAAATGGTCACAGCTCAAAGTATAGTGCAGAAGCCGTCATTTTAACTACAGTAGTTCAACATAAGTTTGTAATCAAGTTCACTAAGTGTCAGGTCTACCAGTACTCAGACCGATGCCTGAGCTACAGGGCCAACTGGCAGCCTTAGGCATTTGCCTAGGGCGCCGGCCACTTGGTAGCATCCCCCCCTCGGATCAAGGTCAAGGTGAGCATCTCCATCTCTCTCCACCCCCCCCCCCCCATGGAGAGCCACTGCGGCCATCGCCGCATCTGCCGTTGCCGCCACCCCTTGGAGAGCAACTGCGGCCATTTCCGCATCTCAAACCCCACCCCCTGCCCCCCTGGGGAGCTACTCTATGCTGCATCTCCCACCGTCTCCACCACCCCCACCCCCACCCCCGGTGGAGTGAAGCGGTGTTGGCGAGACGCTGCTCCCTCTCCCTCCCTGTGGAGCTACGCCGCATCCCCTCATCCCCTCCCCCCAGTGGAGCGGATGAGCGCCGGCGCGCCCGGCTGAGCTACCCGCTTATCAATCCTGCGGTGACCTTAATAGGAATTTCCACATATTTCAGTCCTGCAAAGTCTGACAAACAAGTTTTATCATTCCCTGAGGTTTCTGTAAATGTTCAGTAAAACGCATGGTGAAAAAGTACAGTACGCGCATTCTAAGTTATGTGAGGGAATCATTGTGCAGTTATCCCAGGGCGGGATTGTGACATTAAGGGGGAAATTTACTAACGAAAATTTGTAAAAAATAGGTGTATTTGTATCCAGAAATACACTTATTTTTGACATTTACTATCCTGAAAATACGGCAATTCGTATTCGTATTGATAGCACATCAATACGAATAGCCGTATTTTTGGGATAGTAAATGTGAAAAATAAGTGTATTTCTGGATACAAATACACCTATTTTTTACAAATTTCCTTTAGTAAATTTCCCCCTAAGGATCAGATTGAGATCTGATCGCTGCTGTGCGAATTTACACAGCGGACGATTATCGATACAGTGCGCATAAGCAGGCTCATGGTATGCATCTGCGACGTCTGCTAGCAAAGAAATCCCGCTACATCCCGATATATATCGCCCGTGTGTATCCTGCTTTAGAATTGGAAGGGGAGTGTCCAGGGTTTACTACAAACTGAAGTGTAATGATAAGCTGCCCATCATTTGTGGACTACATGCAAACGCATCCAGTATTTACCCTGCAAGCAAACTAAATAAATGTAATTGAAAAGATCAACAAACCGGTCATCAATCAAAAGGTTGACATAACGTTGTCAACTTGCATTAAGTCGACAAAAGGTTGACATGGTCAATACAGACAGGGTTCACAAGGTTATGGGGGAGGGGACAGGGGGAAGTTAGGTTTAGGCAATAAGGAGACATTTATTGTTTGGCACCGATGAGGACAGTTAGGGTTAGGCACTGGGTGGACGGATTTGGTCAGGCACTGGGGGGATGGCTAGTCAGCCGGGTTGATTTGCCAGCCCCTGTATATGAGAGCTTGGTCTCTGTGTGGCCAGACCAGCCCAACAGCCCTTTCGGCATTTGCCAGAAGTGCCAGGTGGGCAGCCTGGGCCTATACACGACAAGTAGCGGACCAGCTGGTGAGTGAAATCACTGTTCCCTTAATTGTAGCCTCTGACACAGGGGGAGAATCTCTAAAACTCACCGCCCAGCTCCGCCCCCCTTCGCCGCCCCTCGCAATCATAATTATCGCATATGCTCTAACATATGCGATAATTATGGCAAAGGACAGCTCTTGCGTTAAGAGCTGTCCTTTGCGGTGAGAGTCGCCGGGTCACAGCAGGTCCCGGCGGCTCCCGCCTCCCTCCCACATTGCTGCTGCTGCTGCGCCGGGCTCTCCTCCTCCCTGCACCCTGATTTTTCTGGCGATGCCCCCCGCCGCGGTAACCCGGCCGATAACGGGGTTTTTACCACATTTTTACCTTAGAGAATCTCCCCCACAATCTGCAGCCTCTGAGGTAAATTTACTAAGATGAGAGATCAAATGAAGATTGCTCATAGCAACCAATCAGGTTCTATTTATTATCTTCTCAGACCTCCCAACTGTCCCGCTTTTTACACATACACACACACACACACGCTAAATTTAAAGTGATATTTAAGAATAGACTAATAGTTCATAATATGGCAGCCCAACCACTAGATTCCCAGAGGTCCAGAGAATCAACAGAAAAATACACAACCCAATGGATTCAGTATGAAATCCCAACGGTCAAAATAGCGACATTTAAAATCCCGACATATAGAATGTAGACAGGTGAAAAAGTCAACAGGTCGCGAGGTCGAATCTCGACATGGACACAGTTGGAAGTCAACCGCAGCCCCTCGCATCGCTCGCAATGCTTTGGGCATGGTGCCTTGCTGCTTTATTCTCCCACCACGCCCTAGTGGATGGTAGGGCATGAAATAAACCTGTCGGCACATGTCGGGTCAAAAAACTGTGAAAAAACCCATGTCGACCTCGCGACCGGTCGACCGAAAGTCATGTTGACTTTTTCACCTTTCTACATTCATTATGTCGGGATTTTGACCATGGGACAATGGTTGTCGCTATTTTGACCGCATCCCAACCCAACAGTGGTATGGCGCCTATAGACGCCATACCACTATTGGGTTGGGATGCAGTCAAAATCCCGACGGTCAAAATGTCAAAATAGCGACATATATATATAGGCTATAGTATATAATTTAAACCATACAATTCAGATAGAGTCCCTGGCCAAGCACACTCCCTGTCTTACCCTAAGATAGCGGCATTTCTCAGTCTGTTGAAGGCTGTCCGCTTTGATGTTTGTTTGCGGCCGGGCAGCGGAAGCCGCGGCTTGATAAAGTCGAATCTGATTGGTTGCAAAAAAAAAAAAAAAAAAAAACTCCCATCACAGTAAGTTTATCCCTCTGCGAGGTCATTAGAACATTTCTGAATTACAGCCAATGAGCCGGTACCTGTCAGTGTTATTTTTATTTTAAAACTGAGCGGATATGTTACCACCTTCCTGATCCCAGCATTGGCTCATACATAGCATGACAAAGCCTCATTACTATGCAGATGTGTCTGAGTCACCGGCTGGACTTTCACTTTCTATGGAAACTCCGGATGGAAATGACACAACTGACCGCAGACCATACAGAGATGCTCTGATCCTGTTACCAGACAGAACATTTACATAGCACACTAACAGAACGGAAACACTGCAATCATTCTCCCATTGGTGGTGGTGGTGGTGGTGGTGTGGGGTGTGGGGTGTGGGGTGATCGACACACAGGTCTTAGGTCGACACATGAAGTAGGTTGACAGGCCTTACGTTGACAATGGTAAGTTTGACAGTCAAAAGGTCGACGAGTTTTTCACGTTTTTTTTTTTTAAATAAAAATAGGCGGTGTTTCATACCCTACTATCCACTACGGCGTGGAGGGAGAATATAATAGTGGGCTGAGCGCGGCGTCATGGTACACTGATACGGTGTCCATGTCGACTTACGTCAACATCCAGGACCAACAAAATTTTGAAAAATTCATGTTGACCTAATGCTTAGTCAACCTACTGCCCCAGTCGACCTATTTAATGTGTCAACCTAAGCCCTGACAATCTTCATACAGTCAACCCTGTGACCCATACCCAAAAGCAACCACATATAAATGTATCACCACGCGTCATCACCTGACATTCTCCAGCAGTATCTTAAAGGTTTCTTTAAAATGTGTTTGCAAGTGCATTTACCCAAGGAAGAAAAGGAATACAACAGTGTTTTGGGAGGGATCACATTTGGGAAGCGGTTATTTGGTCTACAGCATGATGGTCGACAGTCATTAGGTCAACACCATTAGGTCGACATTGGGTCTAGGTCAAAAGGTCATTAGTTTGACATGGGGTTTTTCATTGTTTTTTTTTGTGCCGACAGGCGGTATTTCACGCCCTACCATCCACTAGGGCGTGGTGGGAGAATACAATAGTGTGCCTGAAGCATTGCTAGCGCAGCACGAGGGGATATGGTGCACTTTAAACTGTGTCCATGTCGACTGTGTTAACATTCGGGTCAAAAAACAGTGAAAAACCCCATGTCGACCTTTTGACTGTCGACTAATGACCTGTCGGTCTAGAACCATGTCCACCTAATGGTGTCGAACTAATGACTGTCGAGGGTCGGGTATGATATGTCGAAATACCGACGCCCGGTGCCTCGCTACGCTCAGCAAACTATTTTATTCTCCCTCTATGGGGGGCACAGAGGGACAAAGTGCCGGCATTGCGGCGGTCAGGATTCCGGCGTCGGTATTTCCACCCCCGGCATATTGAACGCATCCCACTGCCGGCCATCATGCTGTAGACCAAATGATCCCAACCCTGACATTTACAGAATGTAACTTGGATTCCAAACAATACAATAGGCTATTGGCCAATTATATAACAGACAGCTACAATCTAGAACTCAGAAGTTGTTACTACTGTACGTCACTTCTATCAATGGATACACAAAGCTTGGAAGTACAGGAGCCTATTGCTTAGCACCATGTTGGCACTGGCAGCCAGGGCTCTAACTTGGCCAATAAATTAGTTGCAGTCATGTGTAATATACACTTTGTAAAGGTTTGTATCATAGAGATAATCATCTCCACGTACCTGGAGCTCTGCTGTTAGTAATGGAGGTGAGCTCAGCCCCTTCCCTGGGAGCATCCCCAGCTGCTGGTGCTTTCCAATTTGTGCAGCCTTTCCTAGGATCTTCTCTTTGAATACTGGCTGCTTTTCCGGTCTGTCTTTGGAAGTAATCCCCCTTTCTTTATGCCAGGGGTGGCCAAACCTGTCCTCAAGATCTACCAACAGTTCACGTGTGTCAGGCAACCTGTGGATCTATAGTAGGAAAGACTGCAGCAGACTTGAAAATGTGACAGTTAGTAATGACTGCACCTGTGCACTGGCTAGGTGATTTGGAAATCGTGGACCGGTGGTAGATCTCCGGGACCGGTTTGGTCACCCCTGCTTTACACATTTCCACTCCTGTGTAGATATCAGCATACCTCCCAACATGACCCATTCCAAGAGGGGGCACAGTGCTCTGTTCCAGGACTTCCCTCCTTATGTATGATTGCTGTCACCCAGGGGCGGATTGGGAATTAAAACCAGCCCAGGAAATATCTTGAAGCAGCCCCAATGGGGGCATGTATTGTTGCGCGCCGTAGGCGCGACCGATTTTTTTGGGGGCGGGGCCTATCAATATGGGGGTGTGGTCTATTTCAAAGAGGCCACGCCCAATTTTGCCGCTGAGTTAAAAAAAATAACTAAAGTTCACATTATGCAACGGAATGACAAGACACAGGGGGCCAAATGTAATAGGGTGAGAGTTTCAGAAAGTGAGAGATTTTGGGAGAGTTTTCCCATGTTTGTTAAAGCAGCAATCATTTACTCTGCAAAACCAGGTTGATTTTGCCATGTAATTGATTGCTGCTTTAAAAAACATGGGAAGACTCTCCCAAAATCTCTCACTTTCTGAAACTCTCACCCTATTACATTTGGCCCAGGGTGAGAGGGGGTAGGTGCAGGGTGAGAGGGGTTGGTAATGTAGGGTGAGAAGGGGGTGACGAGGGGTGAGAGTAGAGTGGCAGGGTGGAAGAGGATGCAGGGAGGGAGGGGGGAGGGAGTGTGAGGGGGGCATGGTGGCACAGGATGCAGGGTAGGAGGGGGAATGCAGAGTGGCAGAGGATGCAGGGAGGGAAGTCAATAAGTGGTGGAGGATGCAGGGAGGGGAGACAGTGATGCCCATTATACATATGCCACACACCATGATGCCCATTATACATATGCCACACACTGTGATGCCCATTATACATTTGCCACACACCTTGATGCCATTATACATAGGCCGCATACTGTGTTGCCCAATATACATCTGCCACACACCGTGATGCTCCATTATACATCTGCCACACACCGTGATGCCCATTATACATATGCCACACACCGTGATGCTCCATTGTACATATGCCACACACCGTGAAGCCCATTATACATATGCCGCACACCGTGATGCCCATTATACATATGCCGCACACCGTATGCCCATTATACATATGCCGCACACCCTGATGCCATTATATATACCGCACACCATGATGCCCATTATACGTATGCCGCACACCGTGATGCCCATTATACATATGCTGCACACCGTGATGCTCCATTATACATATGCCGCACACTGTGATGCCCATTATATGCCACACACCGTGATGCCCATTATACATATGCCACACACCGTGATGCCCATTACAGATATACCGCACACTGAGATGCCCATTACATATTATGGCACATAAGCGCCGCTTACCGACATGCTCATTGCAAGGTTTAATGCTTGTTGCCAAGGAGGTTTACATGCTCCTAACCATGGGGAAGCAGTCTGACAGCCGGGCAGCCCACCACTTCTGCCCGCTGTCAGACTGCTTCCCCATGGCTAGGAGCATGTAAACCTCCTTGGCAACAAGCATTAAACCTTGGAATGAGCATGTCGATAAGCGGCGCTCCACTAGACAATGTGTTTACCCAGCGACATTGTGGGACCGAGCAAGGAGTTGCCATCGGCAAAATGCATACACACTTGCTGTTGCCAGTAGCAACGAATCACATTAATCAGCATGGCTCTCACTATCGATGTCGTGAGTATGTGCCCGATGTCTTGGTCCAGATCGGATGACATATCGCCTAGTATGTACCCATTATAAGACCACTATATACTTTTCTCCTGAGATGCCCACTTGTCAGTATTCAAGTTTTAGGTTCCCCATTGCTAAGGGTTAAAGGGCAGGTAGTACAGAGTTATGTGAAGATTGCAGCTAATGCTGCTTTCCCACTGCCTGATTTGTAAACGGGACTTTAAACGGCTCTGAGCCATAAAGACCCTTTCACACTGCCTTTGTAAACGGTATATTACTGATTGATTACCGTTTTTGTACCTTTCACATTGAACCCATTGTGAAAGGTACAAAACGGTAATCCAGTAATATACCACCCATTACCTGGCCTGCAAACCCCGGACCTGTCTTGCACCCCCACCCCCCCAGGCTACTCTGCGAGTCCCCTTTAAGGCACCGGCCCAAGCTTACACACAGTAAACGGTGTTGGGGACATGGAGGACACTGCACGGGCACCGCGTCCCGCAGCTTCCTTGTAACTGGAGAGTGATCGCGTTGCCCGGAGCAGGCTCAGGGGGTGACTGGCATCAGGGGAGCCCACGTGGTGATGCCCGCTGGCTGGAGGAAGTGCTTTGGACGCTGTAGAGGCTCCGGCTGTAGCGCCCACACAGCAGGGGGTGCCAGGTATTGTGGCGGCTATGGCCAGCCCTCATCCCCGCTACTGCTATCGCCATGTGCGTGCTGCCCGGGCATACTCATACTTGGCAGGGCGTCACTGAGTCACTGGAGGGGGGGGGGGGGGTTGCCCAGGTGCCCAAGACGGCCCTGATTGCAAGCATAGGTCAGTCAGGAGCTGTCACCCACAGGAATTCAATGAAGGACCCCGCTGCATGATCCGGCGAGCTGGCAAGTACCAGGGGAAGGGGGGGTGTGCAGGACGGACAGGTACGGAGGGTTGTAAACCAGGTACCAGGGGAGGGGGTTGACTGGTGTGGGGGTCCTAAATACCATTTCAGACCCGTTCCCACTGCCAAAAAAACGGGTCTGAAACGTGTAGGACTCTGCTTTTTAAACGTGTTGAAATACCGGTTATCTTTAACCGGTAAATCAACTCTGGCGCTTTCCCACTGCAGCCTTAAACGGTAAATAGTGGGGGAAAAACGGCAGTTTACCGTTTAAGACCTGCAGTGAGAAAGGGGTATAAGTGTCACAGCTGGGGTCAGAAAACAGGGAGGAGCCAATCTGTAGGTGCATCAGTGAGAGGAGATATATATACACACACACACACACATGTGTGTGTGTGTGTATGTATGTATACATACACACACACACACACATATTATATGTGTGTGTGTGTGTGTGTGTGTGTGTGTGTGTGTGTATATATATATTATGTGTGTGTATATATATATATATATATATATACATACATACACACACACACACATATTGTATGTGTGGGTGTATATGTATATATATATATATATATATAGAGTTTGTAGAATAAGCGGCACTCTTGAGGCTTTATAGAAGTAGGTGAAAGAAAAAACTCTTTATTGCATCCATAATATATACACATATATTTTTTCACTTTTGCCAGCCACATTATTTAAATTACCTCAGTGACCTCAGATCGTGGCACCCGCCTTGTTCTGCTGCCATCTCATCCTGTTGTTGATGTTGATCCCCAGCACGCAAAATACTCCTGCGCTGCTGCTGGGGATCACCTCCGACGGACTCACACACTCAAGAGCCGCGGGAGGAGCTGCGTAAGGCCGCGCATGCGCGGCAGCCCTCCCGCGGCCATTTTGACTCCTGTCAATATACGGCCGGCCGCGGCCATGTTTACTGTGGGCAAAGTGCCGCGGCCGCTGCCGCTAACCCCTGAAATCGTGGTCAGTCGGTCCGCGGCCCTCCCAGTGGACAAGGCGGCCTCCCCATGTCATTTACGGGCCGGCCCACCGGGAAATGCCCCGGTTTCCCGGCAGGCCAATCCGCCCATGCTGTCACCTGTTTTAAACAGGCTAATTGATAAGAAAGGTGTCTCACCACAGGTGCTGGCAATCATAAATAAGGTGTGAAAACCAGGAACAGAGCATGGTGTCCCTTCTGGAGGGTCATGTTGGGTGATATGGGGTAGGGTGTGCTCTTAAAAACAGCAGCATTTGGAGTGGTTGTATCTGCACGTGATCACCTATGTTTAGTAAATGTACCCTCCAAGCAGCTTGACCCTAACTAGCTATGGGTCAAAGGGTCGACACTATTAAGGTTGACATACATTAGGTCGACTACTAAAGGTCAACAGGGTATGTGTCGACACACAAAATCGGTCGACACAAGCATTAGTTTGACAATGGGATGGTCGACAGTCAAAAGGTCGACATACATTTTGATAAAACAATTTCTCGAATTTAGACTCAAGTCGCCATGGGCGCTGTATCAGTGTACCGCGTCACCTCCCATGGCTCGCTGCGCTATTATATTCTCACTATGAAATAACACCTGTTTTGGATTAAAAAATTTTTTGGTACTTATGTAGTATCTGGGCGTCCGATTTTTTGATTGTATGCCTTAAGTTAAGGCATACAATCAGATGCGATGCGATGCGATATCGCATCGCATGCAACCATTGGATGCGATGCGATGACCTGATTTTTCCATAGGAATCAATGTTAAAATGGACAGAGTCCATTTTAACATGGAATTCAATGGGAAAAAGGGGTCCTTTTCATACCCCTACTATCCAAGTGGGCATGGAGTTGGATATAAACCTGTGGCGAGCGTAGCGAGCCACCGAGCCCAAAGCGTGGCAAGCGAAGCGAGCCCCGCGAGCCCCGCGAGCGGACGGTATTCTGTGTCCCCTCGCGGGGCTCGCTACGCTAGCCACAGGTTTATATCCAACTCCATGCCCACTTGGATAGTAGGGGTATGAAAAGGACCCCTTTTTCACATTGAATTCCATGTTAAAATGGACTCAGTCCATTTTAACATTGATTCCTATGGAAAAATCGGGTCATCGCATCGCATCACATCCGATGGTCGCATGCGATGCGCCCGATCCGACCCGATTTCTAAATCGGACGCCCAGATACTACATAAGTACTAATTTTTTTACAAACTCATGTCGACAATTTGACTGTCCACCTTATGCTTGTGTCGACTTCCAACCCTGTAAACCTTAGCCATGTTAACCTAGTTCATGCGTCTACCATCGCCCTGTCAATCTTTAGTGTAGCCCTAATGCGTGTTGTCCTTCATAGTTATGACCTAGTGACCGTATCCCACCCGATAGTCCTGAACCCCTGCCCCACCGCCTCCCCGTAATCTTCCCTTCCCATTATAGTAGTTGAGATGCTGGAGTTGGTATACTGAATGCATTTAGGTTGGATTGGGGTGAAGGTCACCACAGGGCCCCCAAACACAGAGGGGCCACCCAGTGGCAAACGCAGGATTTTCAGAAGGGGGTTTCCAGAGGGGCGGAGCAAAGCACGGAGATGGACACTTAGGTGACCCAGTATATGCCGGGTCAGTTAAAGTATTATAGATAGACCAAATGTATATAAATAATAATAATACACACACACACACGTATATACATACATAACAGCAGTGTAGACCCCTGGGCATAGCAATGTATTGGGGCCCCTACCTTTTCTCCAGCGGTAGGGGTGGGGGAAGCTTTGATGTCCCCCGGGTGGTAGGGGGTATTATATCAACCGCTCAGCATGTAGGGCCTGGATCAGTAATTTCCACTAATTGTCCCTTTACTGCACAGATGGTGGGAGAAGGGGGCATTGGGCTGAATGAAGGGGTCCTCATACATAACTTCCAGGGTGGTAGAGGATGTTTAATATGCAGAGGAGGGGTGTATAGTGGAGTGGGCTTATTATTCATAATTTTCTGGTGGGAGGACAGCTTGCTTGACTGCAGATATCTCCAGTTCCCAGAAATAGATATCTTAGATTTTAATGGAATTAAAAACTAGAGAATCCCACCTACCAAATGGTATTGGGGACTAGGGGATCAGAGTTCAGGAGGCAGATCAATCTGCCAACGAGTATATAAAACTACATACCAGGTGTGTGGAGATGGAGCAGTAACCAGCTGCTGGTAGGCTGATATCTCTGGTTTTGGGAACAGTAGAGTCAAGCTACTAGTGTCCATCAAAGGGGAAGAGTCCCAGCTTTTGGAATATACCCTCAGAAAAACTCTAAGTCAGACAGAACTTCTATAAATATCTACCTGGGAAGAGCAATTAACAGGCTTGGATGGGGACCACTGTTTTGAAGTCAGATATCTCCGGTTCCCAAGGGCCGATTTTTAAAATTCTTGTACCCATGGAAAGAGGGGACCCTCAGCTTTCAGGCTAGGTCCCTTAGACTCCTAGGGGGGGTTTCTGGGTACTCAGAAACCCCCCCCTGCGTGCGCTACTGCCACCACACAGGGTCAGTGTGACCCTGCAACTGCAGAGAATCTGTGCCCGGAGAGTTCTTATTGCGGCACTGTATACATACCTCCCAACATGACCCTCTCCAGGAGGGACAAAATGCTCTGTTCCTGGAATTCCCTCTTAATTTAGGATTGCCATCACCTGTTTTAAACAGGTTCATTGATAAGAAAGGTGTTTCAACACAGGTGATCCTAAATTAGGAGGAAAGTCCAGGAATAGAGCATTCTGTCCCCGCTGGAGAGGGTCATGTTTGGAGGTATGTGTATACAATGCAACTCGGCACACCAGTCCCCTCAGCAGAGTCATGTGACAGATCACTCCCGTAATGCCTATGAGGGGGCTCAGGAAACGCTCTGTGCTGCTGTGGGCATTGTGCAAGCAGACGTTAAAGTTACACGGAGAGAGATGCGGAATGGACCATAGGAAGTGAGTACTCAGGGGCAATGAGGGGTGGGGGGGTACTATATACCATACATGGTGGCACTGTGGGGCATATGGGGGGTAATATATGCCATATAATGTATACCAGGGACACTGCCTGACATATTGGGAGTACTATAGGGGGAGACCGAGGCAAAGGGTCGATATGAAAAAGTAGATACATGAAAAGGACATGAGTTGTTTTTTTTTTATTTGGAGACGTGGGCATCCCTTCTACCCGCACAGTGAATGCTGCCTCTGCCTGCTGGGCGCTGTGTTTGGCTGATAGTGGCAGTTAAGGAATGCTCAGGAAATGACATCTTCACTGTGGGAACTTTTGGCTTTGTGTGAAAACAAGAGGATCAAAGGTTGAGAGAAACACAAGTGTACAACAATGACAATTACCGTGCGACCTTGGGGCCATCCGTATTCCTTCCTGAGGCTCAAGGGATCTACTATGTGTTTATGTATTGTACCGTTTGTGCTCTCCTTGGAGTAGGTTGGTAAATGCATTAGACATCAGTTTTCTATACAGTATGGTGGGCAATGCTTGTAATCTGTACTGTTATGTTTACTTGCATTAGTAACAGGACTTGTATACACAGATTCATTGTCCTTTGTTTTATTACAGGGAACAGGATCAAACGTGGCAATGAACATCAACAACTTCACCATGACAACAGGCATTCACAACGCCACCGTACATTTGCCGTCTGACACCCCCGATGAACTTGAAACCTGCATTTCACCTGAAGGGCTAGACTGGATCATAGCCTACCAACCAGTTTATATGTGGATTGTATTTGCCTTGGGATTCCTAGAAAACCTGTTCGTCATCTTGGTCTTTTTGCTTCACAAGAACCGCTGCACAGTGGCGGAGATCTACCTGGGAAACATGGCGGTGGCAGATCTGATCTTTGTCTGCGGGCTTCCCTTTTGGGCCATTTTTATATCTAACAAATTCTACTGGCCCTTTGGCAGCTTTCTCTGCGTCACGGTCAATTCCCTGATCCAGCTAAATCTGTTCAGCAGCATCTACTTCCTCATGATGGTCAGCATTGACCGGTACTTGGCTTTGGTGAAGACCATGTCTTTTGGCCGACTGAGGGGATCTGGATGTGCCAAGGTGAACTGTGCAATCATTTGGATCTTCGCCATGGCGGCCAGTTTGCCCAAAGTCGTATTCCGAAGAGTTGAATTTATCCCAAGCATAAACTCTACCGCCTGCATTATATTACCACCCTCCGACTACTGGCACATCGCCACCAATATCCTAATGACCATTTTTGGCTTCTTAATTCCAGCCGTGGTCATCGCATTCTGCACTATTCATATTATACACGTTCTACGGAATAACGCCATGCAGCAATTCAAAGAGATCAACAATGAGAAAAAGGCCACCTGGTTGGTTCTGTCGGTGCTCTTGGTGTTTATCGTTTGCTGGCTCCCCTTCCATATTTTCACCTTTATTGACACTCTAGATTTATTTAAAGTTCTCCCAAAATGCTCCTTGAGTATGTTCATTGAGATTGGAAACCAGATCTCAACCTATATTGGCTACAGCAACAGCTGCATCAACCCACTTCTCTACGTCATAGTCGGAAACCATTTCCGGAAAAAGGCAAAAGAGGTCTACTGGCAACTCCGATCAAAAGTAAGATCACCGAGAAAGATGTCGCTCCCAATGAGTTCTTCGTTAGTTACCATACGGACCTCAATTTCTATGGGACAACAAAAAATGGTTTTGAAGCTATGAAACATTCTGCTGTAGCATTCGGCAACTATGGTGAAGGAAAACATTCTATTATTGTTAAATACTGAACACAAGTTGGAATAAGCTACCGTTATTTATTGTCTGTTGAATGTTTTTTGTTTGTAGATGGATTTTTGAGGTTTATCACACTGACCATGTTCCTCAGATGCTCCTGTTAGAACTGCCCTATTTAGGAAGACGCTGAAATGTTTCGGCTAGGTTGTAGGAATTACAGCTGGACATTTTGAGAGAGATCTTATAAAAAACGTACAATTGTTGTATCATTGCAGGTTCTGCCATTCCACCACTATTGTAGTACCTATTATCCTATTTTAGTCTTTCTTATGGTTATTGTTGAGGCACTAAGACTAATTTAAGGAATGTGTGGACCTCAACATAATGCTGAGGTTCAAATCAAAGTCTTGAAGGCCCTGAATGATGGCCCTTGGAAGTTTTATCTGTGATCCCTAGACCTCATTTAGGGCCTTATTCTAGTTCACTCTTTCTGACCAAATCCTTCTTAGATGGACAAAACCATGTGCACTGCAGGTGGGGCAGATGTTACTTGTGATGGTGACGGTGATGTCAGCTGTTGGCCCCCCGGCGCCCATGTCACCGGCCGATTACCATGGGAATGCCCATGAAACACTGCACCCAGCACATGCATGGAAATGCGCATGCGCATTGAGAAAACATCGAACGAACGGGCCACTGCGAATGGACCTGAATAATGTCCTCAGTGTTCAAGGCACCCTAACAATCCAGGTTTTTAGGAAGTCAATGCTTAAGCACTGGTGAATTAATACCTCAGTCCGTTTCATGTAATCATCTGTGTTTAAGCATGGATATCCTTAAAACCTAAACTGTTAAAGGTGCTGTGATGACCAAGTTTGAGAACCCTCCATAACTTGTACCATAGAGCTAATGTCTTTAAGAGTTCGGGGTATATTTGCTGGTTCTGGTATAGTGGTTCAACAATGTCTAGGTCGACTGTCACTAGGTGGACCACTAATGGTTCGACTGTCACTAGGTCAACACCTATAAATGGTTGACATACCCTATGTCGACAAGCAAAAGGTCAACATTGGCATAGCTGTTTTTTTTTGTCTATGTCAACATATAATCTAACTTTATGCCCACTTGGATGGTAAAGTATGTACCAAGTTGGTCTAAACAAAAAACCCATGAAAAACGTGTGTTGACATTTTCAATGTTGACCATGGCATTGCCGAACTTTAGCATGTCAACATTCTGTCAATGTGGATCTAGGACATGTCGTGGTTGACCTAGACATTGTCTACCCAGGGATCGGATACCATATGTACCATATTCTCCATAGCAACCAATCACATTCTTTCTAGAATTTTCTAGGTTGCAATAGAGACATGATAGAATTTTTTGGTTGCTATGGGCAACATCACTTTACACGTCTCATTTATTACGGGTGTTGAAACAAAACATGCAGATTAAAAAACAATAGTCAATTTTTTTAAATAATACAATGGAATGATTAATTCCAGCTTTTGTTCTGTACGTCAGTCAGCAGTATCAACATGGCGGACATCCCCGGACTCAGTAATTCCTGCTGTTCTATTGGAACAGCTATGGTGGGAGTAGAGGGAAGGTGGGTGAAGGTGTTAAATGTCTGTATATAGCAATGGATGAATATTTAGAGGCCATTTATATATATATATGAGAGTTGTAAAAAATATCTTGTATTGCACATTTCAACTATATTATTGTTCTTATAAACTTGCCAATTAAATCCCGCCTGACAATCTTTTTTTTGTTCAAAGATTATAGAATTCAGATTTATTTGATGGGGTTCTGGGTGACCTCCCGACAGCAGGAATCCTAACTTTCAGGGGCTATTCTCCCTCGTGGGGGGTCCAGGACCCCCACGCTTTTCCCGCTGTCAGAGTACCGGCAGTCAGGATTCCTGCGTTTGTCTAATGACCGCTGAAATCCCAACTGTCGAACCCCCATACCAGTACCACACCCATTTGATGTATGTGTATTGCAGGGGCGGATTGGGATGGAACACCAGTCTGGGATATTTCAGAAAGCAGAGCACATGGAGGCAAGGTCTGTTGAGGGGGTGGGATCTATTAAAGGGGCGGGATCCCTCCTCATGCAGCCTGATTCTGTTGGACACAGTTGCAGCCGTCTTTGTGTCTTTTCCTGCAGTTGTGCTTGCTACAATGCCCTTCCCTGGTGTCATGGGTGGATTGGAAATTTAAAGTGGCCCTTGAGAAATTTCAAAAGTGTCCCCACAGGCCACACCCAAAACACCAGCATACCACCCTGGAGAGAGCCGATTGGATCCATGGACACTATGGATGCAGAAGAAGCCCATGGTCGTACATCATTGCTGTATAGTCCATAATTAGCCAATACGCCATCATTGTGCTTTGTGCGCTCTATGAAAACGCCCCATATGGGTCTATTCATGAAGCAGTGAAGAGTAGTGAGCCAGAGGAGAAGTTGCCCAGGGCAACCAATCAGCTGCTCTGTATAGTTCTAGAGAATGCACTTGATAAATGTTACCTAATTTTGGTTGATTGGTTGCTGATTGGTTGCCATGAGCACTCCTCCACTGGCACACTACTCTTTTCACTGCTTCATGAATACACCACATGACTGCGTCCACTAGGCGCCGGTGCACGCCACTGTGCGAAAGGATACACTCCACACCTAGACTGCCCTGAGTGCCTGATTCAGGTTGGTCAAGCATCTCAATGCCCCTCCCCCAAATCCCTTCACTAGCATGCAAGGGGGTGTGTTCACCGCGAACACATCCCCTCGCATGCGGCCGCTAGCAGAAGAAATCATTCTGCCTATGGTAATAAAAGTTAGTCTAAACTTACTTTTATTACAGCAGCTAGCCGTCAAAAAGGGGGCGGGGGCTCACGTCATGTGACATCAGCGCCGCTCCGACGGCACACCGGGGGCACTGCTCCGACATCTCGCAGAAGATAAAGCAGTGCACCACCGCGTGGAATAAATGTAATGTTTTGCAGATATGAGAGTATTCCCTAATCCTGCGCTGGCTTAAATCCGAGATTCCTGGATGAGCATCACCTGCACAGAGGGAGCGGCCCGCTGCACATTCCATCCCAACAGCACATGGGCTTTTATTGCACTGTATATGTATACACGACTGCTGGAAATAGGTTTAATTATTTAGGGCTGTTTACACAAGTGTTGGCTGATTTCCTTCCCTGTAAATAATGCGCTTGTGTGTTTGGATAAATGGTAGCAGAATAAATTCCCCAGTGCAAGACACAAGGCCAGAGACTGTATATCACTGTGTTACCATCATATCAGTAAACAGGACGAGCCGTCCGTCCACAACATTCTCTTCTCGTTATAAAACACCCGCCAGGCTCGGATTAGCTGAGCGCTGCTCTCCGCTCCTTATTAAATGTGGCAGACATTCACTTCTGGTCACAGGGTCCTTTCTTCTGGAAATATTATTGGCGATAAAGGTTTTATTTGCCAGGGAAATATACGTTATACGTCCTGGAAACAACGTCTGTGAATCCTAGTAACGATTTTACGGGCTGGTCACGCGGCTGGATATCTGCCTGCAGTGATATCACATCTCTGGGCCTGATCCGCAGGTGGTCGCGTTGCTGCGACGGAGGTTGGAGTAACTTTGCGGTGACACACAAAGAGAAAGAAAGCAGATGCACTATTCAAACATCAGTAGTTATGATACATTTTGCATTTAAACAGAGGTTTTTTTTTGCATAATCATGGCCACAATGATGCGCTTACCCACCATGTCCAGGTAACCTCATGAATGGGTCTCTAACATTCTAGGGGTTGAAGCATAGGGTGTGAGAGACCCCCAAGCCAGCACATCTAACCACAACACTGGTGACAGAATTAAGTGAAGTATTTAAGAATCTTAGATAAGAGAGAGCAGATACTATGGGTGAGATTTAATAGGATGAGAGATTCAGAAAGTAAGAGACGTGGGAGGGGGGAGTAAATAACAGAAATAAAAAAAGTGTTATAAAGTGCTGGAGAAAGTGTTACGTTGTAATGCCTTGAAGCAGTCCAGTCAAAGCGAATGAGGAAGCTGCCCTACAACTGACCTACTATATAATTGGATACAGCTCTTACCTTCTAATAGAGCCTTTTTTCAATGTGCAGTCAGCAAATGCCAGGATTCCTAGTTACAGCCAATCAGAGGCAGGTGGGTGGGTGCTATCCAGTCTGAAGGTGCATTATCATGCCTATAAGTGTACGTAGACACAACATAGGATCTATAGGCGCGGGCCCTAACTATATGTAATGAGAGGTGCTACCTTGCTGAGCCTTGTAGTGTCACACACACACACACAGGTGCACTATTCAAACATTACTAATTATAATACAATATGCAGTAGATAACCCTGAGGTTACACAGCTCCACAGCGGAAGCCTGAATCGGAAGACGGCACTTCCAGAAAGGTACCCTGTAGAACAGAAGGGAGTGGTGTAGAGGAGGTCTGCCAGACAGGAGTGTGAGGAAAAAAAATATATGGTTCAGCTGGTGCAGTACCACTAACAGGCACTAGGTGGGGACAGAACTCACACACTGGGATGTGCAATAATCCCCAATGTCTCGAAAGCTTTGAAATTGCAGCCGATGCTCATCATCTAAATAAGTGCCACCCCGTCCCTGCCCTCCTCTTTCCTACCCTAGGCAGCCCCAGAGCTAGTGGATATCGGCAACGAACATGCAAAAACCTGATATATTGGGCCAGATGCACTAAGCTTCAAAAGTGATAAAATGGAGAGTGATAAACAACCAACCAATCAGCTCCTACCTGCCAGGTCACAGACAGTGTTTAAAAAATGTCAGGCAGGAGCTGATTGGTTGGTTGGTTATCACTCTCCATTTTATCACTTTTGAAGCTTAGTGCATGTGGTCCAGAGTCACTTATCCAGTCAGAATCAGCGGTTCCTTATTCCAGGGCCTACGTACACTTCATGACTGAAGAGTGGGGCCTTCATTATTATTCTCCACTTTCGCACGTGATCCTAAGGACTGATACGTCGTGCTCAGTATTTTGTCACTTTACCAACGTGCGCACACACACACACCCGCACCGTAACACATATTTTATTAACACTATAAACAGATTACAAATGTACAGACTAAATGTAACACAAGACTTTGTATTCTGTCTCCGAGATGCGTCAACCTAGCATCTACACACAACATGGAACGGAATTGTCGTCAACTTTCAACCAAGTGCGAAGCAAAAGAACAGGAGAAGTTGTATAGTACAAGAGTTACACTATACAGCGGTTGCCAAAATAGAATTTGTTTTGAAAATGAGGGATAATGGAGTCAGTTGCTTATGTGGCGTTTGGAACAGTCCGGAGAAGGAAGGGCGGAGGGAAGGTTCCAGGAGCAGGCATTATGTAGAGCTACCGACTGCCCAGGAGAACGAACTCCATTTCTGGCCCCCTCGGCCCCTGACAAATGAGTTACTAGGGGAAGCAGGAGCAGTAGGATTCCTTTTACCAGCAGGTTGTCCATTCCTGAGCTGAGAAAGCTAAAAACGTCTATGACATCGGACAGAGTTTTGTTTAGGTCTTTGTATTGCAACCCTCCTCTGAAGATCAGTCCACGTCCACACATCCCGACACCGGCCAACTATCCTTCTTCTAATCTCCATTTCTGCGACTCCTCCTCCCGGACATCGGGTCGGATCTGATTCCGCATTCCGCCCAAGACGTTGGAAGTGGCTTCCGTGGCGACTATTAGAGGCTTAACCACCGCAGGTGGAATTTGTCTGAGAACCCCCCCAACGGCCCCAGTCACACCCCTGTTCTCGTGCTCACGGGCTGCAGTCTCGTAGATGGTCTGGGCCGTGTCCGTGATGCCCTGGGGGGGGGGGAGAGAAGAGACAGAAAGATGGTGTGTTAATGTGAATACGCATGTGCACACCCCCAAAGCGAATGCCTTCAGCGAGATTTACACTTGCTGGGGCTTTCGCAAACAGGCAGGAGACAGTTTTATTGGCATGCCAACGTGCCTTGCTCTTGTGTGACCGCCATGATTTCGCACAAGAACGGGCAAGATAAAAGTAAGTCCAGGCTTACTTTTATATACGAAGAGAGGAGAAAACATTCAATAGTGAGTAACCATCACATGACTTTTCCTCTGTGTGTACCCAGCTTAAGATACTTACTACAAAGTTGTGTTCTTCTGAGGTTAGTGTATTAAGGTTTGTGTGCTTAAAATGACAATGTGCTAGAGATGTGCAGGTTCTGATTGACTCTGATTTACTCTGATCAGAATTTTATTGGCTATCAGCTGTCATGTGATTGGGGATAGCCAATAAGATCTTGTTTTGAAATCAGAGTAAATCAGAACCTGCACATCTCTACAATGCGCACACATTTTGCAGCTCCAAGAAGTGTAACAGACCATTTACAAAATGCGCTATGAGAGGCGGGACTGGTGTCCTTGGTGCGTTACCTCTTTCACCACGGTGTAAGCTTTGGCCATGCCTTCTCTTAGATCAAAAGGCTGATGCACCAATCGGTGATGAGAAAATCGCTTTGCTCTTCTTAGCTCCACGGGGCTTGTTCCAGGAGACACCATGTCGTAGGCGGTCTCGGCGGCAGCCTGGTCACAGGAAATAACGTCACAGGTGTAACCGGAACATTATAACATATACACACACATACACACACACGTTGGTAATACCTGGATGGTTTGCACAACTCTGTTGGTCAGTTCCAGCGCAGCCATGGCGGTGGATGTCCCAAATGATGCGGCCCCTTTCTGGAAGCCCCGTACGATGCGGCCATCTTTGTAGTACTGCTCTATAGGCAGCCATACCAAATCCTTAAGACCCTGAACTGGAAACAGGACGAGTATTATGAGCAACATCTATCACACCCAACACGCTCCTTTATTACAGAAGCTTTTTATTTATTTTAGTATTATCTGATACAGTATACGGCACCCAGAATTTTATGTGTTTTGTAACCAGGTTTATTCCTAAAGGCGGCCATGTTGTTTTGTGACATTCTAAAACAAGTTCTCACTGCGCTCCTTTACCGGCTGTTCATGCTGATAATTCCTCAGAGAACTCCAATTCTAAGACATTGGTATCCCTAATATAACAGCACCCCACAGGTAGAAAATGCAGTACTGCAGTATATATTGTTAGGCACATAAGTACCGGTTAGATACACTCTCATTGCCAGGAGTTCCATGCTCATTGCCAGGGTGGATTACATGCTTGTTGTCAAGGGGGATTACATATTCATTGCCAGAGGTTCCATGCTCGTTGCCAGGGAAGGGGGGGGGATTACATGCTCATTGCCATAGGGGGTTAAACATGCCTCCCAACTTTGGCAGTTCAGCAGGCGGGACCCTGCTGTGCGCCGGAGGCGTGCAAAATTTTCGGGGGGTGTGTGGCCTAATTTGGGGCGTGGCCTATACTCGCGGCTCTCCCACGAGGCCACGCCCCCATTTTGCCGCTATGGGGGCATGACCCAGAGGCTCTGTGAGCCTCTAGCCATGCCCCCAGCCCCCTGGCTGCGGGAATAGACGCTGTGCGCATGCGCACAGCGTTTATTCCCCGCTGCTTAGCAGCTGACAGGGGGGACTCCCAACAGCCCCCCCACACCGCGGGACACTGCCGCCCGCGGGTGGGACAGCGGGACAGGCCCTGACAATCGGGACTGTCCCGATAAAATCGCAACAGCATTAGAGACCCTGCGCCCCTCCAAAGCTGGCCACTGCCGCAAAGGAGACAGCCGCTAGAGGTCCTCCTGCTATAGGTGCAGGAGTACTTCTGGCGTGTCTTCTCTGTGCGTTTAAGCGATAATTATGCGTTATCGTATTATAAAACCAAATATAATTTTTGTCTAGAATATCAATGTAATACCACGGCCCTTTCTGTACACGGTAACCTTGCTTTATTCAGTGCAGAGTGTTTTACAAATACATTTATTCCATACAGTTTTACTTGTAAAATAAAATGAAAAAAAGGGGGGGGAGAAAAGGTCAGTTGTTTGTGGATGCACTCCTGATCCTCACGGATCTATGATTGATTACAGTAAGTTGTTCTGTTCAGATAAAACCGTGGGGGTTCCTGTTGTCTTTATTTAATCGATTCTTTGACAAGGAATTAACCCACAAATTTGCGAAAATAAGAAGTTAAAATATCCCAACATACAGACATACACAAAGTGAAGAAGAATAAAGATTGGTGCTGGAAAGAATTTTTAAAACGTGTAGGCAGAGTCTAATAGGATGATGTTACTTTAGTACTTTTTGGGTGGTATTCCCTTACGGTATGTGTGTTATTTTATTCTATGTCACACCGTTTAAATAGATGGGGTCGCTTAGTTATTTACCCTGGATTTAATTCAGGATGTATGTGAATTTTTGTGCTGATGTTATTTTTATACGATTTTATTCATACAGCTTGCACGAGTTTGTAGTTCGTGTGTGTTGGCCGAAGTTGTTATGGCTCTTATATCACTTTCTATTATGGATATGTACTCTCTCTTGTCAGTTGTGTGATTTGGCCGGAGGTTCGGCTCTATGTCACACTTATAATTTATTACCCACAGGAGGCTGTTGACAGTCTTATGTGTGATTTGGCCACAGATTTGGCTCTATGTCACAGTTATTTATCAGATAATAAGTAGGTTCTGTCACGTGTACCTGTTTTGTAATTTTTACCCAACTTGGATGGTAAGTCAGGTGTGTGATATGGCCTTGAATTTGGCTCTATGTCACACTGAGTTTTTAAATCTATGTAGTGATTTTGGCCTCACGTTCAGCTCTATATCACATTTATTATTTTTCTTTTACAGGTGTGTATTTTATTTCCTCAGGGGATGGTATAGATGTTCCTGTTGTGTGATTTGGCCACGAATTTGGCACTATGTCACACTTTTTAGAGGATACTCGAGGAGTTTTATCATATATACATGTTTAACTGTTTTGTCAGTTTTAAACAGTAGATTTTGAATATGTGATATGGCCTTGAGTTTGGCTCTATATCAATGTGTGATTTGGCCTTCTTTTGGCTCTATGTCACACGTTATTTTAATATATGTTTTACTGTATGAGTATATTTTATCATTTATCACATACTTTATCCTTTTCACAGTACATAGGTTAAGGCGACACACGTTTCTTTTTAGATGAGCAAAAATTTGGTTCAGCTAATTACGTAAATTGTGAGTAGCTGCTGTCTGTTACTATCTTGTTCCTCTTTGGCTATTATGCCTGGGACTTCAGATAGAAATAATTGTATTTAATGATACAGTCTTTTGTATCTTATGTTTCCATTTGGTACATTTTTGCATTTAATGATACATTTTTGAGCTACCACTTGTTACTGCTGACCTCTGCTGGTGGTTTTTATTATATTTTAATAACGTGTCTCTGGTCACAAATAGCCAGTGAGGTTCTATGTTAGAAATTTCATAGTATGTATATAGTGTGGAATTCAGTGTTTTTCGATTGCATACACACTGTTAGATTCCAGATTGCATCCACCTTTATTTTACAGTACCAGTATAGACTGGTGTTGGAGATGGTGGTTGCTACTATCGCAGGATATTCTGCCTTGTTTGCATCCAACCTATGAAACAGTCCCTGTATTTTAGTCTATACACATGGATTGCGAAGGTACATGATGCTTTCTTAACCCCCCAGCATTAGGTCTCAGCAGTAAAATTATAATCTATTAAACGGTGAGTATAACATGATATTTAAACACATAATTTCATCCCATTAGTCTGCCTGCCACGGGTCTAGGACACGTGTTTCGCATTAGGTGCTTCTTCAAGCTAGCCACGGTTTTATCTGAACAGAACAACTTACTGTAATCAATCATAGATCCGTGAGGATCAGGAGTGCATCCACAAACAACTGACCTTTTCTCCCCCCCCTTTTTTTGATCACTGACCCTCAGTTGGTCAGGATAGCACCCCCGCTACACAACAATTGAAATAGCGGTTAGAGCCCGATAATATAGGGCAGAAAGCGAACTAATTGAGTGCAGAACCCCCAAAACCTTTCCTGTCCAAAAATAAAATGAAACTAAGAAAATCACCTAGTTGAACCAAGGAATGCATTGGCCCCACTCCTCCCAATATCCCGGGCAGCTGATTCTTCTTAATGTCCGTCAACCATTCATTTATGGCGTAAGAGAAGAGCTTGTCCACACCTAACAAACTACAGTAGAGGAGAAAGACAGGAGAGGTGGTGATGGTCAGAGGTCTATAAATACAGATGTAACACACAAACGTAGAAGTTACAGAATTCTGCAGCAAGGAGATTTTGTAATCATATGGAAGGCAGCCTGAGTGACAGCAGATCTGGTTGGACAAAGTGATCTCCAATCAAACTGACCGTACATCGCTCAGTGCACTGCCTTGGAGAAAGATAAAGAACCAGCCAATCAGCTCCTAGCTGCCATGCTACAGGATGTGTTTGCTGATTGGTTGGTGCAAATTCTCTACAAGGCTTGCTAAGGCTTAGTACATCTGGAGCTGTGTGAGTCTAAAACAACTGGTCTGCACAATTAAAAGTGGATTGGGATCTGCTGAATTCTGATTGGCTGGTTAATCCAATAAGCTCATAGGCCAACCGCACAGCATGGAACCCACTGTGATCCAATGGGCTGACTCTGAGTCGCACACACTGGTGATGGAGCGATTCTGTTCTGCGTATGCAGCCCGGTCTTGTAGTCAGGCGCACAGCAGCAGGAACGTGTGGATGGCGGTAGAGATGTGGCGTAGCGCACGCAAGTAGACGTGAGAGTTATGAGAGTATCAGTAACTAGCCTAGAAATCTAGGCTTACTTTTCATGAAAAAAATGTTTCCTCTGTGCAGCCGCATGCGAGTGGATGTGCAAGCATACAAATACGCTCGCATCGGGAATTCGCTCGGTGGGGGCATTCGGCGGCGCAACATTTACCTGCTTGCTAGGCAGCTAATATAGACAGCCTAGTGAGCAGGTCTGAATTACCCCTATATACATGAACTCCTATGCACAGTCTCCTATTGAGGAGCAGACAGATATTGTATGACTTGGATCTGAGTTGTACCCGTGTCGGTAGCAGAGTCTCTTCAGCTTCAGTTCGGAGCTGTTCAGCTGGGCCAGTCCTATAAGTATTCCAGTGAGTGTACCCTAGGAGACAGCGACATGATTATATGCGGGTGGGAAGACATTGCATAGACATATGTTCTGCGGTGCAGTTCTGTGTATTTCCAACCTGACCCACCTCAAACACCCACGCCCTGGGCGCAGAGCCCATCACACCGCCCAGTGTATTCCTGTCTGCATATGGAATAACTGGTAGACACTGACAGACTGCACCTGACAATGCTGTGTAATGTATATAGCACTGGTTTTCTTATCTATCCTTGTGTAAAGGTAGAATGTGGACACTTAACATTCAGTAATTAAAAATAGGTCTGTTACCCTGTTCAGGGGTATTTCTAAACCTCTAATGTAGCCTAAATAGGAGTTCTTGCTGAATGTATGAGAGCACTCGCCCTCCATTCCCAGGTTAGCCCTGTAACAACAGAGCAAAAGGAAGGGTCTTATTGTAAGATTCAGAGAGCGCAGTGCTGAACTAGCACACAGGGGGGGTTAGAGTACTCAGAAACTTGCCCGCCTGGCCAAATCCTTTTGAGAGAGAGAGACAGCGCTCTAGTCGGAACATCTCTCTGCACATTTTTGGGGTCACAAAGACATTTCCTTATTTTTGAAAGAAGCAAAGCGTATTTTTACTATACAAGCTGCAAACGTCTGTTTTTTTCAAGGAATATCTACATAGGTTTATGGAGGCCCATTTCAACAAACTATCAGTCCAGTTATTCTAATGGTACATTGTGTTTGCTAATCGCGTTAGAAGACATAGGGATGATTAGACAATCCTTCCTTTGATCTAGCTTAGTATCTGGAGCATCATATTTGTATGTTCGATTATACTCTCTGTGAAACTCGCCAGACTGTTCTTGTTCTTTGAAATGAAGGCTATTCCATGTGAGAAATTGGCAAGAAACTGAACATTTCCTACAACGGTGTGTACTACTCCCTTCATAGAACAGCACAAACAGGCTCTAACCAAAATAGAAAGAAGTGGGAGTCCCCGATGCACAACTGAGAAAGAAGACAAGAACATTAGAGTCTCTAGTTTGAGAAATAGACGCCTCTCAGGTCCTCAACTGGCAGCTTCATTAAATGGTACCCGCAAAATGCCAGTGTCAACCAAGATTACCACAGCAGCCTATGAAACAATCAAATCACAAAATTTCCTTAAAGACTCAACGATTTCTGAGCGTATGAGATGCTCATTCCTGATAAAATAGGGGGCATTAAGCTCCAGGTTAAACTGTACACCGTGACACTGTGCAAGTAGCTGGTACATACCTGGTCCATTGAGACGTGTTTTCCATGGTAATCTAGCCTTATTGGAACTTCAGAAGTAAATCGGAAGTCCCTGAACAGACAAGATAATAGACAGATGAGGTCAGGTGATATGTAGCTTACAAGTCTATGGGCAGTATTCAATGAGAATTTTCTCCTTGCATGGCGAGAGGTTTTTTTCTCTCGCCATGCACTCGCTGTGTTTTTACGGAGATTCTCCATGTTTGGAGATTCTCCATCACGGGTCTTTATACACTATTCAATGTCGCAGGGGCTCGTTGCCCCTCGCGGCAAATCTTAACCCCTGCAGCAGACGAGCGTCCGCTGCCGGAAGCCGTGGGATGGTGGCAGGCAGGGAGATTGAAGTCTCCCTGCCTGCCCCAGAACATATGTGGAGGGGAGGAGGGCTCCCCGGGACCCAGGCAGCACAAGCTCCCCCCCAGAGCCAGCAGGGGATCGGGTATATTCACTGCTCCCGATCGTGCATATGTAATGATCGGGTGCAGTGAATATATGAATATCTAATGAGCGGCTCTCGGCTCTGGCCCCCTGCTGGCTGCTATGTGTAAAAAAAAAAAAAAATGTAATATATATTCATGTGCTATAAGCACATGAATAAAAATAACATGCCCCTTCTCAGAATAAAATTCCTGATTTTTTGACACCAAAATTTAAAAAAAAAAACTTTTCTTTTAAAAGTTCACATTCCACTTCTCCATGAAAAGATGTAGAATTGCTACATGGAGAGACACGGCGAAAATCACTTAGAAAGACGGCGAAAATATCACATTGAATAGGGTGGTTCACTTTTTGAGACCAAAATTTAACATCTAACGCGAAAAAAGCACAAATTCTCCATAAAACACTGAGAATTTTTCTCATTGAATACTGCCCTATGTAACAGGGGACGGCGTGTGGATGACGTACCGGAAAAACACAGGCTGGTCGCTGTATGAGGCATCCTCCAAATAATCCCGCTGGTCCGCGAACTCGGCAAAGGTCAGATTGCCATTTCCGACCGTCTGATTCTGTCCCAGGAATGTAATCACAGGGATCCGTTCTTGAGAGTTCAGATGTTTTGGCAAACGGCAGGTGACGTCAGAAGCTGGCGTTCTCTTTACTGAGAATATAGGACAATGGCCAAAAAATCAGTATACTGCGTTTATTTATCGCGCCATGGAAATATGCTATGACGGGGTCTCTGAGGAACTGACATCATCGGATTATTACTGGTTACTATTCACACGAGGGCAGAACTTTAAAACCCACAGGAGAAGACGCACAATGCAGTATAAGTGAGTCTACAGTGTGTGCTGCGCAGTATATTACATGCTGGCCACGTTATAGAGGAGTGTGTGCTGCGCAGTATATTACATGCAGGCCACAATATAGAGGAGTGTGTGCTGCGCAGTATATTACATGCAGGCCGCGTTATAGAGGAGTGTGTGCTGCGCAGTATATTACATGCAGGCCGCGTTATAGAGGACTGTGTGCTGCGCAGTATATTACATGCAGGCCACGTTATAGGGAACCGTGTGCTGTGCAGTATATTACATGCAGGCCACGTTATAGGGGAGCGTGTGCTGTGCAGTATATTACATGCAGGCCGCGTTATAGAGGACTGTGTGCTGCGCAGTATATTACATGCAGGCCGCGTTATAGAGGACCGTGTGCTGCGCAGTATATAACATGCAGGCCGCGTTATAGAGGACTGTGTGCTGCGCAGTATATAACATGCAGGCCGCGTTATAGAGGACTGTGTGCTGCGCAGTATATTACATGCAGGCCACGTTATAGAGGACTGTGTGCTGCGCAGTATATTACATGAAGGCCGCGTTATAGAGGACTGTGTGCTGCGCAGTATATTACATGCAGGCCGCGTTATAGAGGACTGTGTGCTGCGCAGTATATTACATGCAGGCCACGTTATAGACGACTGTATGCTGCGCAGTATATTACATGCAGGCCACGTTATAGAGGACTGTGTGCTGCGCAGTATATTACATGCAGGCCACGTTATAGAGGACTGTGTGCTGCGCAGTATATTACATGCAGGCCGCGTTATAGAGGACTGTGTGCTGCGCAGTATATTACATGCAGGCCGCGTTATAGAGGACTGTGTGCTGCGCAGTATATTACATGCAGGCCGCGTTATAGAGGACTGTGTGCTGCGCAGTATATTACATGCAGGCCGCGTTATAGAGGACTGTGTGCTGCGCAGTATATTACATGCAGGCCACGTTATAGAGGACTGTATGCTGCGCAGTATATTACATGCAGGCCACGTTATAGAGGACTGTGTGCTGCGCAGTATATTACATGCAGGCCACGTTATAGAGGACTGTGTGCTGCGCAGTATATTACATGCAGGCCGCGTTATAGAGGACTGTGTGCTGCGCAGTATATTACATGCAGGCCGCGTTATTGGGGACCGTGTGCTGCGCAGTATATTACATGCAGGCCGCGTTATAGAGGACTGTGTGCTGCGCAGTATATTACATGCAGGCCACGTTATAGGGGACCGTGTGCTGTGCAGTATATTACATGCAGGGCACGTTATAGGGGACCGTGTGCTGTGCAGTGTTGGGAAGAAGTGTAAATAGGACTGTACTCTGAAAAGTAATGGCCTGATTCTGGTTAACTCGCTAAGCAGCGAAAAATCACTGCTTAGCGAGCCATTTAACGTCCCCTTGCCCTGTGGGCAAAATCATTTGATGGTCGCCGATCATCCCCTGTTCGCAAATACAAGTCAGTCTTGACTCTCCTATATTTTGTGCCCTCTGGGTCTGAGAACGGGGTGGTCGGTTGATGTCCTGTCCGCCTGCATTCGCATGGGGGCACCCAGCATTTTCCTGGTCGCACGCAGCAATTTTTGTGGTTATGCCCAGGAAACAATGATCGTCCCCATGCGGGCGTCCATGGTGACTGTGCAAGTCCCCGAAGGCGTATGAACAGCAGCCCTGCACAAGCGCATGTGCTAATATACACATGCGCAGAGGCTAAACATCTCTCCCCTGGTGCGAATACGCCGGGAACCGAATGAACCAGAGTAAACCCCTAAAGGTCCCCAATACCGAGCTCCATACTCTTCTCTGTGTCTTCCTGACCTAAGATGTCAGAACACCATGTGACATCAATACAATAAAGAGCTTGGTCCACGCCGCAACTTACCTTCGGGATCCGGCGTCACCAATATTTCCACTTCTGCAGAAAGACTTGTGAAAAAATCCTTTAAGAAAAACAAGGCGTCCTGCAAACAGAGAAGATCCAGAGGACCCGTGTTATTTATACAGTGTGGCAGACTACTCAGTGCTGTACAGAGAAGACAGACATGACCCGTGTTATTTATATAGTGTGGCAGACTACTCAGTGCTGTGCAGAGAAGACAGACATGACCCGTGTTATTTATACAGTGTGGCAGACTACTCAGTGCTGTAGAGAAGATACAGAAGACCCTTGTTATTTATATAGTGTGGCAGACTACTCAGTGCTGTGCAGAGAGGATAGAGATGACCCTTGTTATTTATACAGTGTGGCAGACTACTCAGTGCTGTACAGAGAAGATAGAGATGACCCTTGTTAATTACATAGTGTGTCAGACTACTCAGTGCTGTACAGAAAAGACAGAGATGACCCTTGTTATTACATAGTGTGGCAGACTACTCAGTGCTGTACAGAGAAGATACAGAAGACCCTTGTTATTTACATAGTGTGGCAGACTACTCAGTGCTGTACAGAGAACATAGAGAAGACCCTTGTTATTTATACAGTGTGGCAGACTACTCAGTGCTGTACAGAGAAGACAGAGATGACCCTTGTTATTTATACAGTGGGGCAGACTACTCAGTGCTGTACAGAGAAGACATAGATGACCCTTGTTATTTATACAGTGTGGCAGACTACTCAGTGCTGTACAGAGAAGATAGAGATGACCTGTGTTATTTATACAGTGTGGCAGACTACTCAGTGCTGTACAGAGAACATAGAGATGACCCTTGTTATTTACATAGTGTGGCAGACTACTCAGTGCTGTACAGAGAAGACCGAGATGACCTGTGTTATTTATACAGTGTGGCAGACTACTCAGTGCTGTACAGAGAAGACAGAGATGACCTGTGTTATTTATACAGTGTGGCAGACTACTCAGTGCTGTACAGAGAAGATAGAGATGACCCTTGTTAATTACATAGTGTGTCAGACTACTCAGTGCTGTACTGAGAAGATAGAGATGAATCTTGTTCTTTATATATTGTGGCAGACTACTCAGTGCTGTACAGAGAAGACAGAGATGAATTTTGTTATTTATATAGTGTGGCAGACTACTCAGTGCTGTACAGAGAAGATAGAGATGACCCTTGTTATTTACATAGTGTGGCAGACTACTCAGTGCTGTACAGAGAAGATAGAGATGAATCTTGTTCTTTATATATTGTGGCAGACTACTCAGTGCTGTACAGAGAAGACAGAGATGAATCTTGTTATTTATATAGTGTGGCAGACTACTCAGTGCTGTACAGAGACAGAGATGACCCTTGTTATTTACGTAGTGTGGCAGACTACTCAGTGCTGTACAGAGACAGAGATGACCCTTGTTATTTAGGTAGTGTGGCAGACTACTCAGTGCTGTACAGAGAAGACAGAGATGACCCTTGTTATTTACATAGTGTGGCAGACTACTCAGTGCTGTACAGAGAAGATAGAGATGAATCTTGTTATTTACATAGTGTGGCAGACTACTCAGTGCTGTACAGAGACAGAGATGACCCTTGTTATTTATATAGTGTGGCAGACTACTCAGTGCTGTACAGAGAATGGAATACGGTTCTACAAGATCTACAAAAAAGGGGGTGATTCACGTTGGCTTGTAAAGATAAGAATAGGGTCCGAGGACTGATGTTACCGGTCTGCGCATGCATATCACCTAGGCGTTCGCGCACAGCAGGGGCTGGAGCATGAAGACGGTCATCCCCATATGAACGCAGACTCAGGGCAGACAGCTGGCGTCACAGTATGGCAGCTGGCCGTCCCTTCTTCGTCCAGGCGCTCGTAAATAAAAGTCAGACTGGGAACAGGTGGACCAATCATTAGACGGCCGCCGACCATGGAATGATTTTGATCCCGTACACTGGCATGCGGATGGATGTGTGAGCGTACACATACATTCTCAGGCAAGTGCCGCCGTTCTCTCGGGGAAGGGGGGGCCTGTGTGTTCGCCTGGCGGGCGTGAATGTATGCTGCTTACTGAGCCAACGTGAATCACCCCCAAAGTCCGTTAACCAGTTCTTACATAAGGAATGTTATGTGAACTGTATCCAACCACTAGATTTCCGTGGTCTTAGAACGAGGACAGCAAGACCTTAACGCTGAAGAATCCATGTACCAAACGCCATGCTGTCATACTGCCAAAGCCAGTTCTGAGCGGCTATCACAATCTAGGGCCCGGATACAGGAGAACCCCCCTCCCCCCACAGTCCTGGCACCTTAGGCTGCAGCCTATTGGTTAATCAGACACTGCAAATAAGTAATGTGAATGGACGGCTGCAGCGAGATGTAATGTAACTGCGACATTAATGAATGATGAACAATCAGCCAATCACAAGGCACTGGATGATATGGCTGATGGACACCCGCTACACCGAATACCTCCAAACTGTACTCCATTACTGCCGGCATGCCCAGTTATATTACCCAGGTGTACGTTCCTGCCAAGCAGCGCACAAATCCGGACATATAACATTAAACAGAGCCTTTAAGCATAAATGCGATGAGTGAAGTTTAGCAGAAGAGGGCGGTGCTTTGTACAACATCCCTGATCACGGTGCACACATGTAGCAGTGTGAGCAGCATACCTGCAGCACTGCTGCCCTCTGCTGGGCAAACACCTAACTGCGTAATAACTATAACTGTCCCATACTGTACACTCTACTTCACCTGGTCGACGTTGAGGCGGATCGGCATGAGCGTCACTCGCAGACAGCACTCCTGCGGGGAATGGGCAGACTCCGGGCGCACGTGTAAGGCTTTGATCGTAAGCTGAAAAAATAAACAATATGTATTGGAAAACTAAATGTTGCAGTGTGTCTGCTATGTGTCGGGGTACAACACATCTTAGAGCATTAGGTGCGCAGCCGTGATGTGCAGGCAGAGGAGATGACAGACCATGTTTTCTGCCGCAACTGTGTTGTACAGTTTGTTACAATCTGCTATTGTTAGAGGAGAGTTGGGGAGAGGACCAGGAATGAGGAACAACAAGAGAGCTGGGTTACACAGCAGCTGGTCAGGACCCCACATCCATGCAGCTAAAGGTCATATAACAGTAGCTACAACAGGTATAGGTGAGCCTCCACCAATCAGAGTGCAGGTAGAGGCGTGGCTATGCAAAATTAGCAATAGGAGGCGGAGTGTTTCCTATTTATGAATGGCCTGTAACAGACACTGAATGCGGATGGCACTGGCCATCCACCAATCAAAGTGCAGGAAGGGGTGTGGCTATGCTACAGCAAATCCCCAATAGGTGTCAAAGTGCCTCCTATGGTGATCTCTGTGGACTCCATGGTAACACAATATGTCGAAGCTATAGATTACAACTTCACAACTTGGCCAGGCCTGATTCGAAATCATCCGGCTCAGATACAGTAAAACAACAGATAACAGGCAATGGCTATGGCCTAGACCAGCGGTTCTCAACCTCGGTCCTCAGGGACCCCCAACGGTGCACGTTTTCCAGGTCTCCACACAGAATCACAGGTGATATAATTAGCTCCACCTGTGATCTTCAAAAATGTGTCAGTGAGTAATTAGTGCGCCTGTCTATCTGTGAGGTGACCTGGAAAACGTGCACCATTGGGGGTGCCTGAGGACCGATGTTGAGAACCACTGGCCTAGAAAAGTGGTTTCTGGGTAACGGCAGAATTACTCATGAGAACAAGGCAGCAGCTAGGATTTGCACAGCGACACGGAGTCTTCCTGGCTGCTTGTATGGGGCAACCAGAAGAAAATCTGTTCTATTCCAGACTACGGAAATAGCCACAGTATGCAGATAATGTGACAGATACAGAACAGGCCCCATTAATGCAGCTGGACATGTGTTTCTCTTATGTTATGTAACAACCGGATAAACACAGTTCACTTCCTTATATCGATGTCAAAACAGAAGCTGTGGCCGAACACTTGGATTATTAAGGTTACATATTAAATCCTTTAGCTGCTGTTGTGTATGAGTTGCATAATACTCGCTGAAAGCTTTATGCCTGGTTGCGACACATCAGATAATATTCTTGCAGCCCCAGCTGCAGCATTCTTACTTCAATACCTGTGATGCCAGCTGTAGCGTTACAAGCAGCTCACCAACTGTAGCGGGCTGTGATCAGTTGGGTTTCCTGTAGCTCTAGGACCGTAGGGCCAGTGGTTCTCACCCATAGCAGTTTTGAGCTGCATGCGGAGGGCGAGTCCCACTCCTCCTTAGACGATTAGAGGTTAAGCACCGGTGCTGGGACCAGGACTGCCCGGGTAGCACGTGCTAGATCTTACCATGTTAGAGTGCGCTTTCCTCGGCATCTCCTTACTGCTGTACAGGTGCAGGAACTTATTCATCTGAGAAGAGGCCAGACGGTCTCTGATCTCCAGATCCTGGACAATGAACACCTGGCGGGATACCGGCTGCTCCAACAGCATCGGTTCCGTCTCCGGATCAGCCTGCGGGTATACTTCATGCTGGAACTTTACCTGTGCGCACAGACGACACCTTTAGTAAAATAGCAACCAGTAAAATTGCACCTTACAGGGAAAAGCGAGGGGCTCGTCCAGTATAAACAGAATAATGTGACAAAACAGAATTCTATTAACAGTACAGCTGCCAAAGTGACAAAGAACAAAATAAATGTTCTAAGCACAAATACAAACACCCACGTATTCTCCAAAGTGTCTGTATAGACAACATCATACTTTTGTAAACTGGATTATTATAATGTATAATACTCCTTTACTCTCTGCAGATGGAAAATAACATCTATGTGCTAAGGTTTCATTTTCTACAAGTGGTCTGTAGAGTTGTTCTTATACCTAATAACCCCTCCTGAGTCCCCGCACCTACGTTACACTGTACACTGCCAGTGTCACCACATGTTCTATCCCACAAGCCTGCTGCCATTTCAGAATTCCCTTTAACTCCACGCTCTGGTCCTCTCCTGGTTCAAAAATATCTCCAGGATCATCCTTCTCTCCCTGGAGGCAATGAAGACCCTCATCCGCTCATTGGACTATTGCAGTCTCCTCCTATCCGACCTGCCTGACTCCTGCCTCACTCCGCTCCAGTCAGTCCCCAGTGCTGCTGCTTGGTCCAGCTTCCGCTCCAGTAAAACGGCTTCTTCCTCCACTTTCCGCCAAGCCCTACACCGGTCCTCCTTCTCCTACAGAACCCAATTTAAAGTCCTAACCTAATCCTCTTCCCTACATTTCTGACTTCAATCCTCCTGTCTGTCCACGACTGCCACCCTTTTCCTCCCACTCCTGCCTCTTAAGTTTCTACCATACTGCCACTCACCACTGGAACTCTCCCCCTCTCCCAATCAGACTTTCCACTTCCCTGCAAAAGCTTCAAACGAGCTAAAAAAAAACATTTTATTATCAAAACTAATCTGTCCTGCTAACCCCACCACTATTGTCCCTGCTCAGTGACTCACCCCTATGGGTCACCACTGACTGCTTATTTCCAGTATAGACCGTAAGCTCTCACGGGTAGGGCCCTCTACTCTCACACGCTATTCCTTTCCTCACTTACACGATCACTTCCTCACGTAGTGAATGGGAAGTACGACAGGGTCAGACACTGGATACCATATAATACATGCACAATGATATACAAGACAGGCTATGTATCCACCTGGTGGTCATATCTAGGACTGCAGCACTTTCAGGACTTGTTTAAACACTCTGGATTAGGTTTCCAGCAATACAGTATTTATAGCCTGGGATGATGAAGGGCAGATAACTTTATTTCTGCAAGCACTGTATTGATGCGGTAAATTATCGTCGTGCTTGTCTAGCCAAAATATGATGAAATATAAACTATGAAGCTTAATTGAACAGTTCCGTTAGTGACTAATTCTGAGTAACACGTAACGGTGCCCACAGGACGTGGAATGCGACTGAGTGGCGCAATCCACAAAAATAAACAAAGTGCTGCGTGAGGCCACCTACAACTCAGAATACATTTTTTTAGTGTCCCATAATTACTGTAGTGTTTGCTCAGCTTTACTATGTAGCAACGTGTGAATGTTAGTTACAGTTCAGCTTGTGACCTGTAGGTAGCCGCAATCTACACGCGACGGCTTGTGCCCCTGTCCCACACGGGTGATAATTATTTCCACCTGACCTAGGCTTTCTATTGATAGCTATATGGAGGAATGACAGAAGCCGGCAAAGGTCAATGATAATGGGAAAGGTCAGATAACAGAACCCGTTCATCTATCAGAGACGCAGCAGAAATAATAAGAATCATCCACATGCCATCATGTGCCGGTATAATGCTCCTGTATTGCCATAGGAGGGGGAGGAGTCAGCAGGCGGTGTATGGTAACTAAGCAGCCGGCAGGATCGGTTACCTTAGTCAGCTGGATTTCCATCAGTAAGTCTTGGTTTCTTCCACGGCCCCCACGGACCAAACTGCTGGATCGCCTTGTGGGTGTGCTGGACGGTGAGCTGTGAGGACTCCTGGAGACAGTAAAGACCATAAATCACAAGTAACATAGTAATTAAGGCTGAAAAAAGACGTTAGTCCATCGAGTTCAACCTATCTGACTTGTAACTACTGACTTGAGTAAGTCATATCTATAGGATTCCCTTAGTGGCCAATAACGTATCCAGTTTTGATTTAAGTTCATTAACAGTAGTTGCTGTAACCACCACACCGGCAATGCGTTCCAGAATGTTACTGCTCTAATGGTGAAGAATCCTCTTAATTCAGTATGGAATTAATTTTCCTCGAGCCTCAGTACATGCCCGTGTGTCCTAAGTATAGGCCTGTTAGTGAACAAATCATCTCCCAGTTCTGTATGATTCCCCATCCTGTAATTGAACATACAGTACTAATGATATCACCTCTCAACCTCCGTTTCTCCAGTGAAAACATATTCAGCCTGGGTAACCTATCTTTGTATTCTAGTGATTCAAGACCTTTTACTAGCTTAGTCGCCCTTCAATGTACCTGCTCCAATTAAATTTATGTCCTTTTTAAGGTGCGGTGCCCAGAACTGAACACAGTATTCCAAGTGTGGTCTCACCAATGCCTTGTAAAGAGGCACTATCACATTGGCATCCCTTGAATCCATTCCCCTTTTAATGCATGCCAGTGTCCGGTTTGCTTTTGCTGCTGCACTTGAGCAGTGTGCACTATTACCCAATTTTTCATCTATAATGACCCCCAAGTCCTTCTCTACAGCAGAATTCCCTATAATTACTCCATTTAGCCAATAAGTACTGTAGCTTGTTCATTTTTGTTCCCATAATGAATTACTTTACATTTATCAACGTTAAACTGCATTTTCCACCTTTCCAGTTTAACTAAGTCACTTTGTAGTGTATCCACATCCTCTACTGAGTTAATTTAAGTATTATAGTATAGAGATTATTATTATTATTATACAGACAGTATACAGATTATTATAACACTACAGTATTATAATATGCTTATTGTGCAGGTAATACTTACATGTAATGCTTAGCGGGGAACGTAGAAGGGTGAGAACTTCCGAAATCTTTACCACCATACAGGTGCCAAACGAGCGAGACCTCTTTGACCACATACCGAACGATGGGGACAGGGAAGTTCAGGGGGGCCTTGCTGTTGTCAGCTTTCCGATCAGGAGAGATGAAATAATTCTCTTTAATCAAGATTGGATCAGGAACGAGCTTTCTCACACATGGCTCCTCGTCCTTATCCTAAGAGAACCAGACAGTCGTGCGATACGATAATGATGTCATTATTCTGTGATTCATACAGTACCATAATGAACCACCCAGAACCCAGCAATGGGAGAAAAAAACACTTCTCCTTCTTATGGCTTATACTGCAATTGTATTTCTATGTCATCCTTGGGGTCAGTTATGTGGTGGTGGGCAGGGTGGCACTTCTTTTTGGAAACACATTTTAAGCCATCATGTAGTTCCTAATGCCGCCGTTTTTAAGGACTGTTTGGATAGAAACTTTGAGCCCATTGTAGTCTATTTATATAGCGGCCGGTGCTGTGCTGGGACCTGTTTTAAACCTAAACATACTGTAGTTTGGATAACCTGAGAAGAACTCTGGCACTCAGGAGGGAGGTCTCAGGAGCCACCCCGTCATATCGAACCCAGGGCAGATCCTGAGGTAGAAACGGACCCTGACTGAGGAGGTTCGGCCGTAAAGGGAGTCTGAAAGCAGAATCCGCCAAGAGACCTAGGAGGTCAGCATACCAGACCTGCCTCAGCCAATCAGGAGCCACCAGAATCACTGTTCCTGTTCCCTCCTTCAGCTTGCGTATCACTTGTGGAAGCAGGGAAGGGGGGGGATATGTACAACAACTGGAACTACCATGGAACGGACAGCCATAGAACTGAGGGGGAGCCAAAGTTGGCTGGGTCCCTAGTGGCATCACAGGCTGCTGGGGCGGTGCGGCGAGCAAGTCGAGCCACCGCGCATCGGAGCTGCCAGTCGCTAGTGTCTCGCAGCACGCTGACACTGACAGCTCCTTAAAGCGCAGGGAGTCGCTTGCCTGCTCCCGAGCGTCCGGCTGAGATCCCCTGTGTTTGAGGAGAGGTAAACTGTCGTTCGGTTGATACATATTTCATGATCAACCATCCACTTCAGCATGGCGGGAGAATAACATTTGTGTGCCGAGCGTAGCGAAGCACCGTGCCCCAGGCATGGCGAGTGGAGTGTGCCATGTGAGGGGACGCGGTACACTAAGGGGGGTATTCAATGTGTAGGTCATGGCGGTCATGCTTGCTTGACCGCCGTGACCCTGTCCCGTTCTCGGTCAGCTCGGTATTCAGGAGGGGGCGTGGCCACGAGTTGCGGCTGGGAAGAGGCGAGCTGCAGCCGGCAGCTCATCACTTACCGGCAGAACGAGCCCGGCAGCTTGTAAAGTCGGGCCGTTCTGCCGAGAAACCCTGCTCAGTGCTGTCGGGGAAGACAGCATTGAATAGGGCCCGGCGACCATCTCCCCCGTGGGGAAATGGACGCCGGCGATTGAATACCCCCCTTAGACGGGGGCCATGTTGACATTCAGAACAAATAAAAAGTGAAAAAGCAATGTAGACCTTTTGACTGTCGACCTTGCCACTGCCGACCTATTTCAGGTGACGGCTTAAGCCATGTCGATCAATGGATTCGGAGAGAAGAATAAAACAGAACTATACAAATCCCATCATTGTCCCCTTATTGTTGGACAGGTAAAAGCCTTAGGGGTAGATGTATGAAGCAGTGATAAGGGAGGAGAAGTGATCCAGAGGAGAAGTGGCCCATGGCAACCAATCAGCTGCTCTGTAGAATTTTATATTATGCAAGTCATAGATGTTACTTCAGTGCTGATTGGTTGCCATGGGCCACTTCTCTGGCTCTCACTTCTCCTCCCGTATCCCTACTTCATACATCTACCCCTTACTGAACTCACCGACACAGATGTCTTTGGTGCATACAGGATGCAGAAGTCATCGCTTTCAAGTGGGACGTCGAGAATGGCGTCACTTATGAGATGAGGAGTAGCCGACGTGAATGTGGGACTGGATTCCTCCAATGTGGATCCACTTTCATCCGGAAAAAGGAAAAGATCAGAGCAAGGGGGCTCCTGTGGGTCAGATTTGCCTTCCGAAAACCCTACAGAGAAACAGAAAAGCTTTGGTTCACCGGCAGCCTAGAGCATGGGCAGCCATATTGTGGTCAAAAAACGTGGCCTATAGAATTGTGGGGAGTCCCTGACATCACATCTAAGCAGCGTCACAGATTCTTTAGGGAACCGATGGGTTAAGCTGGTTAGTAATAAAATAAGGCCTAGAGAAAGAGGTCCCACGTGTGGACATATTGTGTAGGCCCGGTGACCAATCCGCATTACGTTACCGTTCAGTTGCGGTTTTACTGGAGAGGCATCTGGGTAAGTGTCAGTATCCTCCATAGCGTCACTCATCAAATCGCGCAGTATCTGCTGTTCCGCCTCGGCCAGCAATGGCCTGCGGGAGCCAGAACCCGGAGATGTGTCAGTCTGCAACATAATGATTTTAAAGGAAGTCCATCATTAGAGGTTTTGTGAACAGATAGCATTGGTTAATACTATTGTATGTGCACATTCAGTAGCACCCAAGGTAGCAACAATAGTGATCATCTATGCCCCTCACTGTAGTCAACAAAAACAAAGGAGCACAAAAATATCAATTGTCTTCTCCAGTTTTATTTGGGGCACAGAAGTCCTCATACTCTGGGTGCCAGGATCCTCCTTGGGTTCTTACCTTCTTGGTTTTCTTCTGCCCTCCGGGCGACGTCTGGGTCTTGGTTGGGGGGTGTAGATCACCGTAGCTGGCTATATACTGGATGAGGTTCATCAGTGCGGCACAAGAGTCCGAGCATGTCCTGATATGAATCACATCGCTAGAACAGTACATCTCGAACCGGGGCTTGTTCTGGAAGAACACGGGACAGTTGGGATGACGCTCGCCCTTCTCAATTAAACAAATATAAGGAAATTATTTTAGTAATAACTTGCTCTAATTTTTTTATTAACCCTTTCAAGTCCAACATCTAGTAAGGCTCAACAGCCCTAGCGCTAGTAGCCGATCCAATGATGAGCCACTTTAAAATAAGAACATTAACATCGTTCAACATTCAATGTAGACCTTTTTTGAATTAAGAAAAAAAAATGACCATTAATTTAAACCAGACTGTTTGAATTGCAAAAAAAGGTACTTGTGTATTATCACGGCGCCCAAGTTTCCTACATACGGCACCCAAGGAAAATAGCATCGCATCGCATGGGCCATTGTAACGTCCGTGCGATGCGATCCGATTTTCCTATGTAATTTATTCACTGCTCTCTTAGCCCTGGGGGATCGCACCACATCGCACCTCCCGCATATATAGGGTGTACGATGGCATTACATTACCTATACAATTAATATGATTGTATGCATTGTATGACATACAATGAGGTTTTAGGCACCCCCCCACTATCCACGGCACCCCGAAGTGTGGAGAGCGCATCGAGCCCCGCGTGTGGCGATGTGAAGTTGAACGTGAAGTTGATTTTATATAGTGCGGCGAGCACAGCGAGCCACCGTGCCCGAAGCGTGGCGAGCGCACCGAGCCCCGCGAGGGGCCACGGATTACTTTACATGTATTCCGCGTCCCCTCGCGGGGCACGCTGCGCTCGCCATGCTTTGGGCTCGCCATACTGTATAAAATCAACTCCACGCCGCCGTGGATAGTAGGGGTATGAAAAGGTCGGAGGCCACGTTCCGCTGCGCTCGTCACGCTTTGGGGTGGCGTGGATAGTGGGGGGGGTGCCTAAAAACTCCTTGTATGTCATTATTGTATGCCTAATGGCATTGTACACCCTATACAATATAAATAAAAGAGCACTGTATGCATTACATAGGAAAATCGCATCGCATCGGCACTTACAATGGCCCATGCGATGCGATTTCCCTATGCAGAATAGCCCACTAAGCAAATAGCTTAGTGGGCGCCGTGATAATATACAAGTACCCAAAAATAGGAGAAACAGGAGAGAGCTGTAAAATCAGTGGACTGAACACAGCCTGGAGATTCAGGTCATGTGCAGTATATGAGGGATATGATTGGACAGTCCAATCAGCTGTCACATACACAAAGCCCGGTACACTCAGCCGCACTGACAGCCCTACGCCTGGCCAGCAAGTCCAGCCAGATGATGGTCAGGGCTGGGATCCCCAGAGAACAACAGGTGGCAATACCCTCCATTGAATTTATTAATTTATTTTGGGGAGGGTAAAAGCACGGGTCTTTGTTAAACATGCCGGTATTCAATCTGGGATTCCGACTGTCGGAACATCCAGACAGTTGGAATCTCAGGACTTTTTGACCGATCCAACAGTAATTTGATAATCAGTATTCAATTTTCCGACGAGTGCTGGAAAGTCTGTGGATCTGCGAAAACAAACGGGGATTTTAGAAAAACAGCCGTGAATTTGACAATCCACGGCCGTTTCTGAGAAAATAGATTTGACTTTAAAAAAAGCCGAATCTAACACCCTCCAATGCTGTCGGTTTCCGCTGGCGGAAATAGAAAGATAGATTGAATACCCCCCATTATCTATTTGAATGTTACAAAAACAGAAATTACCTTTTCTCCAAACTTGACCGCCAGTATAGTCAGTTCTAAAAGTCCCATGTCCAAGACACGCACATAATCTGGAAAGTAAAGTTTTCATTTAGACTAAACCCAACTCTTTCATGTGGATCAGTTATAAATGAGTAATTTAGCATAGCTCTGCTCACTCCTGTGCTTTGATTGGTGAATACACAAGTAACTCTCTACCAATCAGGGCGGCTGCTCTTGTCGCATATCTCAGAAATAGGCAGAGGATGCAGCCAGTTCATCTCAATGTGATTAACGCCATCAATGTGGCAGGGCAAGGTACTACACCCTCTTATTGGGCGAGCTTGGCAGTTCTCCTTCTGCTATTTCATTTTGTGGGGTGAGAATAAAAATTAGATCCAAAAACCTGAGATGGCACATTTGCATGCGTGTCCCCTGGTAAGGGGTGTCAGCGCAGCCTCTTCCCCACGCAAAAGCATCTGCTGCTTCAAGTTCTTAGCAGCTGCCAGTAATAATGATTACGACTACAGTTCCAATGTATCATGAAGCTTTATATGATGCCGGTAAGCACGGACATGTATCCTAATGCATCATTGCTGCAGTTGCGCCAAACCGCCCTTTTCAGAGCACCAGGATCCTGTAGACTCTTTTAGTGATGCTGTCCTACTCGGACAGCTTTTTAAAGGGGCAATCACTTGCAAGGCAAAACCATGCCTTGTAAATGATTTCCCCTTTAAGAAAAAAGTCTCAGTTCATCCTGCTTGTGGAGTTGCACTGTGCTCTGGGTAGGACGCACAAGGAGACTGCGCTGAATAATGTGATTTATGACATTTGTATATATTGGTGTGCAACTGAGTCTCTGAGTCTCTGCACAAAGCGCTACAATGAAGCAGCTGAAGATATTTTCCCGATACAAGTTCTGTTCTGCTCCATATACACACAGTATACAGGTGTCACACATCATATTAATCTACACCAGGCATGTCAAACTCAAAATCGCCACTGGGCCAAATAATCTAAGTCTTGTGTGGACCGCAAGAAAAAAAAAGCCATGGTCGCTACCACAAGCAAAAGCTGGAAAGAAATAAATACCCATTGTCAGCACTGTACAGTCCTATATATCATATTATACATGGGTCCTCAAACTGCGGCCCTCCAGATGTTGTGAAACTACAAATCCCAGCATGCCTTGCCACAGTTTTGATATAAGGGAGTGTTAAAACTGTGGCAAGGCATGCTGGGATTTGTAGTTTCACAACATCTGGAGGGCCGCAGTTTGAGGACCCATGGTTATATATCAGTGTCTATTTATTCTTCAAATTCACATTCTGACACAGGGAATGAGCCTGAAATTCACATTCTGACACAGGGAATGAGCCTTAAATTCACATTCTGACACAGGGAATAAGCCTGAAATTCACATTCTGACACAGGGAATGAGCCTGAAATTCACATTCTGACACAGGGAATGAGCTTGAAATTCCAACCATCAATGGTTGTTTAGCATCACGGTCATGACTGTCCCCTTCCCTACTCTTCAGCACAGAACGCGCTTATGCATACAGGGAATTGTTATTGCCCACAGAAAAAAAAATACAGACCTGTTCGAATGAACACAACCTATGTACCAACCTGTCATTTTTCAAACACAGCCTGTAACAGGCCGGTTAGGAGCTGATTGGCTGGTACTTTATCAATGTCCACTTAATCTCTCTCTAAAGCTGCCCATACACGGTCCGTTTAACGGATCCGTTTGGGACTTAAACAGCACACACCGGATCGGATCGCATCCCTAGTGCATGCAGTGTGCATGCACTGCGATCCGATACGATGTGTACCTAGTACAAAAAGTATGTGCAGCACATACTTTTTGTACCGTACTATGTGATGCGCGGGAGCACGCATCGCATAGTACAGAACGGAGCCGGTCCACAACGAACCGTGTATGGGCTCCTTTAGTGTTAGTACATAGCTCCCTAATAAATGTGGAATGACAACATGAAGGGCCTAGTGACAGCAAGTAGCCTATACGTCAGAATAGGGACAATTTATACTAAAAGAAATAATTATTTTAGGCATTATTCATTTTGAAGTATTAGTAAATAAAAGTGCTCATAGAACCCATACATGCTCGTGGTAACTGGGGGACAGCAACCGCCAGGCAGAAATGACAGCCGGGCAGAGAGCAGGGGGCTGCCCGGCTGTATTCAGAGCACTGTAGGTCCCGGCTATTTGAAATAATACCCCTTTCATACCAGAAAATGCAGGCACTTATCCAGGAATTTGGTCCCAGGATCAGGCAGGGACATTCCTGGACTGGCCCCTTTTACACCAGCCTAGTCACTGCATTTTCTGGTGTGAGGGGTAGAGAAAACCACCCCCGCCCCCCTTTAAACAACCAGCTATATCTTCAGAACCAACTGACCCATTTACATGTAGGCTTCAAATGATTTTGGTCCCGTGAAACTGGGCCATTTGGTTCCAGAGAAATCTGTCCTCAAACAACATGAACAGCCATGAAATTACATTTCAGAAATAAAAAAAATATCTCTAGAACCAATGAACCCATATGGACCAGGTATCAGAATGAAGGCCCAGTGATTTGGGTTCAACTGGGATCAACCTTGAGCTTCTGTGATGCCAGGGGGCCATTGGAACCGGGTGGAGGTCGGAATTAGCGGGTCCCATGTTATCCTATGGGGAAAACGTTCCAGGTTTGCCTGTCGGTATCTCCGGTTCCCAGTGGGCTAGGGATGCGGGGCTCGGCTCGTTGGAAAGCCCTGGCCCTCAGCTACAAAATGGGCCTATTTGTAGAGTGGGCCTGGAGCTGTAGCTCCTTCAGGCCCATTGTTAATCCGGCCCTGGTTAAACTGCACATCCCAGCATGTCCTGCTACAGTTTTACTATTTGGCCATGCTAAAACTGATGCAGGGCATGCTGGGATGTGTAGTTCAAAAACAGCTGGAGTGTTACGGTTAGTTATCAGTGTTTTAGACAGCAGAGCCGATATAGACTTTCATTTGCCACACGCCGCCAGTTTAATACATGGGAGGGGGGACAAAATCAGCACACATAACGTGTATACGTATATAGACAAAATAAACATATACATGATAACTAAAAAGGTAAGGAGGGCTATGTTCAGAAAGCTTACAATCTGATGGCAAAAGAACAGATGATCAACATCATCCATTATATATATATATATATATATATATATATATATATATATATATATATATGTAGGAACCTGCTGTGTGGTCCACGCTGTGCTTCACCCCAAATGGATGCCCTTGTTGCCTAACTCCTGAGGAAGGTCCTTTATGGACTGAAACGCTAACGTTGAGTACCCTTCTTTTTACATTTGATGTTTATGTGAATACAAATACACAGCTTTTTATTTTGCATCAAACAGTCTGGAGAGTGTGTTTTTTTGGTCTTTATATATATATATATATATATATATATATATATATAAATAATATATTTAGCGCACACATTCTGCAACGCTTTACAGAGAATATTTGGCCATTCACATCCGTCCATGCCCCAGTGGAGCTTACAATCTATACATTCTACAATATCTACACACACATACACTAGGGCTGCTAGAAACCAATGTACCTACTAGAATGTTCTCAGGCTGTAGAAGGAAACCCACAAACACATAGTGAGAACATCGCTACTCTACACACATGGAGCCTTTGGAGAAAATGTACCCAAGATCTCAGTGCCGTGACGCAGTAATGCTAACCACTGTGCATCCGTGCTGTCCAGCAATTGAGACAAGAGGAGCGAGATGTAGCGAAGGTGGTAGATTTATCGATCCTCCGAAAAGAGGTCAAGTTGAGGAGTTGCCCATAGCAACCAAATAGATTTGAGATATTCTATAAAATTATAACTGTGACGCCACAAGTGATGTACAGAGAGATGGATCAAATCTTGTAACATTTACCGAGGGTGAGAAGTATCCCATAGCAACCAACCTGCATCTAGCATCAATTGTATTCTAGTACATTATATAGAATGGTAGCTGAATGCCGATTGGTTGATATGGGGAAAGGGAGTTTTTTCTTACCAGTAAAATCATTTTCTGTTACGCCATTGTGGACACTGGAACAAAGGCAAATTTAGGGGTCAAGCCATCCCATAGACACAACATTCTCAATTGCACCCATAATCATACCCCCAACATGACCCATTCCAGGAGGGACAAGATGCTCTGTTTCTGGACATCCATGCCATTGGCAGTTGCAGAGTTGCAGGGCTGCAGCACAGTCCAAACTTCATATAGGGGAGCCCCATCAACTGACACCCAAACACCACAGTCTGGGACTCCCTGGCAGGTGTAACTCCCCTATTTCAATTTGCGACAGTGGTGCAGTCCCACCTCTGCAACTGCCACAGGCAAGGAAGTCCAGGAGCAGAGCATTTTGTCCCTCCTGGAATGGGCCATGTTGGGAGGTGTGCATAATGTCATTGTTCTACTCGTGTTAGAGCTTCCCGATTGCCAAAGCCACACTTAGCCCCCCCCCCCACTCCTACAGTTGAATGACCATTGCTGTCATGCAAGTGAGTGTGCAGTGCCCCCCTTCCATCAAGCGTCACTCCACGCGCCTAATGGGAAATCCACCACTGGTCTCCCGTATGTCTGAAAGGCACCAACTTGGAACATGTATGTCAATAAAGATCTCACTGGACTGGATGTGTATACCATGTAATACTAGCCAATGTATTATGCAGCAATGCTAGTCTGCTCATGAGATATAAGCCACAATGGGGCAGATGTATTAAGCCAGGAGAATAGATAAACCGGAGATAAAGTAGAGATAAAGTGGAAGGAGATAACGCACCAGCCAATCAACTCCCAACTGTCATATTTCAAACACAGCTGATTGGTTGGTGCGTTATCTCCTTCCACATTATCTCAACTTTATCTCTAATTTATCTCTTCGTCAGGCTTAATACATCTGCCCCATTGAGTCAACTATTCCACGTATGACAGGTGGAAAATAGTGGCCAGATTAAAGAACAAATGAAGCTTCCCTAATAGTTATTGTCACCAGTTGCGATATTATAATATATAAGTTTAGAATTTAGAAAGGATAAAAAAAAAAAAAAAAACTTTCCCATATATCAGTTGCATAATGTAGGTGCCATTTAAGACTATGCTTTGTGCCATTGTGACATCACAGTTACTGATGACATCACAGTTACTGATGACATCACAAAGCTATTTACACAGCTGCTGAAGTCACTGAGGCTCAGATTACAGACACTCATAGCCGTATACACATCTTGTGATATTGCTGGTCTGATTTTTTTCTCTGAGACCCCCTATTCTTGTCTTCGGACATAACATGGGACGTAAAAGGAGAAAGCAAGCGAAGGAGAAACCATGGAGATGTAGATCATGGAGATATAGAGGAAGGAAGATGCACTGGAGAAGGAGACAGTGCAGGAAAAGAGAGCAGTCAGTAAGAATGGTGAGAAGAAATGCATTTGTGGCATGTGTAAGAAGAGGTTGGCGGAGAATTGCGAGACTTATGAAAAAGAAAAGAGATCAGTTCATAAACTCATGTCGCAGATTTCCAAGATTTTGGCATGTGAGACACAGGAGAAACAGGGTCATTACTGAAGATCCAGGTGAAGGATGCAGCCATTGGGCAGGCCAAATAAACTTGCCAAACAGAGAGAAAACCGAAAAAAAATCAAGCAAAGCAACCCCCCAAACACACTGGGAACGATTTGCTGGTTTTCTTACAAAGAAAAAACAACGATTTCTAACAGCAATTGGCAGAAGACAACCAGACATCCCACCGGCTCAGCAAACTGCAGAAAAAAGCGCCACTGCCCCCTTAACCGTGGAAACATTTACTTTTCACTTGCTACTGGGAGAGGGAAGTTATGGCAAAGTAATGCTCGCGACAGAGGCCATTCATAAGGAAAGAGTGGCAGTTAAGATCTTAAAAAAGAGAGCCCTTATTGAAAAATCAAAGGAGAGAGCATTACTAGAACAAGAAGACATTTTTGCAGAGTGTCGTGTTCTTCAGTTGGCACATGAGAGTCCATTTCTGACCCATGGATTTGCAGCCTTCCACACACAGAGTTATCTGTACTATATCATGGAATTGGCTGGTGGAGGGGACTTGTTTCATTATGCCAAAGCAAAGTCACCGTTGATGCCAACCACAATAACATTCATTGCAGCAGAACTGGTCTGTGGCCTTCAGTTCTTACATTCCAGGGGCATAATACATAGAGACCTAAAATTGGGCAACATTTTGCTGACCACAGATGGCCATATAAAGATCACAGACTTTGGCATTGCCATATTTAATGCATATGGAGAAACCAAAGCCACAGTAACTATTGGGACACCTGGCTACATGGCTCCAGAAATGATAAAATGCCAGTCATACAGCGCAGGGGTAGACTGGTTCGCATTTGGTGTCATGTTATATATCCTCACCGTACAGTACTACCCTTTTCCTGGAAAGGAAAAAAAAGTGATTACCAGTAGGGTCCTTAATCAAGAACCATCGTATTCAGGGCTTACTGATCTCGTAACAAAAGACATTCTATCTCAACTCCTGTGCAAAGACCAGACCCTTCGGCTCGGGGTACAAGGAAATGTGCGTGAACACCCCTTCTTCTCTACTGTTGAATGGGAAAGCATAGAGACTGGAAAAGCAGCATCTCCAGTAGTCCAAACGCACAATCCCTTCAATGATCTAGATCAAGTTCCTTTGCCCTGCAGTGAAGCTGACAAAAAGCCAATTTTTTGCATGCACCACCGCATGTTTGATGACGTTCAATTTGTGTGCCCTAAATGGGGTGAAACGTACCATAATGCGCCAATGGAACCAGATACTATACCACCACCTGACTTCGACCTGCACAAAAAACAATAAAAAAAAAAATCTTGTACAGGTGCCCATGCACCTTACAATTATTGTATACGATATCGCATTTTATTGCATCTCAGTTTTGCAATACTGCAAAACCAAGATGCTATAAAATGCGATATTGTATACAATATCCATGATCTTTACTCTGGTATGAACTCCACTGTAAACTGGGGATTAGGGCTACTGGCGATACCCCACAAAAAAAACGACACCAGGCAGCCACCTCACGGGTGTGTTGGAAGAGCTGCTAAGCATTTTTAAGATGTTGACGGTGACATTCACCTCATAAATAACTTAATAAATTGAAGAATTTAGCCCAGGCAATGCTAGGTAATTTTTCATAAAAAAATAAGCTGATTACAGGCCAATAGGCACGCTGCGGGGCTGTCTAATTAGCCCCAATAACGCACGCTTTAAGTCACCTACAATCTATATCTGTTCTCATTAAGTTCCTTATAGCTCAGCTGTATTGTGTACTAAGAATTGTGCTTTAATTGTGTTATGTCTAGTTCTGTGTACCCTGTACTGTTGTAATGTGTTCTATATGTACAGTGCTGTTTGGTGCAATCACCATGTGGCGCCGCTGAATGGCTGCCTGGGTGCTACACAGCTCAGTAATTATATGTTCCCCATGTCTGTGTCCCTCATTAGAGTACATCTAGTATATATATCAGTACTGTTACTGGCTGTGCAATCACCATGTGGCGCCGCTGAATGGCTGCCTGGGTGCTGCACAGCTCAGTAATTATATGTTCCCCATGTCTGTGTCCCTCATTAGAGTACATCTAGTACACATATATAGCTGTACTGTTACTGGCTACCTAGCTAGCTGTGCAATCACCATGTGGTGCCGCTAAATGGCTGCCTGGGTACTACACAGCTTGGTAAATATGTTCCCCATGCCCCTGTCCCTTATTAGAATGCATCTAGTACATATCTGTATGTGTGATGTATATCTGTACTGGCATTGTTACTTGTTCCTTGTACTGATAACCCTTTATATTACAGTATGTGCACGGTTATTTTTAACTAGGTGATTCTATGGGCTACGTAGAATGGCAGTGGTTCGGTGACAGAGAGTGTGACTACCCTACGGGCGCTGTTCACACCGTCGTAAGGGGCTCTGCCCCCTTAACCTGATACAGCCTTTATTGCTTGAAATATGGTTTGGCCGTGTGGGGAAATGGTGCGGGTGCGGGAGTGGTGGGTGTGTACAGGTGGTTGTGGCGGTGCTGCGTGATTAGGGGTATAGGTGCAGGTGTATGGGTATAAGTGGAGGTAAAGCTGATACAATATTACATGGTGTAAGGGCAGGACTATGGGTATATGTGGGGTATATATATGGTAGGTATAAGGGGTATATAGGCAGCGATTGGGTATATATGTGGCAGGTATATGGGTATGGAATAGGGGGTATATATGTGGCAGGTATATTGGTATAAAGGGGTATATGTGGCAGGTATAAGGGGTATATTGGCAGGGATATGGGTATATAAGGGGTGTGTGTGTGTGTGTATGTATGTGTGTATATATATATATATATATATATATATAATGGATATAGCAGGGAGCAGCACACCAGCGGTTTCTCTTTAAGAAGTAACTTTTATTGCAACGTTTCAATGCATATGTGGCATCGTCGTCTTTTAGCCTGACGACGATAGCGCATAGGCATTGAAACGTTGCAATAAAAGTTACTTCTTAAAGAGAAACCGCTGGTGTGCTGCTCTCTGCTATATCCATTGTATGTCCTCTATTGAGCGGGTACCCGGCGTGGGAATCATTACAGTGGCTGTGCCGGACCTTCTGCATTTCTGTATATATATATATATATATATATTCTCACCAGTGCAGAGAGCGGCATGGTAGCAGGCTCTGCCTTCCTTTTACTGCCCAATGCTGGAGGATAGGTCACTGGCCTTATCTGACCACAGGTGGCACCACCCACAGGACAGTCTGAAGACGGGGCTGAGGAGCGTGGTGTGCAGGGGGCTGCGATGTAGTAAGCGTGGCAGGTGAGTGGCGGACTCTTCAGGCCCTCAGCATGGGCGTCTCTGGCACCCAGTACATATGTACTATCAGCATTGCAGGGCTAGGCATTAGCGGCAAAAGGAGAGTGGCCATGCAAGGGGGGTGAGAGGGGGTGTTGGTGGTGTAATGAACCACACCAAAAATCACATTATGCCACACAGTATGAGTTAAAATTCAGTGACAGAGTGGGACGTAGGGACAGGGAGTGACAGCAGGGACTTAGTGACAGGGAGTGTGGCAGCAGGGAGAGAAAGAGTGACAGCAGGGACAGAGTGACAGCAGGGACAGGGAGATGGACAGCAGGGACTCTGTGACAGGGAGTGTGACAGCAGGGACATACAGGTGGGAGAGAAGGCAGCAGGGAATGATTAACTTACCTGAGACTGTGATCGGTATCGTGGAGGAGGAGGCTGGGTTTGGCGGCGGTGTGGAGGAGGCTGTGGTTAGTGGCAGCTAGTGGGCAGAGGAGGCTGTGATCGGCAGTGCAGATGAGGCTGTGATCTGCGACAATGTGGAGGAGTAGGAGGCTGTGGTTAGCGATGGCGGTGCATAGGAGGCTGTGGTAGGCAGCTGAGGCTGAGATCTGTGGCAGTGAGGAGGAGAATGAGGCTGTGGTTGGCGGAGGAAGCTGTGGCTGGGACAGAGCTAGTGAAAGCAGGGGCACACAGAACCTGACATGAACACAGTAACCCTGACACACTGACACACTAATGTTGACACACAGCCAGATACTAACACACTAGTGTTGACACACGGACAGATGTGGACACAGTGATGCCTACACACAGACAGATCGTGAAACATGGACACTCACACAGTAACCCTGAAATGTTGACAGACTGATGCCGACATACAGACAGATGCTAACACATGGACACAATTATGCTGACACATGGTCAGAAGCTGACACGCTGATGCCAACACACAGGAGCTGACACAGCCACACGACACTGACACACTAACCCCAAACACTCTGACACACTAATGCTGACACACAGACAAATCCTAACATATCGACACACCAATGATGACACACAGACAGATGCAGACATACTGATGCCGACACACAGACATATGCAGATACATGGACACTGACACATGGATGCCGACACACATACATATGCTAACACACTAACACAATGATGCCGACACACAGACAGATGCTGACGCTGGCATTGATACATACTATTTGGCTTCATTGCACAGGATGGCACAGCTTCCTGTTGTGTAAAAACATGGTGGGTACTGTAGGAAGAGAGTGGGGGGGCAGACACAGGCATCTGGGAGGGGGGAGAATTGAGGGGGTCGCAGGCCACATCTGACATGTGCAGCCCACCAGATACAGCACCGTCGGGAGGGTGAGGAGCGGCGGCCAGGACTGTTAGTAGGCAGGAAGACGAAGGGTGGCGGAGGGGGGGAGGATGACATGGAGGAAGCGCTGATGATGGCGGATGACCTCCATGTGAAGCATCCAGAGCCGCCGGGTGGGTGAGGCGGGGGGGGAGGGGGCACGGAGGAAGCGATCACGGAGGAAGCGCTCACGGTGGGGGAAGTGGCAGAGCGCATGGATCCGCTGGGTTAAGAAGGAGCGTCTGCCGGGTTAGGTATGTGAGAGTGGGGAGGAAGTGGGAGGCTCGCGGAGACAGCACAGTTTGGGGCAGGCGGGCGGGTAGACAGGCGGGCAGATCATGTGAAGTGTCAGGAGCTGCCGGGTGAGTGGGGAGCGTTGCCGGGTGTGTGAGAGCAGGGAGATATGTGTGGCGCCTTCTCTAATGCTGTATTACTGTCAGTCACTGCTGTGATGCCCCGCTGGTCTCTCTGTGTGTGTGTGTGTGTCAATCACACAGGTGATTGACAGATCTGGCTAAATATATAAGAGATGTCTGTAAAGCGCCTTGAGTCCTGTTGGAGAAAGTGCGCTATATAAATAAAACTTACTCACTATTAAAGTCATTAATAATTAAAGAGAACATTTGTACTTAAAACCGCCACTAGGCCTGGGCAGATTTCTTGAGTTGGACACACTGAAAGCCACACGGTGACCTTACCAAATAATTCCTGCTTCTGCCTCCTTTGCCTGTGGTAGGTAGATGTACCCAGAAACGCGCTGGGCGCCCTCCAACTATACAGAAGTACAAACACGCGGGAAAACAGTCTCGTCTGGATCCAACATTACTTCATTTATACTTTACTGACAGATAATTCATTCTGATGGGTTGATTGCAATCGGTTACCCAACAAGACCCTCACTGCCACTAAAAACTGTCATACACAATGATTTAATAGTGGACCGGTCACTCCAAAAATATAACTGCTTTGCCATCTATAAACAAGAAACACTTACCCAGCCAGAATGCAAAGTGCCAATCAAATGGTGTGCAAGCACTGGAGCCGCAAGTCGGCTGAGGTAAAAGCAATTCAGGGGTAGATGTATGAAGCGGTGATAAGGGAGGGGAAGTGAGCCATAGGAGAAGTGGCCCATGGCAACCAATCAGCTGCTCTGTATAATGTTTTATTATGCAAAAGATAGATGTAACTTCAGTGCTGATTGGTTGCCATGGGCCACTTTTCCTCTGGCTCACCTCTCCCTTATCACTGCTTCATACATCTACCCCTCAGTGACATCAGTAGTGGTGACATCACTTAGCAGTGGTGTAACGATAATGTATGTGTGGTAGACACTGCACATGGGTGCCAGAGACAGAGAGACCCCTCTGCCACCCACCCTGCTGCTACTGCCTGGCACACAAACAGTATAAAAACACAGCGCAGAAAACAAAGTTGAACTTTGCAATATGCAGGATCTGCCCAGCTCGAAGGCTTCGCCCGCTCCTATCCCCATACTTGCCTACTTTTGAAAAGCAAAATGAGGGAGATTTTAGATGATCGCAAAATGCACTGAGAGCAGCGTCGCGCATCATTATATACATACATATATAGAGATCAGTGGACCGGCACTCTGTTTCTGCTGTCGGGGTCAATATGCTTGCCTGGGTGCCTGCTTCAGTGTACATGTGTTCAGGTGCGCCAATGTAGATTGCTGTAGAAAGCGTCACTCCAGGGCTTGTGATCAAGTTAACATTTATTGGGTCAACGCCGTTTCGGGCCTCCTGATGACGGGCTGAGGCCCGAAACTGCATTGACACAATAAATTTCCCCTTGATCACAAGCTCTGAAGTGACGCTTTCTACAGCAATCTACATATATATACATACATACATACAGTATATATATATATATAGATATAGATATATAGAGAGAGAGAGAGAGAGAGAGGAAATTATAAAGTCGGAGTATGGAACAAACCAGAGGACTTAGTTCTGCGCGCGCCAAAGGCTCTGCAAAAGGGGGTGTGGCCACGGGAAAAGGGGCGTGTCTTTATGTGAAGTGTACCACACCACATACCACTTATACACCACACTAGTCGGACTCCTTATACTATCTAGTACTAGTGCCCTTACACATTGTACCACACAGTATGAGACAAAATTCAAGGACAAAGGGACAGGGAGAGTGACATCAGAGAGACAGTGGGAACACAGAGAGAGTGACAGCAGGGACACAGACAGCCACATATGTACTGTATATTGGGCATCATGGTATGTGGCATATGCTCATTATACATATGCCACACACCGTGATGCTCCATTATACATATATGCCACACACCGTGATGGCCATTATACATATGCCACACACCAATGCCCATTATAAATATGCCGCACACCATGATGCTCATTATACATATGCCGCACACCGTGATGCCCATTATAAATATGCCACACACCGTAATGGCCATTATACATATGCCACACACCGTGATGCCCATTATACATACGCCACACACCGTGATGCCCATTATAAATATGCCGCACACCGTGATGCTCATTATATATATGCCGCATACTGTGATGCCCAATATACATATACCACACACCGTGATGGCCATTATACATATGCCACACACAGTGATGGCCATTATACATATGCCCCACACCGTGATGCCCATTATACATATGCCACACACAGAGATTCCCATTATACATATGCCACACACAGAGATTCCCATTATACATATGCCACACACCGTGATGCCCATTATACATATGCCCCACACCCTGATGCCCATTATACATATGCCACACACCGTGATGGCCATTATACATATGCCCCACACCGTGATGCCCATTATACATATGCCACACACAGAGATTCCCATTATACATATGCCACACACAGAGATTCCCATTATACATATGCCACACACCGTGATGCCCATTATACATATGCCCCACACCCTGATGCCCATTATACATATGCCACACACCGTGATGGCCATTATACAAATGCCACAGACCGTGAATCCCATTATACATATGTCACACACCCTGATGCCCATTATACATATGCCACACACCGTGATGGCCATTATACATATGCCACACACCGTGATGCCCATTATACATATGTCACACACCCTGATGCCCATTATACATATGTCACACACTGTGATGCCCATTATACATATGTCACACACCCTGATGCCCATTATATATATGTCACACACCAATGCCCATTATACATATGCCACACACCGTGATGGCCATTATACATATGCCAAACACTGTGATGCCCATTATAAATATGCCACACACCGTGATGCTCCATTATACATATGCCACACACCGTGATGCCCATTACACATATGTCCCACACCGTGATGGCCATTATTCATATGCCAAACACTGTGATGCCCATTACACGTATGCCGCACACCATGATGCCCATTATACATATGCAGAACACCGTGATGCCCATTATATATATATATGCCACAGACCGTGATGCCCATTATACATATGCCACACACCTTGATGCCCATTATACATATGCCACACACCGTGATGCTCTATTTTACATATGCCACACACCGTGATACCCATTATACATATGCCACACACCGTGATACCCATTATACATATGCCACACCATGATGCCCATTATATATATATGCCACACACCGTGATGGCCGTTATGCATATATGCCGCACACCGTGATGCCCATTCTAAATATGCCGCACACCGTGATGCTCATTATACATATGCCACACACCGTGATGCCCATTATAAATATGCCGCACACCGTGATGCCCATTATACATATGCCACACACCGTGATGCCCATTATACATATGCCACAGACCGTGAAGCCCATTATACATATGTCACACACCCTGCTGCCCATTATACATATGCCACACACCCTGCTGCCCATTATACATATGCCACACACCGTGATGCCCATTATACATATGTCACACACCCTGATGCCCATTTTACATATGCCGCACACCGTGATGCCCATTATACATATGCCACACACCGTGATGCCCATTATACATATGCCACACACCGTGATGCCCATTATACACATGCCACACACCGTGATGCTTATTAAACATACCAAAATAGACGGCTCCGGTAGTCAACCACATGTTCTTGCCAACAGCTGCCCTACTGATTTGAGAAGTTTAGCGATATAGTGGCTTAGACCGTGCCCGCCCAAAAAGCAGAAATGACAGAATGACTATAGTAAGCTATCCCATGTTCATTATTATTTCACATAACAGTAGTCATGGGAACATGACAAACAGGTGACAAGCTGTATGAAAGCTTGTCAGTGGCACACACTGCAACCTACATACACTTACACCGCATATATATATATATATATATATATATACACATATACATACACACACGTATACATATATATATATATATATATATATATATATACACATATATATATATATATATATATATATATATATATATATATATACACACACACACTTATACATAATATATATATATATATATATATATATATATATATATATCTTTTAAGTGCCCCTTGTAGGAAGGCAGGCAGCTAGAAAATTAATGGGGCATGACGACAGGAGTAGTGGAGCATGTCTTGGGACGGGAGCCAGTCAGGGACCAGTGGTGGGGGTAGAGGTGATCGATAAGAAGCAGGCTTAGTGAGTGGGGGAGAGGAATGCAGCTTACAGTCAGAAACAGTCAGTTAACTTTAAGCTTTTACTTACTGGCTGCTGCGGCTGCTGCTCCTTACACAGCTGAGACGAGTCTGACACTCTTGTGTGCTCCCGGCTCCCGCTGCCCGACTCACTGTCTGCCAATGCCTCAGTCCACTGCCGCTGCCAGTGCCGCTCCTGCACGCTCAGGCCAGCGCTACCCACACAGCCCCGCGGTGGCCTTCCTAATTACGTCACGGCGTCGCGCATTTAGGCCCGCCCCCACAATGACGCGTTCGCGCATGCGCATTACGTTTTTATTGGAAAGGGGACAAAAAAGCGGGAGAACCCCAGGGATTTGCGGGGGGCGGGAGAATGATTGGAAAAACGGGAGACTCCCGCTAAATGCGGGAGGGTAGGCAAGTATGTCCTATCCCCCCCCCCCCCCCGCTTCCACTATAGCCCCTGGACATCCATTGTCCCTAGAATCATTAACAGTACCCAGTCCTGATGTCGACATCAGATCTTCAGCATGGATGTCAGATCAACAATCGCAATGTGGACAGTGCATTTAGGGCCTAAATAAATAGTTACAACCCGTTTGGTTGCCATACCGACTGCCGACATACTGCATGTCAACATTCAAGGCAGAACTGGATTAACATAGCCTAGAACGGAAAAAGGAGGAGTGGGGGGGGGGTTCATACAGTATGACCTCACTCTGCAATATAACCTATTAGGGCACACAGCTTTGAGTCTGGAATATCTCTTACCTACATTAACACAGGGTCTCTGTGCGAGGAGAGGACACAGGCCGCCACTGTGATATGTGGGTGGATCCTCCACTTGTAGGAACCGGGAGAACAACGAAGGCGCAACCCAGTAAAATCATGGCACCGCTCCCTTCCTGCTCACTAAGGAGCCACTTCAGCGCTATTCCCCTATGTCCTGGGCCTTGTGCAGCTCTGTAACTACTAACTGCCCCCACCCCCAACGGTCACTGTCATGTGACCTGCTCCTGTCTGCTGCTGCTGCTGCTGCTGCGGAGATTTATCCTCCTGTGTAATAATGTACACCAGGCATGTCAGACTCAAAGTCCCAACTGGGCCGAATAATCAAGGTCTAGTCTTGTGTGGGCCGCTAGAAAAAAACAAAGCCATGGTCGCTACCACAAGCAAAAGCTGGAAATAAATAAATACCCATTGTCAGCACTGTACAGTCACGTCCTCTATATCATATTATATATCAGTGTCTATTTAGCCTTCAAATTCACATTCTGACACAGAGAATAAGGGGGGTATGCAATGTGCCACCGCTATTTGCGATGTGGGAAATAGCGGAGGCTCCCTATTCAATGCTGTCTTTAACGACAGCATTGATGCGGGATCACGGCAGAACGGGCCCGACTTTAGAAGCTGTCGGGACAGTTCTGCGGATCGACAATCCACAGCCGTTTTCGCGGCCACGCACCCTTTGCGCGGCAGGCGGGACATTGAATCCTGCCTGTCTTTATGCAGTTGATCATACCGCAAACGGGCCAGGATCACTGCAGTCGGCGGGGATCGACAGCCGTTATCCCAGATTGCATGCCCCCTAAGCCGAAAATCACATTTGACACAGGTAATGTGTAAACATTCTAACAGAGGGAATTTCAGCTGACACCTAACACACCATAAATTACAAGCGGTGTCAAACTCATGGCCCTCCAGCTGCTGTGGAAGTACATGTCCCAGCATGCCCTGCCACAGTTTTAGCAATCCATTATATAAAATCTGTGGCAGGGCATGCTGGGACGTGTACTTCCACAACAGCTGGAGGGCCATGAGTTTGACACCACAAAAGCAAGCTATGCCCACCAACCTTACACTGAGGGTCACTGAGTGTTACCTTTTTTTTGTTTTACTTTTCATAGAAAACATGGGTAAATTGTGTAAATTAACCTCCCAGTTTCCCATTCTTACCTCGGTTTAAATTAACAGACACGGCATTGCATTTGTCAGACAGATGCAGAGCAGCCTCATCCAAGATAATCCTGAACATGGTGATAAAGAGACAAATAATATGAATTAATGTACAGGAAAGTGCACAAACAGGAGTGCCACCTGCTGGCAACGCTAGCACACTGCATGAAACAAGAAATCTGCTATATGAAGCTGTTGTTTCAGAAGATGCATTACCGAAGGCTGGAGGAGGATTTGTCCAATGAAACACTGCTGGAAATACTGAAGGTCTCCACAGTCAGCAGAGCTCGGATTGGTAAGAAGAGAGGCCTGCAAATATAGGATACAGAATTGGTCTTAACAACTAACTCAATTCACCGAAAAATACATTAAGGGCGGTATTCAATCCCTGACACTGTTTCCGATGGGAAATAGCGGCGTCTGCCTATTAAATGCTATCTTTACGGGCAGTATTGAAGGCGGAATTCGACAAAACAGATCTGACAGTAAAAACCAGTCAGATCTGTTTTGTCGAAAACCAGGGGCAAACGCAGGATTTTCAGAGGGGGGTTTCCAGAGGGGCGGAGCAAAGCACAGAGATGGACACTTAGGTGACCCAGTATATGCCGGATCAGTTAAAGTATTATAGATAGACCAAATGTATATAAATAATAATAAAAAAAATAAAAAATATTGTATATATATATATATATATATATATATATACACACACACACACACACACACACACACACACACACACACACACACACACAAGCCACAATCCTAAGGCTCTGAAGATAGGCCTCTCAAAATCGCAACTTATACGTAGTGCCAGGATTATGAGTGATCCCGAATCAGTGGAGGAGGCGTTGGACAATGTGGTACAACGATTTACCATCAGGGGCTATGACAAAAAGATATTAGAACGACAGAAAATGGAGGTGTTGGGGATGCAGAGACAGATTCTATTGGAAAGTCAACCACGGTCCAATAGCAAAGTCATTCCTTGGACCAACAGGTATTCCACGTCAAGTCCAGTTATACCCAGAGCCACAAGGGCCCTCTGGCCGATTATCAGCACAGACAAAGGGCTTCCATGCTTTAAAGACAAGAGACCGATGACATGCTTCACAAGGAGCAAAAGCATCAAGGACATGGTTGTCCACACAGACATTACGGGCTTTGCTACCAGCAGCTCGCAGGCACAGGTTGGAGGAACATTCCTAACAAAGGCCCCAGGATGCTATAGGTGCATCCAGTGCACAACCTGCCAATTCATGAAGACGGGCTCCACGTTCTCCATACAATCAGCGCAGGGCTTGTTTAGAATTAACCAGGTATTCACTTGTACAACATCACATGTAGTGTATTTATTAACATGCCCATGCGAAAAGGGATACGTGGGCAAAAACATCAGGCCCTACAGGGAGCGGGCAGCGATGCATCGCTCCACCATCAAAGCGGCCCTGACTAACAAGATCAAAGGAAAGATATCTGAGCTGTTTTTCTTTAAGCACGTTCACTTCAAAGTCATATGTTTATCATTGTGTACGCAGGTCGCCTAGGCAACCCGGGTCGCGTGTTCCCGGTGGAAGAGCCGGAAGTGCAGCAAAAGCTGCTACCTGCTATACGCCGGCCACGGACGTGGGGGACGGGCTCCAGCCTCAGCCTTCTCATACCTTATAAAGGTAAGAGACTTATCACTTGTCACTTTGTTGTATTCCGCACCTTGAAAACGGGGGACATCCCCGAAACGTCGGATAACTTTGCACCAGTTTTATGATTATATAAAGAACGTTTTTTCACTACAAGTCTACGAGTGCCGCCATTGTTTTCCACATGCTATATATATATATATATACATATATATATATCATGTGGAAAACAATCAAGACATGATAAAAGGCTACCCGCCCGAAACGTCGATTTGCACCTCACCAGTGTCATCTCCTTTATTTGCATACTGCCACCGTGCAGTTTTGATAAGCTTAGAGTGACTTTGTTCTGTGTTTGCTATACATTTCACTTCTGGGATTGAAGTGCACCTAAGTCTCTGCAACTCTCCTGCCAGAGTGCCGGGATCTCAGAAACCCCCCCTGCGTGCGCCACTGAAAACGGCCGTGTATTGTTGTATTCATGGCCAGATCTCGACAAGCCACAGACGGTTTTCGACGACATGCCCCCTTTTTCACCGTGGACAGGGGAACATTGAATACTGCCTGTCAATATACTGTTGAGCTGGGTGAAAACAACCCAGGATACCAGCTGTCGGGACGTTCCAACTATACCCACTATAACTGTAAAATCGAAAAAATTTATATGAAAGATCTGCTAGCAGGAATAGCAAGTATTTAAACATTCCTGAATTGGGGCCAGATGCACTAAGCTTCAAAGGTGATAAAATGGAGAGTGGTAAACAGCCAACCAATCAGTTCCTGCCTGCCATTTCTCAATTACAGTCTGTGACATGGCGGGTAGGAGCTGATTGGCTGGCTGTTTATCTCTCCATTTTATCATTTTTGAAGCTAAGTGCATCTGACCCTTGGTCTGTAATAGCTTGTGTTGTTTGCGAGCGGGGCGGGAATTGTGTCTCATTGTATTCTTTTTAGGGAGACGCATTTTGCCCCTTCACTGGAGAAACGCGTTTCTAGGTGCACTTTGCACATTATAAAACAAATCTACTTTAAAAAAAAAAAATACAGCCCTAAATCTGGCTAAATCAGAGAGTAATTTAGTAGAAACACGGAAACCCCCCTGATGTAGGATGATGTGGACAGTATTGGTGTACAGTAAAGTAAGCTGGCCAACTATCGCTGAGGTCTTTGTGAATGAATGCAGCCCAACAAACAAGTGACATCAAGAATTGCGATTCCCTCTGTTGCCGTGAACCTATCGTTATGGTAACGCAGCCTAGAACCAGCATCATGCCATGGTGCAATCCAGGGCATTGTCACAGATAACAGATATAGAGATAGCTACAGAACACCATTAATATTTACCATCTGGTTTATTGCACAGTAGAGTATTAGCCATGCTCAGTGTGAGGTTTTTCTAAGCACAGGAAACTGTGTAACAATAGTTTTCGTTTTGTATTATTAGAAAGTCTAATATTTTATTCAGAACCTTACTAGTAAGTCTATCCTGCAATAACAGTTACCAGCGACATCATCCTGCACTCACGCCGTCGCCATAGCAACCCGCACGTCGTTATTACCTGTAGTCCAGCGCGCAGCTCCACAGGTGGATATGGAACGTGGTAATAGAGGTCGGGGGGTTGTAGCCTAAAACTGGCTCGTCTGAAATATTCAGGAACTGCAGGATCTACATTGAAGAACAAAACTATTATTTTCTACAAAACCACACCACCAGCTGCACACCATAGGGAAGACATGGCGCTGTACCTGTTCATGCCAGGTGTGTTCTGAGTGAAGCACGCGATGCTGAAGTGTCGCTCCTCGCAGTCCCACCGCAATGAGGAACTCCTGAAAGATAAAGGGTCCGATTCAGTCCTGCTCGCTGGCCAGTGAGAAGATAAACAGCAGCCCCGCTGAATGCACGCCGCCCCGCCAAATGAATCCCCACATTAGCATGCTAGCGGGTGTGCACACTTACATATCCGTGCGTATGCTGACGCACAGAGGAACAGTTGCATGGGCACACTTACAGGGCGTGCCACACCGTTTATGTGGGAACGCCCATAAAACGTTGGGTGGCCCCCTGTGTCTGACCCCTGCCCACAGCCCCTCCTTCCTGCCCACCATTGTGCAAATGCACGGTGTGCGTGAAACTCACCGTTCGCTCCGGAGGCTTGCACATGAGCAAACCCCCACTATTGGTCATGGGAGCGAATTGGGACCTGAGCGATCAGATCTGAATCACCCCCAAAGAGTGGATGACAAGTGTATGGCCATATGGCCCTGCAGAAGGTCTTTTGGGGTGATGCATCAAAGCTTGATAATGTACCAGCCAATCAGCTCCTAGCTGTGTTTGAAAATAACAGGCAGGAACTGATTGGATGATACGGTACTTGTTTCCTAGCACGGTGCCCATCGCATTCCGTACGTAGTGGTATGCGATGCAATATTCCCGTTAAATTAACAGGAGTGCTTGTACAATGAAATATCGCATAGCATCGCATGCCAGCAAATGGCATGCAATTTTTAATTGTACAAGCACCTTGATGGGTGCTTACAATGTTAAATGCACCCCCATTGTCTACGACACCCCCACTATCAACACCAACCGGAAGCGTGGGTAGCGCAGCGAGCCCGCGAGGGGCGGCGGTACGCGTCCTCCGACATTTTCATACCCCCACTATCCACGTCGGCGTGAAGTTGATTTTAGGGGCTCGCGGAATACGAGCCCCGCGAGGGGCCGCGGAATACAAGTAATCCGTGTCCGCTCGTCAAACTATCTAAAATCAACTCCACGCCGACCTGGATAGTGGGGGTATGAAAAGGTTGGAGGATGCGTACCGCCGCCCCTCGTTGGCTCACTGCTCTCGCCACGCTTCGGGTTGGCGTTGACAGTGGGGGTGGCATTGATAGTGGGGGTGGCGTTGACAATGGGGGTGCATTTAACATTGTAAGCACCCATTAGGGTGCTTGTACAATTAAAAATCGCATTGCATCGCATGCCGCTATATTGCATGCGATGCGATCACATAAGATGCAGTACGATCAAAATCGGGGGCGCCGTGCTAGGAAACAAGTACCGATGGTACTTTACCCCTCTCCAAGCTTTAAGGTGAATTCAATAAACCGCTGCAGATTTTAATGCAAACATTTTTTTAAAGTATTTTCTGCACAATGTTTTTCTTTGTTTTGCCAATTAAATGATTTTTTGGGTGTAAAATGTACCCATTTTTGTGCAAAAGCACAGGGATCCAGCAACTTATCCCAGTGTTTTTCCGAGTTCGTGGTCGCAAAATAAGGCGCTTTTTGCAGATTTTGATTCATCTGCCTCCAGGCAGGTGAAAGAAAACCCCTAATAATGCCGGCTATCTGCATCAATTGAATAGACCTTCAGGGATCAATTAGCCATGGTAATTTACAGTGTCTATCTGAATTTCCCCATCTCCCTTATTCTGCCCATACATATGTGAGATATTGCATGCAATCAATCAATTTTGGCCACATCTGGCCGATAAATGGAATGATTGTATGCATTTTTATGCTGACATTTGACGTGATGCGCAGGCACGCCGTCGAATGTCGCATCGATAAATATTATGAGCTGCACATAATATTTATCGAATTGCATGAGCAATCGCATGTGGTTTTTAACCACATGCGATTGCTCGAATGCAATCAGCGGCGGGTTAGGGGAGCAGGGCCGGATGGGTACCGGAGCGCTGGTGTGGAGCCGGTACCTGCCTGGGGAGGCATGGCGGCTGTGTAGTGGGGACCAGAGCGGTGGAGCTTTCAGGTGGCGGGACTCGGCAGCGTCAGCAGATGACTGAAACACTGGACGGCCCTCTGATTGGCTGAGGCAGCCCCTCTGATTGGCTGAGGCCGCTGAGAGAGAGCTCTCTCAGCCAATCAGAGGGCCGTCCAGTGTTTCAAAGTCACTGCTGCGGACAAGCTCCGGTCCCGCCTACACAGCCCCACATCACCCCTCTTCCAGCACCCGATGTCCATCGCAGGATGGCATGCGACATCGGGTGCTGCACTGGGCACCACTCACATTGCGATGTCCCATCGCATCTGATCGCATAAGTGTATGGGCAGCATTAGTCTTATAATAAGAACTACAGTATGTATAGAAACACATGAAAAAATATTTGTAAGTCTTAATAACACCTTGACCAGCGCTAGCTGCAAACTGCATCTTTCTAAATATGTTCTACCTTTTCCAAAAAACATTCTACGGAAAGCTGAACCAAACCCAAATCTTGGTGTACATTATAAAATTAGGCAGAGATGACCCAATCAGGTTATGATCGTCGTACTCGTACAGATTCACGGTTCTTCAGTAACTTGCATTGTGTCGTGTTTTCCAGATTTAGCCCAAAACATAACCTTGCTAAAATATAGCTGGAATCCCAAACTTGATCCTTAGAACCGCAGACAGTCCATGATTTCCGGGTCACCTGCGGATCTTTGTAATGTGACATTTGGTGATACACCTGTGCACCTGCCGGGGACTGGTTAAGGTTAAGCCATTCCACTAACCCAAATTACACATTAGTGCACAGGTTCTCAAACTCGGTGCTCAGAACGCCACACAGTGCATGTTTTGCAATTCTCCTCACAGAATCACAAGTGAAATAATTAGCTCCACCTGTGGATATTTTAAAATGTGTCAGTCAGTAATGAGTGGACCTGCCGGGGGACCAGGAAAATGGGAACTGTGTGGGGTCCTGAGTACCGAGTTTGAGAACCACTGCATTAGCGTATCACCAGCTGCTGTTCTCCTATTAACGCATGTGTCATTTAGAGAGTCGAATCGTGAACATGAGGCCACCTTTGTGTTATTTTCAGACTTATCGGACTGGATTTTCACGGCCACGGTGAGCATGCTGAGACTGTCCACTCCCACTCCGTTGCCGTTGACGCGGTTACCGGTTCCGTCTTCTTCAGAGGAATAAATTGTCGGCTCTAACCAGTGTGGTCGGGGCATGCTGGGGAGTTTGAGGTCAGCAGGATGAACCACGCCGTCCAATACACCTGTGCAGGCGGACAACACACCAATTAGTTCTATGGTAATACCGATCTATAAACTATACCCTGGTAACCATCTGTCTGTCTGTTCAGGCAAATCTCATATACCACTGGATGGATTTTGTGGCATTTCCCCCATTTTCTAGAGCATTTATCAAGGAATGTTTAGGTGTATATAACATTAATCTATGATAAAAGGGAATCGAGCAGTGACAAATTTTGGGAAGCAAGTAAGGGACAATAGAAGTCGCTAGGATGGACAGTTTTGGGAGCCCTTTAATTATTGTATTACCATTATGCTGAGACGGAAAGCGAACACACGTTATAGTTCGTTATTTGTGAATTAAAAATCGATCTTGTGCCTCAAGGACAACTATAAATTTCCATCGCAGGGCATTGTACAACCACAAAATCGCGTCACAACGCATGCGATGCGATGCGATTCGACACAATTTTTAATTGTACAGGCACCCAGATGCCTGATTCCTATGTTAAATGCCCCCCCAGACCCGATTTTAGATTGTACACCCACCCTGATGGGTAATGACTGTTAAATGCCCCCCCATTGTTAACGCCACCCCACTATCAACGCCAACCCGAAGCGTGGCTCGCACAGCGAGCCCGCGAGGGGCGGCGGTACGCATCCTTCTACCTTTTCATACCCCCACTATCCACGTCGGCGTGGAGTTGATCTCATATAGTGTGGCGAGCGCAGCGAGCCACCGAGCCCGAAGCGTGGCGAGCGCAGCGCGCCCCGCGAGGGGACGCATAATACTTGTGAAGTAATGCGCGTGCGCTTGCCACTCTTTGGGCTCGGTGGCTCGCTGCGCTCGCCACACTGTATAGAATCAACTCCACGCAGACGTGGATAGTGGGGGTATGAAAAGATCGGAGGACGTGTACCGCCGCCGCTCGCCACGCTTCGGGTTGGTGTTGATAGTGGGGTGGCGTTAACAATGGGGGGACATTTAACATAGTCATTACCCATGAGAGTGGGGATACAATTAAAAATCGGGTCTGGGTGGGCATTTAACATGGAAATCACATTAAGTGCGATGAAGTGCGATATTAAAATTGTACACTCATCCCGGGGAAAGCCTCAAATCGGTCCCATTGCATGCCATCGCATACCTTAATTAGTGGTATGCGATGCGACGCGACGGGCGCCGTGATAATACACAAGTACCGGTGATTGATTAGATGTTTGTTCCCACCCTACAAATTGTACGGTACATAGATTCTGCCATAGAATAGCGTACAAGCCTCAAAGGTTTATGCAGGGACCAAAAAAGAAAGGAAAGCTCCAACTACTGGTCACAAGGGGTAGTGCAGTATTATTTTTACAACAAATCACAGTACTTATGGGAACCAGATATCCCCAAATTAGAGGAACCAGATATCCCCAACTTAAGACATCCCAAAAAGAGAATGTACCTTGGTGGTAGAGACTCAGGCTGCTTGCATGAAGACATAAATAGTGCTTGTCTTCAAGTCCTTCATATTTTGTCACCGTAAAGAGAGATCCACTGTTAAACTCCAACCAAAACTCCCCGTGTTTGCCTTCCATTACTTTCCCCTCAGCCTGCTGTTGGCAAACATAAAAGACATTAGAACTATATATATATAGATATATATATATATATATATATATATATATTTATATATATTTATTTATTTACAGTTTCTTATATAGTGCAGCATATTCCGTTGCGCTTTACAATTGGATATATATGTCTTGATAAAGGGCTACCCGCCCGAAACGTTGGCTTTGCACTATACCAGTGTCTTCTCGTTTTTTGCATAGACTGCCGCCGTGCAGTCTTTAATAATACTTAGGGTGACTTCTTGCTGTTTTGCCTATATATATATATATATATATATATATATATATATATATATATATATATATATATATATAATTGTAGGGGCTCTGCACTGCCTACATTAAATGATATTAATAAATAGTGGAGACTTAGTTCATGAATTGATCAATGCATTTAAGCCTGCAGCCCCCTTCATGGGACCCCACTTTTCTGCAGGTCCTAACACTATTGCTCAAAATGATTACAATACACATAGCTATCACATTAATGTATGATTCCAGGCATGCTATCTGGTCTAATGCTGTGTACACACGGTCCGATTTCCTTTCCGATGTTGACGATATAGTCAACATCGGATCGGCATCGGATCAACATCGGATGCAGATCGCATGGGTTTTAACCCTTGCGATCCCGATCCGAATGCGCGTTCACGTATCGGAAGCCAGAAAGTCTTGGCTGCCTTGTCTATATAGTGCAGATCTGCATATTATTAATTGGAAGCCACAAACTGATTTTGCATATTTCATTGACCATAAATAACTTGAATTGATTCTGGACCACCAACCTGAGGCACCCCTTTAAGTGCTCCAAGGCACCCCAGGGAGCCTAGGCGCACAGTGTGGGAACCACTGATCTAGGGAAATGGTTAACATAAGCTATGCACTATAGCAGTGGTTCCCAACCCTGGTCCTCAAGTTCCCCCAACAGTGCACATTTTCCAGGTCTCCACACAGAATCACAGGCAAAATAATTAACTCCACCTGTAGATCTTTTAAAATGTGACTGAATAATATGTGCACCTGCTGGGTGACCTGGAAAGCGTGCACTGTTGGGGGTACTTGAGGACCAGGGTTGGGAACCACTGCACTATAGGTTAAAACAGGGTGCATGAGAGAATGTGACAACAATAAGACTAATTAAAAAATGAATCTAATAAACGATATATACACTAAACATCAGCACTTATCTTTCCTAGTTTTGGGTTGCCCTATGGCTTGTGACCACATTGTTTAAACAGAATTGTAGGGGCTCTGCACTCACTACATTAACTGATATTAATAAATAGTGGAGATTTAGTTCATATAATATATATATATAAAAATGGATGTGTGTATGCGTGTATGGATCCAGTAATATCCAAAAGATAGACGTGAGAGTTCAGGTTATCAGAGTTCCGATGTGTATTACCTTGACATCGGTGTACAGAGAGACCAGGCCCTGGTTTACATTCACCAGGACAGACAGGAGGCTCTGGGACTGCTTGCTTTGGCACTCCAGCTTTTTCTTTCTGCGACAGTGATAGTTTGAGTCCAGGATGTAATCGTACTGCAGAGTCTCCTCCTCTGAGCCGCTGTCATCATCTGCAGAGAGACGGAACGCGCCAATATACACCACCGATATAACACGCTGAGCAGCACTCAAATCCATTACAGTAAATGCCTCTGCTACAATGGACACTAAGGTACTACAATACTAATGTTACACGGTGTAAATACAAATAGAAGCCTGATTCAGAGTTGTAGTTGGTCCTTGGATGCAGCTTCACTGGCCCCGGACTGCATAAACATCCCGGCTATCCCCAATAACCTGAAGGTTACTTAGACCAATCATGTTTATGTAGATGATCCCAGGCGGCATCTTTGGACACAGCAGTGGATCAGAGAAGTCAGCGTGAGGCGTCTATTCATACAAGAAGCCTCCAGCAGAATTAGCATCATGTTGCAGAAGCAACTGCAGCAATCTACAGAAGTATGGTTCAAGGGTTATGGATTAAAGGGTCGGAAGTGTCTACATAGGGCGGTATTCAATGAGGCTGATTCGCCAGGTTTTTATGGCGATTTTGTGCTGTAAGGCGAATTATTGACAAAAACGGTGAATCACCCTATTCAATGACCAGATGGCGAATACATTTCAAGGTTTTTTTCGCCATGATTCACCGAGTAGCAATCGCTATCTTTTTATGGTGAAGTGGAATGTGAACTTTTAAAATAAAGTGTTTTGTTTTTTACATTTGGTGTCAAAAAATCAGGAATTTTATTCTGAGGAGGGGCATGCTATTTTTATTCATGTGCTCTAAGCACATGAATATATATTTAATTTAAAAAAATATATATATATATACACAGGTTGAGTATCCCGTATCCGAATATCCCTTATCCGAATTATTCCGAAAACCATACATTTCAGAAAGTGGAAAAAAAAAATTTTTTTGTTAAAAACTCACTGGGGACATTTGTAACAGCATTACTGAGGACATGATATGTAACTGGCACTATATGTGTACAAGAACATGATTGCTTGGCATTCAAATTCAATATCTGAGATAGTACACAAACTTTTTTCATGTTCTTGAAACCTTGTTTTTTTAACATAAAATATATTTGTGTGCATTTCATGTGTTTGATGTGTTTATACAACATAAATGCAAGATACTTCAAAATACATCATTGAAATATTAAAATATTCTGAAATACGGAATAATCCGTTATCCAAAATTCTCCTGGTCCCGAGCATTTTGGATACGGGATACTCAACCTGTATATATTTTTTTTTTACACTGACCAGCCAGCAGGGGGCGCCGGAGCCGAGCCGCTCATTAGATATTCATATATTCACTGCACCCGATAGTTACATATGCATGAGCTGGTGTAGTGAATATACCCGGTCCCCTGCTGGCACCCCCAGGGGGCAGCCTGTGCTGCCTGGCACCCGGGGAGCCCACCTCCCCCCCACATACGCTCTGGGGCAGGCAGGGAGACTTACATCTCCCTGCCTGCCACCGTCCTCAGGCTCTCTGCGGCGTTCGCCGCAGAAGCTCATATTCGCCGGTCAGGGGCAGCGAGCCCCTGACTCGTTGAATACCGGAGCCGGCGAGGCACCGGAACGCGGCGACCAGTGGCGAATGTGCAGCGAATCCTAAACAGGATTCACTGCACGTCGCCGGTATTCACATTGAATACCGCCCATAGACAGTCAACAGGTCGACACATAAAGGCTGACATGTACAAGGCTAACATTAACAAAAGGTGAACACCTATACAAGTCGACATGAGTATATCAGGGTTTTTTTGTGTGTCCATGTTGACACCTGAGCAGGTGGACCCCCAATTATTGTACCGCGTACCCTCGCATGGGCCAGGTTCCTGGCTCCGTTACCCCTGCGCTTGGTACACACTTTACCATTCCCAATCAGAACCCACATGAATGGTAAAGCGTAAAAAAGTATTGGAAAAAACGTGAAAAACTTTTGTCGACCGTTTCATGTTCCGACCCTTGCCATGTCGAACTTGTGCTTGCGTCAATCTTTATGCAATGTCGACCTTGTGCGGTTCAATCTTTTGTCGATCTTTTGATGTCGGCCTATCATACGCATAAGCGTGGCCACGAGTCACATTTTGCAGAGCAGTGGAGAGAGGAAGAGATCCGATAATCGATAGAGACGGCGCATTACGGTTACTGATATCCAATGTTGTACTTGCATGCTCCACTTTGCACAGAACACCTCAATAAACCTCTGCACCTCTCCACACAGAATGGGGTGCTCTCAGCTTGCTGCGTGGAACCTGCAGCGTGCAATTCATCAGATGTTCTTGTAAATGTCCCAGCCACATCCCCCCCAACAGCTGCAGGTGTAGGTTATTTTTTTTTTTTTTTTGTACTTGTACATGGCTGAGAGGGTAAGGAGTAAAGGCCCCGTTACACTAGAACGATTTTGCCCGATTTTGGCCAATTTCGATGTTTCGGGACGATATATCATCTGAAAAGTGCCACATCATTTGTGTTTTCCATCCAATCCGATCCGATCCGATGGGCAATACCATGAGAATCGGATGGGAGCCTCTAGGTTGGTCGGACCGCACCTGTGATTTGTCGGAATCAGATGTAATCGGATGGAAAATGGAGTGCTTTTGGCGCATGCAATATATCGTATGCGATATATTGCAGAAAGTATAGCACACATGCAATTTGGCCAGATAAATCTCATACAATTTATTGGACCAAATTGCATACACAAAATCACACCAAAGTACCAAATTGGATGCAATCACTCCCGGGAAGGTCCAGGGGGAGTTCAAGGGAAACTGCATCCAATTTCAGCATCAGATATATCCCTACTGTAAGGGGCCCTTAAGAGTAGAATGGGTTGGAAGCCTGTTACAGCTGCTTATACTAGATCATAGCAGTAACAAGAGGAAGCATCACCAACCTGATCCTCCCTATCTGTCTATATGCCAAGAGGAAATAAGAACATAGCAGGTTATTTTCAGACAATAATGCCCAATGCTCACCGTAACGAAGAGCAGATTTGAACACGCTGTTTGCGTCTTTGCAGAAGGTGTTGATCAGCTGGCTGGCCACAGACAGGCCGAAGCCGTAGGACAGGTTTTCAAAGGTCTCCACTGGAGAAGGGGCGGTGGGTTCCCAGAGCAGCAGATCATTGCTTATCCTAAAACATGAAACATATTCAGTGGGGTTCTGCGTCCTTACGAGATATTATCTACACACCGAATCATATGAGAGAGGCTACATGTCCCACACTGGTGGCTGCTGAGGATCTACCCTTCCTTCTGTCCTGGAAGCAGCAATACATGCATCAACACCAGCAAAGTAAACTAAGAGCATTTGTTTTAATGTTTAGTTTACAGCTGGTAAAGCTGAAATGTAGCAGAGAATTATATACTTACAATGCATTGGGGGTGGTCTGGCAACAAGGTGTAAACGACAAATGATCGTTGACCCATTGTAATCCATTTACATAATATACAGCATTACACCTTCCTTACCTGAGCCCAGTGGGAGGCATTCTCATGCTGCGGACCCCGATGTACTGCCACTAGTTCTTCCTCTCCACCAGACCTAATCCTATTACTAAGTGGCAGCAGTAGCAGTCTTACATGCAGGCATAATGCATAGCAATGACAGTGGTGGATGCATTTCCTAATCAGATTAATGCAAACTCTCTCACCGCCTGCCCCCATGCTCCTCCTACTTTCACTCACAGCCTGCCCCCCATTTTCCTCCTACTTTCACTCACAGCCAGCCCCCATGCTCCTCCTAGAGTACCTCACAGCCTGCCCCCACACTCTTCCTACTGTCACTCACAACCTGCCCCCCCACTACTCCTGCAGTACCTCATAGCCTGCCCCCACGCTCCTCCTCCTGTCACTCACAGTCTGCCCCCACGCTCCTCCTCCTGTCACTCACAGCCTGCCCCCACGCTCCTCCTACTGACCCTCACAGCCTGCCCCCACACTCCTCCTGACCCTCAAAGCCTCCCCCACGCTTCTCCTACTGTCACTCACAGCCTGCACCCCCCACTCCTCCTACAGTACCTCACAGCATGGCCCCATGCTCCTCCTGTCACTCACAGCCTGCTCCCATGCTCCTACTATCTCACAGCCTGCTCCTCCTACTGACCCTTACAGTCTGCCACCACGCACCCCCTATTGTCCCTCAAAGCCTGCCCACACACTCCTCCTACTGTACCTCACAGCCTGCCTCCTTGTTCCCCCTTCTATCCCTCACAGCTTGCCCACATGCTCCTCCTCCTCCTCCTAATCTCACAGCCTGCCCCTATACTCCCTCACGTATACCCTACTTTCACATAGCCTCATCTCTCCCCTTGTACTCAGCCCCTTACTCTCACAATCACCATTCCACAACGGCCCCCACAATTCCCTCTATCACCCCATTTTGCCAGTATTCCCACTAGTGAATTGTCCGTCCTTGACCCACCTGTTATATAGTTTCTCATAGAAGACTTTGTTAGGTAGCATTACGAATATACTGGGCAGTGTCAGCTCCAATACATAATGGGAATTACTGATGGCCTTCTCTTGGAATTCGGTCATTTCTATGGCATCTCCCGGCATCACCATCTATGAAACAAGATCAATCAGATACATCACAATTACCAGAGAACCTGCATAAAGCGCACCATGCTATCCATGCAGGTGTAGTATGTACAATGGGCAGTCGCTATCAACGGGTTAGCGACCAAGCCATTGACCTCGCTCCTATCACACACCTCTTCACTCTCAAACATGACTCTCCGAGAGGAGAACGGGGAAGGCTCAGGGCGCTTGAAGTCGCAGACATCCTTCAGTGAGTGAGAGGCCCCTTCTTCATCGTCCTGAAATCGCCCATCAACCTCGTCATCCTCCTCTGCTGACACTCGCTCGAGAATGGAGTGCACAGCGATGGGATTGATTTTCAGCACAATCCTTGAGATGAAAGCACAACATATACCTTTAATGATTAGAAGGTTGAACTGTGTATTGTAGACCTACTTATTTTATTTTAAGCAAATTAATTATTATTTTCGCCATCTCTTCACTCTCCGCCATGGTTCTAGCCACAGATACTTCTATGGTGAGCAGAAAGCGGGCACTGGGGTGATGAGGGAACTAGAAGGTGGGTAGATTTCAATATGGAAGAGGGCTGGTAGGCACTGATAAAGTGGGGGTGAATTTGTTATGAAGTGGAGGAAACTGAGGGCCTAATTCAGACCTGGTCACTAGTTTGTGTATACTCGTTGCCTAGCGAACACTTCAGAGCCGCCCGCTGCCCCACCGAATGCCCAAATCCCCCTGCTAGCATGCGAGGGGATGCTTACCTGAACACATCCCCTTGCATGCAGCCAAAGGGGAGAGAAATCATTTGATGGTTGCCGACCAGAACTGACTTTTATTACCGTCGGAGATCACCAAAAAAGGTGGCGGGCGATGAGATCATGTGACATCAGCCGCCTGCTCCGAGCAGGCATCGTCCCGCCTGCGTTCCTTTGAAAACGTCCAGCGTTTTCATGGGTATGCCCATAAAACTATGGCCGTTCCTCTGCTCCATGCCCTGTCTGTCCCCACCTACCCACTTTGGAGTACACTCGCTGAAGCCGTTTAGCTCCTGGGATTTGCACATGCGCATAAATGCACATGCACAAACTCCCCACAATTGGTCCCAGAGGGTGGAAATTTGATTATTTTTAAGAAGGCAATACATAAATAAACAAACAAACAAACAGGTGAATTAAGAAATGAGTACACATACAATGTGCTTGCCAAGTCATTTAACACAGGACTACTTTTGTGTGGGTCTGCAATTGATCTCACACTGCATGCTGCCTTGGTACATCATGGGCTTTGATAGTAATAAAGAAACAAACGGTCAACTAATGATAATAAAAATAGGCAGCAGAAAACAGAAACCTTGGCCAATCAAAATTGTCGGAAGTAGTCATGTCCCCATCAACTTCATTGTTCTTCTTCACTACTCTCAGGAACTGGATATCGGGTCCATCGCTGTCCTCCTGGAAGGCCCCTGGAGACGACAGAAGACACAAAATGGAGACATACTATTTGGGGCTTACTTGGCGTAGCGAACAGGATAATACCAGGGCAAAGACATACCGGTGAGTTTCTTAAACGTAAGCTCCAATTTTAATTGTTCTGGGGAAGAGCCGCTGAGGATATCGGTCTTAAATGCGATGTCTGTAAAATTTAAATGCAGGACTTCTTTTTGGAGAGATTTCTTAAACCAGGGACCCCGCTCCTGGTCTGATCGCAGGTCTGGAATCGGGAATCGTACAGCGAGGTGGAGCGAGGGTGCGGAGACCAGCACCGAGGTGCGTGTGTTTACTGGAGACCGAGAGTCATCTAGGAGAACCTCTGGGAAATCTTTGTGCTGGTGAATGGCAAAAACAAATGTCAAATATTCTACAGAAGTGCCCAATGGAGGGGTGATGCTGAGTAATATACCAATGCAACAAAACATTTAAAGAAAACATGGAATTGGGAGAGCTGGGTTAAGACATTGTGGGCAACATGCATTTTTGGTCAACAAAATGGGTGGCATGAGTCAGTGGCATCACTAGTGGGTGCATTTTGGACTCTGGTGTACCCTCCGAGAGATGACACCAAAATTCTGGTTCCTGTCGCATAATCACAACCTGTGACTGCCGATCAAAAAATATGTGGACAAACAGAAGTACAACTCCGCTCTCCACCAGACAAATGGCCCGAAGGATGTCATGTAAGCACAATTTACTTTATTTAATATTTTTGCTGACTTTCTTAATAACAAACTTTTGGCATGGGGTACTGTGAAAACAATGCAGATCATCTAGGGGGCCGTGATGCAAGAACGTTTAGGAACCACTGGAGTGGATTAATCTGGGCATGAGCCTCCTAATGCAGTGGTTCCCAACCACAGTCCTCAAGTACCCCCTAACAGTTCAGGTTTCCCAAGTCACCCAGCAGGTGCACTGTATATCATCAACTGTTACATTTAAAAAAAGCCACCGGTGACTTGAAAAACATTAACTGTCGGGGGTACTTGAGGACCGGGGTTGAGAACCTCTGGCCTAATGGATGATCCGGATTAACCACCTTGCTATTAATTACAGTTGTATTTGAATTAGCGCCAGCAAAGTCTCCCTACCCATCCCCTGAGGAGTAGGAACAGGCCACAGGAAGACCCTTATTCATTCTTGGGCCTTCTCCCCACTGCTCAGCACACCTCTCCCAATTCAGTGCCATAACAATAAAAGACATTGTGTTCCGTCAGCGTGTTACATAGTATCCTATCCGGGTACAGCTGCCAATTACCAGACTAATGTGCTTGTTGTAGGAGGTGAATAGGTGGGAGGTCATCATCTCCACCGGGCCCAGCTTCTGCGCCTGCAGCAGGGAGTTCAGTCTGTCCACAATGGTGATGTCCAGCTCGCAGGAAGCGGACGTCAGCTGGATCTGCAGCTCTGATCTCTGTGGGGCAGAACTCAGCCGGCCAGAGTTGCCCTGTAGGGAAAAGATTATATTCCAGATATCATACCGTACGCCAGGGTCACAGGAATGGTTGGGAATGATGGAATTGTGTGATCCATCACACGTACAAGGAGAGACCATTAATGATATTGGGGCAAAATGCAGTTTTAATTCATTTGGAATCCAACGCCAGAATCACAACACCTGCCAGAATCCCGATGCCAGGACCCTGGAATCCCAAACGTAAGTATTCTGGGATGGGCTAGGCTAGACTGCAGGCAGAGGCATAGACTGCAGGGGGGTTGAGTGTTAGACTGAAGGGAAGATTAGGGATAGGGTTAGAATTAGTTTAGGTGCTCCTTTCTGTTGGGATTAATGCAGTCCCAACAGAAAGGCCTGCTATGCCTTGCAAACAATGCTTACTTTAATTTCTCAGAAGCCTTCTGGAGAAAATAAAGCACTTACTGCACCTCCGCTATTTTTAATTCTTTCAACACAGTTGATCAAGAGGCTGCGGGTAGATTATTCCGCCTCCATTGCCCTCACCTGAGCACCTCGGCTTTCCGAATGCTTATAGTGCAAATGGACGCACGGCGATGATCGGCTGTCCGGGTCTTTAGTCACATCAAATTTCAACAACTGAAAGAAAAAAAAAAGAATGATATATACAGTTAATATTGGGAAGTTATAGACAACCAAGACTGTTTTTTATGTTTAGACCTAATGATGATATATATGATTTATATATGGGCCTCATAATACCAAGGAGCTTGAGGGGGAAGTCAGTGGTGACCTGTGTACCAAATAAAAAGCAAAATGAATTAAGCCTTCACAAGTGAGAGACAAAGTACCAGATAATCAGCTCATAACTGACATATTACAGGCTGGCTTTAAGAAATGACAGGAGCTGATTGGCTGCTACTTTATCACTCTTTGGGGCAGATGTATGAAGTGTCGGTATTGGGGAGAAATGGTATCACTGTGCGTTATGTGCACCAATACCGCTGTTCCCCTATATATGAAGGGGCTGGTGTGCGCTAAAAGACAACAGGCCAATATGCAGGGCAAATGTATGCACAGTCAGCAGCGCTGATCATTCCGCCTCCTGCAGCTACTGGCAGCTGCAGGAGTTTGATGTCCTATCCCCATAGCAGGGACAGCGCTGTCCCTGCTGCCGGCTCCGGGCTGCACAGGAGATCTCGTGTGAGTAGCGAGATCTCACACATGCCCAGTACAGCCAGCCGAGGTGAAGGAGACAGTGTATCAGCGTGATCCGGGGGAGTTCATGCAGAAGCATGCCAGGAACTTTTTTTTCTTTAATGTACCCAACTTTTTTTCTGGTTGCATATGGCACCCCCAATGCTTTTTCCAAACAAGCCTGTCCGCTGCCACCATGTTCTTGAGGTATCTAGGGAGGAAGAAATTCTAGAGCATTTCCTCCCCGGCAGCTTTTCCACTCTAGCAAGACCATTAAAGGAGTCGCAGGAGCCATGTTTGAGAGAGACAGCCATGTTTCAGGGTCTCTTTAAAAGGCTCATCTAAGTACTAATCTATACTGCCCAGTTCAGGCTTGGAAGGTATCTGACTGTACGGCAGCTTCCCAGGCGGCAGGTACGCAGTCCGTTTGCATACAATATGTCGTATGCGATCCCAGCCAAGCCGGACAGAGACTTAGCGATCTGTCATATATATATATATAGTGCAGCCCTTAGGATTTTCAGGCTATGATCCGATGCTCAATGGACTGCGCATCAGATCAGACAGGATGTCCAACACAAATGTGATTTTGACACTTTTCGTCCAATTTATCGGCTGTAAGATGAAAAAAGGCCAAAATCGCACTAGTGTATGGGCACCTTTAGATCTATGTGTGTGTTAGGGTCAAGGCATTGTCTGACCCTAACAATAACCTAGTCCTGGGGCTGGTCCTCTGACCCCCTGCCTCATGCCTTGACCATCTCTGCCTACTTACATCCTGCTATCAAGCCACCTCCCACTTGCTTGCACCTCATGTTATCTGTCTGGCTCCCCTTACTACTAGATTGTAAGCTCCTCCGAGCAGGGCCCTCTTCCCTCCTGTTGTCAAAGCCCACTTCTCTTCACATTACACTCACAGCTCTCCCATACTCACACAATCAGAAACCATCTTCGTCCGCATACTCATCTCTATCTTTGGCCACCAGGCCCTAATAGTACATCAATCAAGTCCTCACTACTTACATCTAAGCTGTAATGTGAATTCAATTGTTGCGCTGTTTTTACCTATACTCTGTTTCTTTCTGTTATTCATTTACTGTAATGTTAAGTTTTGTCTCCCTGTACTGGTTATTTACACGGCACTGCGAAACACTTGTGGCGCCTTATAAATAAAACTATAATAATAATAATAATAAAAACTGGTATGCCTGCTGCAGACCTTCTTTCAGAGAGTGATACAGGGGCAGTGTCCATACATCAATACAGTCATCCCTACGGCTCACTGGGATCCCAAACTGAGGCAAATAGCCCTACAGCATCCTCCTTTGGATAGAGTGGAGTTGAAGTTCCTTTCATACGGCTAAACTTAGCTCGATTTGTCGCATTCATATGTTTTTAGCCTGCTAAAGAGATAAAGCGGTGACCAGCCAATCAGCTGTGTTTGAAAAATGAGAGTAAGAAGCTGATTGGCTGGTGCGTTTTCACTTTCCACGTTATCCGGCTGATTACATCTGCGCCATTGTTCTCTGTACCCACAGTGCTGGTGAAAAGATGAGCATCACGTCCTTACCTCTGTGTACTGAGGTGGAATAAACCTTGAATCACTAGGAAAAAGGCACTCGAGTAGCTCTGTTTGACCGATACAGACATCCGTACTGAAACTGCGCAAACCAGACCTCTGCCGCTGCTCGTGAGAGATTTTCATTTCCGTTCCTATGAATCTATCAGAGAAATGAGAGGAACAAAAGAAAATGATCATCATTCATAAAAGGGACGCGTTTTACAAACAGCAATTCTGGGGAGTTTGTAGCACTCTGGGTAAAATGAACAACACAACAGGTGTATACAATGTTCCTGACACCAGTAATTGTCATTTATTCTTATACAGGAAGATTACTTGTGTTCCGCTACTTGTAGTAATCACTAAAATAAAAAATACAAATCTGATCTCTCTGTAATGTTCATATGTATCACAGACATGCAAGTCCTACTTCTATTGTGGGTACATTATTTCTGGGGATTCTTTGAGATAATATTGGGAAATATAAATCATATACAGTGCAATGTGATCATAGTATCAAAGGGGATTTCTACAAATACGATTATCAAAGGTTTTGGATAGCATAGTTTAGCATTGGTATAGAGATCAGTACTAAGGCACATTACAGTTTAGGGCAATGGTTCCCAAACTGTGTGCCGTGGCTCCCTGGGGTGCCTCGGGACACTTGCAGGGGTGCCTCGGGTTGGTGATCCAAGACCAACTCAAATTATTTATGTTCAATTATTGGACAAAACCAGTTCTGGTGACTTCCAATCATAATATGTGTGTACAAACAGAACCCTTGACCATATAACTGAACCTAAGGATCACATATAAACACGATTCACTTAATTTTATATATTTTTTCTATATTTTTTTTGGCCATGGGGCAGTGGCGCCGGAACGGGGGGGGGCGAGGGGGCAGCTTGCCCCCCCCCCCCCAAAATTCATGAGGCGCCAAAGCAGAGTGACGCCAGTGCGGAAGCCAGGGGAAGGAGACGTGACGTCTCCTTCCCCTGACTAGTGACCGTCCCATCGCGGCTCACGTGGGCGGGGGCTGACGATGCGGCCAGCGCGCGCCAAGCCCGTCCGCCCTCCCTCCCGCCCGGCGCTGCCCGGCCGTCCTCTCTGCTGCCCGGCCGCCCTCCCGCCCGGCGCTGCCCGGCTGCCCGGCTGCCCTCCCTCCCGCCCGGCGCTGCCCTCCCTCCCGCCCGGCGCTGCCCAGCCGCCCTCCCGCCCGCAGAATCAAGGAGCCGCCCGACCACCCACCAAAGAGGTGAGCAAAATTAAGGAGCTGCCCAGCCTTCATTGGCCCTGTATTATCAGCATTGTCCCTGTATTCATTACAGGGACAATGCTGCCAATTCAGGGACAATGCTGGCAATACAGGGACAATGCTGGCCTGTATTGCCAGCATTGTCCCTGTATTGTCAGCATTGACCCTGTATTGCCAGCATTGTCCCTGTATTGCCAGCATTGACCCTGTATTGTCAGCATTGACCCTGTATTGTCAGCATTGACCCTGTATTGCCAGCAGTGTCCCCGTATTGCCAGCATTGTCCCTGTATTGGCAGCATTGTCCCCGTATTGCCAGCAGTGTCCCCGTATTGCCAGCATTGTGCCCGTATTGCCAGTATTGTGCCCGTATTGCCAGCATTGTGCCTGTATTGCCCGTATTGCCAGCAGTGTTCCCGTATTGCCAGCATAGTGCCTGTATTGTGCCCGTATTGCCAGCATTGTGCCCGTATTGCCAGCATTGTGCTCTTATTGCCAGCAGTGTCCCCGTATTGCCAGCAGTGTCCCCGTATTGCCAGCAGTGTCCCCGTATTGCCAGCAGTGTCCCCGTATTGCCAGCAGTGTGCCCTTATTGCCAGCAGTGTCCCCGTATTGCCAGCAGTGTCCCCGTATTGCCAGCAGTGTGCCCTTATTGCCAGCATTGACCCCGTATTGTCAGCATTGACCCTGTATTGCCAGCATTGTCCCTGTATTGGCAGCATTGTCCCCGTATTGTCAGCATTGTCCCTGTATTGCCAGCAGTGTCCCCGTATTGCCAGCATTGTGCCCGTATTGCCAGTATTGTGCCCGTATTGCCAGCATTGTGCCTGTATTGCCCGTATTGCCAGCAGTGTCCCCGTATTGCCAGCATAGTGCCTGTATTGTGCCCGTATTGCCAGCATTGTGCCCGTATTGCCAGCATTGTGCTCTTATTGCCAGCAGTGTCCCCGTATTGCCAGCAGTGTCCCCGTATTGCCAGCAGTGTCCCCGTATTGCCAGCAGTGTCCCCGTATTGCCAGCAGTGTGCCCTTATTGCCAGCATTGTGCCCGTATTGCCAGCAGTGTCCCCGTATTGCCAGCAGTGTCCCCGTATTGCCAGCAGTGTCCCCGTATTGCCAGCATTGTGCCCGTATTGCCCTGTGTATAATGCCCATGCATATATGCCGCTGCCCTGTGTATAATGCCCACGTGTATATGCCGCTGCCAGTGTGTATAGTGCCCGGGGGTAACATATAGCAATTTAGGGGGCGCCAAAATGAGATTATATCTTGCCCCCCCCAACCTAAAAACGTTCCAGTGCCCCTGCCATGGGGTGCCGTGAAAAAAAACTCTTGTACTTTAGGGTGCCGTGATTCAAAAAAGATTGGGAGCCCCTGGGTATAGGATAAGGGAGCTAAGCACTCTGGTAAAGAACTGGCTGCATGGCAGAAGACAAACGGCCTGATTCAGATCTGCTCGCTAGGCTGCGTACATCGGAGGTTGATGCCCCCTCAGCGAACGCATCCCCCCCCCCCTCTGACGGATTCCCTAGCTACGCTACGAGCGGATGTGTGTGCTTACAAATTCGCTCCCAAGCACCCACTCGCCATCGAATGACTCTGTTTGCAGCAGAAGAGTAGCCCAGGACATGTCATGTGACATTATCCTCCTGCGGTCACTAGGGCCCGCCCAGTGTTTCTATGGGAGCGACTACCGTTTTTGTGGGCACGCCCATGAAAGGCTGGGTGTCCAGTCTGGATAATCCCCTGCCTGTCAATCAGGCAACAGCACAGTACCAGACGGCAGCTGGAAAGCAACAACAATAGTGTGCACGTTCAAATGCCCTGAATATAATCCAAAAAATGCTTTCTTCAATTTTATAGCATAGGAACATTTATTCCATAAACTGTACTGGCTATATGATTGTTATAGAATACCTTATTACATTAGATTAGCACGTGTCATTTAGGCATCGCTATATGGAAGCCGCTGAAATATGTTGCGTAGAGCAAAATGCAAGCAGCAGTAAAATACAAGGAGGGTCATTAATACCTGAGGTGGTCCAGTGTGCAGGCCTCCGCGAAAATATTCCGTAAGGAGGTGAAATCGCTCTGTGCAAAGGTCTGCGCATCCAGTGCGTCTATGCGGCTGAAGAAGCTCAGTGACAGGGGCGTCAGAGGGTTAGGGTTAGACGTGGTCTGCGTCGGCGGCAGAGGGTCGATGTGAAGCACGGAGATAGACAGCGAGCCCACGAGCATTCGGAACACGAGCTCCGGCCTGGATTCGTCCACACACACGGATCGGGCCGGTAGTGCTGTGAAGCAGAAAGAGTTCGATGAGTCAGGTTGTTTGCAAATTAGCATTTGATAATACGCACACGTAACTCATAATATATGTAGGAACTATGGTAACGTACCCACGACACATTGCTCTTACGGAAAAAAGGGCCTAAGTGCTGACCAGCTTTGGGCACTGGAAGAAGTGATAACAGAAGTCCTGGCACCATTTCCCTCTGCACCTATAGTATAGATTATTTTGGTTCATACGCCCCCCCCCCCCCCCCACACACAGCAATGATTTCCTTCCATTTCTGCACAGTTCGCCGGCCCGTTCGCACCTACCAATGCGGGTGGGGGGCATTGAGTGGCCAGGACGGGCTGCGCCTATGGGAACACCCAGCGTTTCACGGGTGTTCCCATGAAACCGCTGGGCGTTCCCATGAAAATGAGGCAGTGACGTGGCTGCCGGGGGAGCACAGAAAACGAAGACACCAGAGAGTCTCTTTATTTTTGCATGCTCTTTCCAAATCATTCCATGGTCGGCGACCATGGAATGATTTGGTCCCTACAACCAAGGTTTGGAATGGATGTTCATGCAAAACATCAATTTGCAGCCATGCGGGGAACTCAGCGAGCAAGGGGGAGGCGGGCGGCTGTGGGAGCAGCGCTTAATCCACACGCAACGCTGAGAAATTCCCAGTGTAGTGTGTGGACCAGAATAAGGTCCATAGTCTGCAGTCAGTCAGTTTCTTCTGCCAGTGAGATCACAGCCGAAAGGGTGTTGGCAGGAACCCTATCATCTCCCCTGTTAGCTTACACATCCCCTTGTATGTGGCCACGCGAGCATCGGCCTGCCTGTGTTCCCAGGGGAACAACCAGCGTTTTCATGGGGACGCCCATCAAACACTGGGCGTTCCCCTGTCCCAGCCCACTCTCCGCTCCCTTCCTCCCCTGCCTGTGCCAATACCTGGCAAGTGTGATACTCGCTGAAGGCGTTGGCACAACGGTTCTGCATGTGCGCATTTTTGCCCATACGCATGCGCAGACCCACAACATCGGTCACTGGCCCGAATTCGGACTGATGTCCAGTCGATTCGGTAACCCAGATGGACTGGCCAGATCAGAGTCCACATCTAAAGCCCCGCTGATCACCTCGGAGATGATTGGGAGTGACAGGTGTGTTCTAGGACATCTCAGCCTTCTTCAGTGTCCCAGCTGGACATCGTACTTCAGACTGGATCGAGGCACATCAAGCGCCAAGTCAGATGAAAGGTTCCCAGGGAGCTCCTGGGAAAGATTAATAGAAAACTGGTCCAACTTGTGCCTCAGACAAGTCAGACCAGTGTATGGGGGGCCTTAAGTCTGACCCTTACACAAGTTTGCGACAGAGACAGTCTGAACAAGGTGGGCCCTGACGGCACAGACCCTCCGCCTGGGCCCGCGTGCGTTTTTTCTGTCACTCCCAGAGAACGGCCGGTGGCCACCCCCAAATGCTGACCTCCTGTCAGTCAACCTAAGGCTACTCTTCGATTATTACCCATAGGCATATTCTGTCACTGTTCGGGCTTGTGAATGCGCAATGTGTATTGTACACATGAGCAGTCGTTCGCTAACCGATCGATCTGCGAATTATCACAATAGCGACCAACACTGCACGTTGTTGTCCAGGAACTTGTAGACAGTTTGTAAGAATTGTGTTTGCTGCACGTGGAAGACCACGAAGTACTGACGTGTGTGTAGTAACAATGGGGCAGATGTATCAAGCTTCCCTTAACGTTAGTATTTTAACGTTTCCCACTTCTCCTGGCATAACGCTCAGGAGCAGGGACAGTTTTCACCCTAATGTATTATCTTTAAGTTAGTGAGTAACGCTAATCGTTAACTCACCTTTTTTTCTGTCTGGGTTTTTTTTTTCGTCTCCAAGATAACAACTCTGGCCGCATCTCCCCCTCCTCCCTGCAGCAATCTCCCCCTCCTCCCTGCAGCAGCTTCCCCAGTCCCCCTGGTAGGCGGCATATAGGGGCAGGTATCTTTAATTAAAAATAAAAAAAGTTAAAAATCACCCCGCCAGCTATTGGAGCTGGCAGGGAATCCGTGCGGCAATGTGGAAGCCGCGATCAGAGAGGGGTCCCTGCGGTGATGTGGATTAACTCGGCGGGGTCCCTACACTGCATTGGAAATAACTAGTGCTCAAAACCAGCTGCGCTTCCCGTGCCGCCGCCCGGGGGATAGCAGCACTAGTTATTTCCTATTCAGTGTAGGGACCCCGCCGAGTTAATCCACATCACCGCAGGGACCCGGAGCTCTCCAGCCACTGCCGCATCTCCTCCCATGCCGCCAGCATGCCGACACCAGTCGACAGCATGTTGCTGCTGCCGGCTTCCCTGCACCACTCCCTCCCCCTTCCATTTGTTTAGTTTTTCCGGGGTTTCTCCCCCCCTTCGATCCGCCAGCATGCCGTCTCCTGTCAGCATGCTGGCACCGGCGGCTGTCCCGCTCCAGTCCCCCGCCCCCACAGCTCTCCGATCGCGCTGTACCCCGCTGTTTTAATATATGTGCCGCAGGGTCCCCAAGAGAGCGGGGACGCGGCGGGAGGGTTGGCACATGATTGGCATATGATTTCAAAGACCGGGCGGGCAGATGCGGTCTAGTTGCTAGCGGAGGAGACGCGGCGGGAGAGCTGTCAGAAATCACATTCAAAAGACCGGGCGGGCGGCTGATGATTGGCTGAGAGAGAGGGGGGAGAAACCCCGGAAAAACTAAACAAATGGAAGGGGGGGGAGTGGTGCAGGGAAGCCGGCAGCAGCAACATGCTGTCGACTGGTGTCGGCATGCTGGCGGCATGGGAGGAGATGCGGCGGTGGCCGGATATCTGCCGAAACTATAGCAGTGAGGAGAAAGGGGTGGGGGGAGGGGTTTTTAAAAACCAACTAATGCCAGCCTGAGGCTGGCGAAGAGAAACAGCGGGCTTAACGTCGGGGAAGGCAATAATACATTGCCTGCGACGTTAAAGCTCATAACTTTAAGCAGGAGGACAGCGCCTGAACGTTAAGTTCAGGGCTGCCTCAGGGGGACGTTAAAAGCCCCTTTCATACATTTCCCCAAAACGTTAAAAAGTACATTTAGTGGCGTTAAGTGCTACTTAAGCACTTAACGCTGCTTCGTACATCTGCCCCAATCAGTGACACCTCACTCTCCACCTGCAGCAGAGGTGGGGTCGCAGCACAGCTCAAAATCCTAATAGGGTAGACACCAACTGTCACCTCAACTGCCGTCTAGGAGTAGGTGGCAGTGGGTGTGGCTTCCCTATCTGAATGACATTTGCCACTTAAGGTACATTCTGGGACATTTGTGGTGAGCGGACGCGGATTACTTGACATGTATTCCGCGTACCCTCGCCTTGCTTCGGGCTTGCTGCGCTCGCCACGCTTCGGGCTCAGTGGCTTGCTGCGCTCGCCACACTATCTGAAATCAACTCCACGCCGACGTGGATAGTGGGGGTATGAAAAGGTCGGAGGACGCATACCGCTGCCCCTCGTGGGCTCGCAGCGCCCGCCACGCTTTGGGTTGGCGTTGATAATGGGGGTGCATTTAACATAGCAAGCACCAATCAGGGTGCTTGTACAATTAAAAATCGCATCGCATGCCTTTTTGCTGGCATGCGATGCTATGCGATATTTTATTGGACAGGTCTTTTCACCCGAATATCGCATCGCATACCACTAATTGAGGTATGCGATGCGATGTGCGCTGTGATAATACACAAGTACCGAAACAAATTCTGCAGATCATTTCCATGTGTCCAATGTTGGATGTATTCGCAATGATTCTGCACAGTCCATTTTAAGATGAATAATCTGTTTATTGCAAGAGATACTTGACACCTCCCTCTCCACCTGCAGCAGAGGTGGGGTCGCAGCACAGCCCAAAATCCTTATAGGCTAGACACCAACTGTCACCTCAACTGCTGGCACCGCGAGCCCCGCGAGGGGACACGGATTACTTGACATGTATTCCGCGTCCCCTCGCCACGCTTCGGGCTCGGTGGCTTGCTGCGCTCGCCACACTATCTGAAATCAACTCTACGCCGACGTGGATAGTGGGGGTATGAAAAGGTTGGAGGACGCGTACCGCCGCCCCTCGTGGGCTCGCCATGCTTTGGGTTGGCGTTGATAATGGGGGTGCATTTATCATAGCAAGCACCCATCAGGGTGCTTTTACAATTAAAAATCGCATTGCATCCCATTTTGCTGGCATGCGATATTTTATTGGACAGGTCTTTTCACCCGAATATCGCATCGCATACCACTAATTAAGGTATGTGATGCGATGTGCGCTGTGATAATACACAAGTACCGAAACAAATTCTGCAGATCATTTCCATGTGTCCAATGTTGGATGTATTCGCAATGATTCTGCACAGTCTGTTTTAAGATGAATAATCTGTTTATTGCAAGAGATACTTGGCGCAATTCAGAGTCGAACCCCCAATTATATAATTATATATATATATATATATATATATATATATTAGTGACAGAGTCAGCATTCCCCCACATGAACGTTATATTGGATCAAATAAATGTTTCATTCAGTCCAGTCCACAGGCATTAATTATAAACACAATATTATACAATATTATAAATAATATCATTATAATCTGGGACACTAATGAATTACGCAGATTCTGTGGCTGGATATATACAGGTGTGAATGTCACCAGGTGTAATCAGTCACAGAACCTGTACAAACCATTGGTGGTATATTAGGGCGGCTTCTGGATCATTCATGGTGATGTATTTGGCCCCTGCCCTGGTGGTCGGTGTTTGTGCATTTCTACACATGTGAAAACCCCGACTGCCAACGGCCGCAGCGAGTTACCGGGCTGCGGGAACGTCCAGCGTTTTTTGTGTGTCCCCATGAAAATGCTGGGTATTCCCATGGCTATGCGGGTTGGCCGATGCCTGCCGGCTGGTGTCACATGACTGACTTTTATTAGCGAAGGCAGGAGAAATCATTCGATGAATCCTGGTCTGTAGTGATCTGTGCGCTCACACTAACCTTGCGCTTTCCTGTCGCACAGAGCTGATTGCGGTTCTTTCCGTGGCAGCATTGATCAGGTCACAGAGACCGGCCAAGTAGGAGAGATGGAGGATGAGACCTTTGTAGGAGGTATGGGGGTCATACGGCCACTGCGTAGTCCAGCCAGCAGCAGCAGAGCCATGACGCTGGAGGTAAGTGTGCGTTTCCCCAGTCATACTTCATGCTGTGTGTAACACATAGTGACCATTGGAAAGGTCATACTGACATCTCCATCTCTCTTACAGATGGAGAATGAGGAGCTGCGGACGCAGCCAGCGGAGCTGTGGCAGGTGTGCAGCAGGGCAGCTGAGCCTCCATATGGCGTTATCTCATGGCTGAGTGATCAGCTGAGAAGGTATTCTGTTCTGTTATGTAATAATGCATCCGGGGGGGACGTAACATTACGCACAATGCAGCAAGCTCTGGAGAGGGGAGTTACCCGGAGCTTCCACCCGCTATAGATGGCGTTACCTATAGGCTGCTTTACCTGATGGGCTCCCTCTGCTTGTGCGCATTAGGTGATGGCCGGGTAAGTGTAATACAGCTCCCAGGTCACACGTCTGGAAGTAAGGAAGCGCTGTCCTAGGGTTTATTACACGCCAGTATATGCGTGACTGGGGGTGGGAATACAGTATGGGCCTGATACAGAGATGATTGCAAATGCTAAATCCTAAATGGGTAAAACCATGTTGTACTGCAGATGGGGCAGATGTAACGTGCAGAGAGGTAGATTTGGGAGAGTTCTTTTGTTTCTGTGCAGGGTAAACACTGGATGCTTTATTGTTACACTGCAATTTAGATTTCAGTCTAAACACACCCCACCCAAATCTTAAGCCCTGTACACATGGGGCAACGGGAGCCGGTGGTGCTGAGTGTGGTGCTTAACCCCTTCACGACATTTGACGTATATATACGTCATGGTCGGGAAGTACTTCCCGACCGTTGACGTATATATACGTCATGGCTTTAAACTGTCACCGCGTCTATAGACGCGGTGACAGTTTGGAGATGTCTGCTGTCCCTGACAGCAGACATCCCCCCTCGCCGCCCAGGGGGGGCAGGGGTGCCCCCCCCGGTCGGCGATCGCTGCGATTGGCTGTTCAAAAGTGAACAGCCAATTGCAGCGTTTTCTGTGTTACCGGCGGCTAAGCCGCTCGGTAACACAGAGATCCGTGGTGATCGGTGCTGTTAAGTACAGCACCGATCACCACCGAGCGGCAAACCGCCCTTCCACCCGCCCGGCAGCACGCCCTCCCTCCCGGCAGCCTCCCTCCAGCCCTCCCTCCCACCCAGCCAGCAGCCGCAGCGCCAGCCCCCCTCCCACCCCCCCGCCAGCAGCAGCACAGTTAAAAATTTAATTTGGGGGTTAAATTCATTTAATATAAGATATATATATATATATCTAAATATATATATATAGATATATATATATATATATATATATATGTGTATATATGTATATATATATATATATACATATATATATATATATGTGTGTATATATATATATATACACATATATATATATATACACACATATATATATATATATATACACACACACATATATATATATATATATATATATATATATATATATATATATATATATATATATATATATATATACAGTGATCGGTGCTGTTAAGTACAGCACCGATCACCACCGATCGCCAGCCCCCCCCCCCTCCCACCCGGCAGCCCCCCCTCCCACCCACCCGGCTGCCGCAGCGCCAGCACCCCTCCCACCCCCCCCCCCCACCAGCCGCAGCGCCAGCCCCCCTCCCAAAGCTGGTGAGCAAAATGGGGTCACATGTGGGGGGGTTCCACTGTATTGGTGCTTCGGGGGTCTTGCTAATGCGACATAGCACCCACCTTTCATTCCACCTCCAAAAATCACTCCTTCCCTTCTGAGTCCTGCCATGCACCCAAATGGTATTTTTGGGTCACATATGAGGCATTGCCGTACTCGGGAGAAATTGGGGCACAGATTTTGGGGTGCTTTGTCTCCTTCATTCCTTGCGAAAATGAAAAATTTTGAGCCAGAACTGCATTTTTGTGTAAAAAATTACATTTTTTTACACAAAAATGCAGATCTGGCTCAAAATTTTTCATTTTCACAAGGAATGAAGGAGACAAAGCACCCCAAAATCTGTGCCCCAATTTCTCCCGAGTATGGCAATGCCTCACACGTGACCAAAAAATACCAGTTGGGTGCATGGCAGGACTCAGAAGGGAAGGAGTGATTTTTGGATTTTGCAGCTCAGATTCTGGTTGAATGACCCCTGAAGCACCCATACAGTGGAACCCCCCCACAAGTGACCCCATTTTGCAAACTACACCCTTCAGGGAATTAATCAGGGGGTATAGTGTACATTTCAAACCCCCAGGGGTTTCACCAATTTTGATACAACTGAGCTGTGAAAATGAAAAATTAATTTTTTTCATTTTCACAGCCCAGTTGTATCAAAATTGGTGAAACCCCTGGGGGTTTGAAATGTACACTATACCCCTAAATGAATTCCCTGAAGGGTGTAGTTTGCAAAATGGGGTGACTTGTGGGGGAGGTTCCTAACTTTTAGCACTTATGGTGCCTAGAAACCTACATGGTGCCTAAAAAAAAATCTCATAAAAAGGAGGCTCCAAAATCAAGTAGGTGCTCCTTCTATTATGAAGCCTGTGGTTTGGTCAACGTGCACACTAGGGCCACATATAGGATATTTATGAAAACAAAAGAATTGGGGGAATCAATTTTTAGTCACATTTCTCTAGTAAAATGTACTGTGTTCCTTAGAAAAATGTATTAAAATTGCAAATCTGCAAAAAAAATGAAATTTTGAAATTTCACCTACACTTTGTTTTAATTCCTGTGAAACACCTAAAGGGTTAACAAACTTCCAAAATGCTGTTTTGAATACTGTGAGGGGTGCAGTTTTTGATATGGCATCATTTATGGGGGTGTCTCACATACAAGTCCCTCAAAGTCACATCAGAACTGAACTGGTCCCTAAAAAAATCAGTGTTTGAAATTTTCTTGAAAATTTGAGAATTTGCTAGTCATATTTGAAGCCTCCTAGTGTCCAAAAAAATGAAAAGGAGGTTGAAATAATGATGGCAACATAAAGTAGACATATGGTCTTTGTTAGTTATTAACTATTTTGAGTGGTATGTTTATTTGTCTCACAAGAAGAAAATGTGACATTTTGCAAATTGCAAAATTTTCCATTTTTTCACGATATTTTGGTATTTTTCACAAAAAAACACAGACTGTATCGACCCAAATTTACCACTAACTTGAAGTACAATGTGTCACGAGAAAACAATCTCAAAATCACTGGGATAAGTAAAAGCAAAAAAAAGTTATCCCCACTTAAGTGAGACATGTCAGATTTGAAAAAAAGGGCTCTGTCATGAAGGCACAAACTGGCTCTGTCATGAAGGGGTTAAGCAAGATCGCTCAGCACACATCACGGTACACCCTGGGGCATACCTCCCAACTGTCATGATTACAGCGGGACTGTCTCGATTTTCGGGTCCTGTCCCGCTGTCCCACCCACAGCAGGCATTGTCCCGCTGCGGGGGGTGGCAGTTGGGAGACCCCCCCAATCTAATAGAATAGACGCTGTGCGCATGCGCACAGCGTCTATTCTCGTATGAAAATGAGGTTGTGGCTAATAAGCATAAGCCGCACCCTCATTTGCATACGCCCGCCCCCTTTTCTGGGCTTCGCCGCGCGAGTGTCCCTATTTCCCCAACACAGAAGTTGGGAGGTATGCTGGTAGGCATACACACTGCGGGATCCCTGCTCCATTTCTAACTGATCTAGTCAGATCGCTTAGATATGGGTTTAAATCGCCCCGTCTGTATGCCCCTCAACTCTCTGCACACATTACATCTGACCCGCCTACAGCGCAGCATGGTTCTGCCTATATGAGAAAAATTTTCCATTTGCGATCAACACTGAATCAGGCCCAATATGCGATATGGACACATACTGACCATACACATTACTAGGAAATCATTTGTCTGGGTGTAACACAATATACAGACCTTAGATTTCTGCACCACGCGTAATTTCCTCCCTATGGGTCTATAATCAGCTACCACTCATTATCTTAGCCTGCCGAAGAGGAATGAGATGGTGGAGACAGCAGCCGCGCAGGAGATAGAGGAGGCAGCGCTCAGCGAGATCACCGCGGAGGAGATCCCCGAGGAGCAGATCCCCGAGGAGCAGATCACTGAGATACAGGTTAGCGATACTGAGGATCCCATTGCCTGCACACAACAGTCACTATCGCTCAGAGGATTCACATAATTCCCAATATCACTCCTTATTGCCACACACTGCAGCGCTGCGCCATCTGTCTCCAGGGTAGGGTATCACTGTGCAGCCCCTGGTATACAGGATACAAACCCCCAGGACAGGCTGACGTGACCTAACCAAGGGTAGGCCTTATACCAGTAGTCAGTGTAAGTCAACTGTAGCCACAATACAGTAACATGTACCGATGAAAGGATCCAGAAACTGGCGTTCTCCTCTGGTGTAATGCCCACAAGACAGGGACGCAGCAGCGATGTATCCTCACTCACTGCCCTTCCCACCACGTTATCACCCCCCCCCCCCCACATACTACCACCGCTCTGTACCTGTATGGCCATAATGACTGACATATGCCGTCTCCCTCCCCTTCTCTCTCTGTATTATGCATGCCTGATTGCCCCCAGGGTACTTGTGTATTATCACGGCGCCCATCTCATCGCATACCATAAGGCATACGATGGTATGCGATGCGATGCGATACAATGTTAGCAGATGTTATACAATTTCAAATTGTATATCATCGAATTGTATGCCATTGTATGGCATATACAATGGTATAAGATTTTAAATTGTATAAGCACCCTAATGGGTGTTTTCAATGTTAAATGTGCCCCCTATAAGATAAATAATTGTATAAGCACCGCTTACAATGTTAAAGCACCCCCACGCCACCCGTGCTATCAACGCCAACCCGAAGCGTGGCGAGCGCAGCGAGCCCGCGAGGGGCGGCGGTACGCGTCCTCCAACCTTTTCATACCCCCAATATCCACGTTGGAGTGGAGTTGACTTTATATAGTGTGGCGAGCGCAGCGAGCCACCGAGCCCGAAGCGCGGCGAGCCCCGCGAGGGGACGCGGAACACATGTGAAGTAATGCGTGGCCGCTAGCCACGCTTAGGGCTCGGTGGCTCGCTGCGCTCGCCACACTATATAAAATCAACTCCACGCCGACGTGGATAGTGGGGGTATGAAAAGGTCGGAGGACGCGTATTGCCGACCCTCGCTGGCTCGCTGCGCTCCCCACGCTTCGGGTTGGCGTTGATAGTGGCAGTGGCGTAGGGGTGCATTTAACATTGTAAGCACCTATTAAGGTGCTTATACAATTAAAGATTGTATATACAATTTAAAATAGCATCTCATTGCATTGTATGCCATATACAATGGTATACAATTTTAAATGGAATACAATGCCATACGACTGAATATCGTGGGCGCCATTATAATACACAAGTACCGCCCCCAGCACCAGGGGGTACTGGAGTCTCCCTTGGTACATCTTTGGGCAACTCTACCAGAGAAGAGTCCTCATGTTCTGCAGGCTGAGGAGGACCACTCCCAGGGACCCTGGCATAGAGTGTAATATCGCCCCCCTCCGTGCCGAACAGCTACAGGTAATTATATACAGGGAGCCATTGGCACACAAGTCTTCTGCAGTACTAATAACATTATTAAGGTTTGATGCACGGATTGTGTGGAACCTCAAGATACCGTATTCCAGGCATCTACAATAGGGTGGGGTATCTTATATACAGCACAGGAAATATGTCTGATGAATGAATGGAGGTAAACTGTGAAGGTGAAATAACTTTATATTCCGTGGAAAGATAAAAATAACTTGTTGGTTGTAATCACATCTTTGTTTTGGAGCAGACGGAGATCGGCGACCTGAAGCTGGTTCTGGAACAGGGTAGAGACGCCTCAGGGGCTGCCGCCCTTATGGAAGAGGCCCAAATAAAATCCCAGAGGGAACTGGAAGAGCTCAGATCGGAGCTAGAGAAAGAGAGAGCAGAGAAGGGGAAGATGGCGGCACTGATGGAGGAGAGTGACCGCAAGGTGCAGGCAATGGAGGAGGAGCTCAGGAAGGCCAAAGCCACCCAGAAGGCCCACAACAAGCTGCAGAAGCAGTTCTGCAAGTTGGTGAAGCGACTGAAGCAGAAAGACGTAGAGATGGAAGGGTTAGAGAACAAGATGGCGGAGCTCAGGGTGCAAATCAAAGGCGCTGACGCCAAATAATAACAGGTCTACACAACTGGACTGCACACAGCAGTATTACCATCATTCCAGCATAATTATCATATCTACATAACTAATCTCCTACCAGTATAACTAATTATATTCCTGCCCCCTGGGGCCAATTATAGCATATAATACTCACACTGTGTAACTGGTTTATTACTGAGGAGTGTGTGTTTTATTAATGTGGTTCCCTCAGTCTCACATCCTCTCTCACTGGTATAAATATATTAAGACACTAATATCCAGTAACCATGACAACATCATCCATGTGCAAAATGGGGTGTGGTATGCCGGGCTGAAAGCCGGTATTCCGACGGTCAGTGTCCTGTTTGACAGTGCTCCGACAGGGTGGCAAACACAGAGAAGCCCCGCTCCCTGCACTTGCCACAGGTTCTGTTCTCCCTCTATAAGGGTTGTGGACCCCCACGAGGGAGAATAGCCCCCGTCACTCAGGATTCTGACTGTTTGGCATTAAACAGTCAGAATTCCCATGCCAGTCTACTGACCATCAGAATAGCGACTGTCGGGAGCTCATCCGGCACCTGTGCAAATGACATGTAACAGACGGACTACTGAAGGGTAATTACTATCCCAGAGATGACAGATAAGCATCGATGATTTTATTTTTTAGTACAAGCAATAGCATGGTCACTGTTACTTATTACACTATTATTCGAGTACAGTTTCCCGACTAGTCTGATCCGTACGCTAACTGGCAAGATGCCATCCAGACACCTACATGTGGCTCTTATTCTGACATGTACCACGTACCTAACACTGCCACAGACCACGTACAGCCTTTCATGGCAATGGTATCACCTGATGGCAGTGGCCTCTTTCAGCAGGAGGAAGACACTGCAAAAACTGTTCAGGGATGGTTATATCATGCCCTTAGGCTGCAGACTGATGTACAGGGTGGGGGCTTTTGGAAATAAGGAGGGGGCAGGGCAAGTGGGGCATTCCTGAAGACGGGTGATTTTTGGTGGAGCCAAGCATCTTCCGACACAGATTCCCTGGTCCCGGATTAGCTGTTCTGGGGGTTCGTTCTGAGCGAGTTTCAGGTTATGCAGATGGTCGATGAAATCTAAATTAATGGCAGTTTCAATTAATGTCACCTTGACCATTTCTACATGGCGGTCCTGGGGACTCTGCCTAATACACCTTCGCTCTCTCTCCTCGGGATGGAAATGGTCTCCACTCGGCGAGGAAGGGGGGGGGGGGCGGGGGGCTGTGCGAGCAGCGTTAAATATACACGCCAAGCAGCAAAATTCCCAGTGTAGCGTGTGGACCAGAATAAGGTCCATAGTCTGCAGTTAGATTCTTCTGCCAGTGAGATCACAGCCAAAAGGGTGTTGGCAGAAATCCCATCATCTCCTTGTTAGCGACATTGGATACTGTGACACCATTGGACCTGATTCAGGTTGGCTCGATAAGCAGCCAATTTTCTATGCATACCGAGCCGGTAAATGCCACCCGCCCGTCAATTTTTTAACTTTTTATTTACTGTTTTATCAAAATGAAAAACTAATCTGATATCCATTAGCTGATTGGTAGTCAGGCCTTTTTCCCGAGTGATATTGGGGAGAGGATATACTTCCAGAAACACTATGGACATACTGGGCGAGATTTAACCCCTTAAATGGTAATCCCGAGAATTTTCCGGGCTGTGCCTCAGTGCCCAATCTGGCAAGCCCGTCAAATTCTCGGAATTGCCACTGTTGAGAGCCCGGCTCCCTCTCCTCCACCGCGCCTCCTCCTGCAAGTCTCAGGCCCTGGCTACTGACATGCTGGGTCGCCGTGTGCAGGGCCGTGGAGCCGGAATGTAGGGCCGGGCATCGGCTGGCATTGTGTTCAGCGGCGCTGCCCGGCCTAAGGGGACACAGTGGAGGTTTTTATTAGGTAGCGCTCCCCCTAAAAAACTCATCCAGGTTTTTTAAAGGGGAATTAACTTACAAGTCAAAACCATGCATTGTAAGTTAATTCCCCTTAAAAAAAAAAGGTCAGAGTTCGTGGACATCTCGCACTGTCGCCGAACACAGGCAGCATTAATTCTCGCCCACGGTATCAGTCTCCTCATTGAGATATCCATGGTGGTCACATTGTACAGCTCCTTATTTCCCATACTGGTGACGTATTGCATTACAGTCTGTAAGCTCTCACGAGCAGGGCCCTCTCTCCTCATGTGCCTTTCTTAGAATATATAAACCACTGCCACCCTGATGATTGCTTCAGTGTCCTGTCCCCTGATGCAACTATCCATATTAACCATGTACTTGTCCTAAACTGTCTTGTAATGTAATTTGTTATGTGTTTTTGATTATAACTATGCTCTGTAAAGCGCTGCGGAATCTGTGTGCGCTATATAAGAAACTGTTAATAAATAAATAAATAAATTACAGTCCTACGTCCCATGTCCGAATTAGTCTCCCTACCACATGTGGTGATATTCTGACTGTCATCTGTGAATTGGGGAAGAGTAATTCTGAGAACCCTACAGATAATGCAGACATGTGATTGGACAGCCCGTCTAAGCGGAATGGTGCGTTTCTGCAGCAGACACAGGTCAGATGGACGCCTTTGGTGATTGCTAGGAGAACGTCTGATGGCAGACCTACAGTAAAGCATGGAGGAGGGGGCGTTATGCTGTGGGGCTGTTTCAGCATGGGTCTACTACTTGTATAGCATGGTGACATTATAGAGATGTTCTCGATAACTCTGTGCTCTTTAAATTGTGGTAATTCTACTAACACAACAAAAGTATTTATCAGGAAGACAATGCCCTCTGTCGTGTTCCAAGGGCAACGCTGGACTGGTGTCCAGATGATTCGGTAACCCGAATGGACTGGTCAGATCAGAGTCCATATCTAAGGCCCCACTGATCACCTCTGAGATGAATGGGAGTGACGGGTGTGTTCTAGGACATCTCAGCCTTCTTCAGCGTCCCAGCTGGACATCGTACTTCAGACTGGATCAACGATCTGCAAAGTTGCAGATGACTGCGAGTAGACAGCCGCCACCCAGACAGAATTAAAATCCGCCGTGTAAATTTGCGAGAGAATAGCGAATGGGGCGATATTTGATATCCACTCGCAGATACATACGCAATTCATGAATCATTGAGAGGATTTTGCAGTCTGTGCAGTTGTGAGTAGAGGCTACTAGTGCAATTTGGCCTGTTTTCACCCGATTTTGACGGATTGGGACATGAAATAGAGTGAAATCAGGCCAATTGCATGTGTTTGACATCAGAATCGACCCGATGCGCAGTCCCATGCGCCACAGGTCATAGGTCGGACGTGCAGCACATGAGATAAATCTGACATGCAGCCGTCAGATGTATTGCATCCCACTTCCCTTCAACTCCCCCAGCAGCTCCCCACATGTGATTAATAACGGTAAGGATCCGGAGGCAACCTTGCCTGCCCTACCTTCGTTGCCTCAGACTAGGATTGGCGGGCGCGTGCAGAACTAGGCTTCGCCAATAATAGCCATGTTCAAAGGAGCCAGTTAGTCTAGCTCCAACCCCGATGCCACCTGGTCTTAAGAGTGACAACGCGCCCACCAAGGCCAGGAGAGAGCAAGGGGACCAGATACCTAATGCCCACACGAGGCAAGGGACCCCCGGTCCCCAAGGGGGTGACTACACAGGGAGATTGAGAATGCTCCCACAGGTGATGAGACAAGGTAGTCTATGGCTGGATGCAACAATGCGTGACAGTGGTAAAAATACACAATGGCAACAATGCTCAGAAGATTGTATGAATAAACAATGGCAACAATGCTCAGAAGATGGAATCTCTTATATATTTAGCCAGATCTGTCACTCATCTCCTGTGTATATATAATGTTCCCGCCCAGCAGGATACACAAATCCGCCAACCCCAGGGAAAAGTGTTCTATGTGTATAACGTTCTAGACACAAGACCCCCTTGACATCACCTCCCCCCGCCCAGCCAGGGCTACAGTACACTCCCAACATCCACCATTACTCCAAAGCCACCATAAACAATTACTTCCGCACCCCCCATCTGCCAGCAACCCCCCCGGGATCCTCCCCCCCCCCTCCCGCAATTCGCGGTGACCCCCCTCATTCGCGCGATCTCCCCTTATTCGCGGGACTCCCGCGACCCACCTCTCCCGCGATTTGCGGGAACCCCTAGACCCTCCCGCGATTCGCGGCACCCCCCGCGACCCCCATTCGCAGGACCCCCGCGACCCCCATTCGCAGGACCCCCGCGCCCCCCCGTCCAGCGATTTATGGCGCCCCCCTCCCGTTATTCACGGCACCCCCCGCAGACCCCCTCCCGCGATTTGCGCCCCACACGCCCCCTCCCACGATTCGTGGCACCCCGCGATTCACGGCACCACCGCACCCCCTCCCGTGATTCGCTGCGCCCCCCTCCCGCGATTTGCAAACCCACGCCCCTTCCGCGATTCACGGCACCCCACTCCTGTGATTTGCCATCATTGTGGGAGGACCAGATGGTTTCCCTACATCAATGGCAAAGGAGGACCAAACAAGTTTCAAATTTTTTTTAAGGTGCCGGGACACGGAGCATAGCTCCGTCCCCCCCCCCACCCCACCCGGAAGTCCCGCCACCGAGTTCTGATTGACCCACGGCCTATTCAGTCAGATATATTGGATGACCAACGATAGCTACAACAATCGATGGTTATCCAAGTAATATATTACTACTATCGATGGCATGGTGCAAAATCTGCACCAATGCCCATCCCTACTCTGCAACAGCCAAAAACCTTTACTACCCCTCATGCCCACACACCTCTATCACTGTCCTGCCTCCTGTTCTCCTGCCCCGTAACTTCCGCCAGTGGAGACCCACTCAGCCTGTGTTGCCCACATTCCCCTATCATGCTTTACCACCCAGCCACCTGCTCTCATGCAACTCCCACCCAGTAGGAGGAGACACTGACTCAGGGGCACCGTCCTGTACTCCTGTGCTGCCACGCTGGACCCTCACCCACTGGCAGAAGCTGCACAGTGCCCCCCACCGTCCTCTTTAGTCCCCCTTATGCCCACACACCCCTATTACTAGCCAGCCTCCTGTTTTCCTGTGTCTTGACCTCCGCCAGTGGGGAGCCGCTGACTCAAAAACACCCTACTATACAATTGCACACACACACACCTAAACAACACGCACGAACCCCCCACACACACACACATGTCACTGTACCCTCCACACTGTCAATGTTCATCTTACTCTGTAACCGCTTTTTAATTAAACAAAACAATACACTCCCCCTTCCAAATCATTTGCTCTCTATTTAACACATTTCACCTATAACTCAAGTTGCAATACAGGCATCTTTCATACAATTCTAACCATATTTCACACAATACAAATGTTCACAAATTAAGGGGGCGCAGCCCCTTACAACGGTGTGAAGAGCGCCCGTAGGGCGCGATGAATCACCTAGTGCAATAATAACAATGGCAACAATGCGCAGAAGGTGGAATATAAAAGGTAAATGGAAAACTGAAGGTACTGCAGGGTAACCCCTGAATTATCTGAGAGATGACCAGCGCCGCAGATAAGGACCTCCAACTTCCAGGTATACAGGAATCAAGTGAAACAGGACTTCCGCAGATACCAGGAAGAACCACATCAAGGACTAGCAGGATAGTGAGACCGTCCGACAGACTCCAGAATGCTTAGACGCTATAACCGGCGCCTGAGTTTCAGCTACGCCGGCTTTTATTTGAATCTGCCGCCCCCTGGTGCTGTGACGTCAGGTACATCCGGCAAAGTCTTCCCCCTGCTAAGACGCCGGTGGAAGAAGCTCGGGGCGTTGCCTAGCAACGTCCCCGACGCTTCCGTGCGGAGCACGCCAGAAGAAGATGGCCGCCGTCCTGGCAGCGCAAAAGCTGCAGAGGGACCGGGCGGCGGCTGCGACCAGCTGATTTCCACTGCCAGGCTCCCCCAGCAGTTTCTGTTTCATCAGCGACCATCTCTGGTTGCTGATGCAAACGGGATACGGGGCAGATGTATTAAGCTTTAACAAGAGATACATGCAAGGGTGATAAAAAGAGATAAGCATCCAGCCAATCAGCTCCTTACTTACTTTTTTCAAACACAGCCTGTAACATGGCAGTTAGCAGGTGATTGGCTGGACGTTTATCTCTCCTTATCACCCTGGCATTTATCTCTTGTTAAGGCTTAATACATCTGCCCCACTGAGCGATATATCGCCCCGTGTGTACACAGCTTAAGGCGCATATTCTGTCGCTGTTCGGGCTCGTGAATGCGCAATGTGTATAGTACGCATGCGCAGTCGTTCGTTAACCGATCACAATAGCGACCAACACTGCACGTTGTTGTCCAGGAACTTGTAGACAGTTTGCAAGAACCGTGCCTGCTGCATGGGGAAGACCACGAAGTACTGACGTGTGTGTAGTAACAATCCGTGACACCTCACTCTCCACCTGCAGCAGAGGTGGAGTCGCAGCACAGCCCAAAATTCTAATAGGAGAGACACCAACTGTCACCTGAACTGATGGCTAGGAGTAGGTGGCAGTGGGTGTGGCTTCCCTATCTGAATGACAGGTACATTCTGGGACTGCAGTTTCTGCATCATTCCGTCCAAAGCCAGGAGACCTTTGTTATTTTCAGGGGGTGCACTCTCTCACCCAGCGCCCTAAAGTGTCTCGGCATGGCTCTGCTGATTATTTCCCAACCCCACTGTGATAGTTATTACAGTACCATTATATTAAGCAGCAATATGGGTGTATTTACCATAAAACAATAAGCAGAGAGCAGTTATTTAACATTTTCCTTTAGCCTGTTATTAATGATTTATAATGTTGCACATGGCCAGTGGCCACGATGACACAGACACAGGGCACTGTGACATCACAGGAGATGCGGGGTCTCCCAGCCTGTGGCACAGGGACACTGTGGGTAGTAGAGGAGATAGTGAGCAGCAGGATTTTTCTTCACCAGAAGATAAAATACATATATACTTAGTACATAAGGTACGTAACCTGCTATATATACACAAGATCATTCTTCTGAGACAGCGGACAGACATGGAGACCGTTATATTAGTATCAGGATGGGCAAACAGGAGTTTTGTAGGGTCTTCCAGTACATATAGCTGTGTGTGTGTGTGTTTTGGTTGTAATCAACCGTTTGACTGAAACATATATTCAACGCGGGTGTATATTTTGTAAATATAATTTTTGGTTTACTTCCAAAATAGTTCGCTAATATATGCTACACTTTACATGTAGGTATGTAAGTATGTATGTATGTATGTATGTGTGTGTGTGTATATATGTATGTATGTATGTATGTATGTATGTATGTATGTATGTATGTGTGTGTGTGTGTGTGTGTGTGTGTGTGTGTATATATGTATGTATATATTAGTGGCAGAGTCAGCATTCTCCCACATTAACGTTATATTGGATCAAATAAATGTTTCATTCAGTCCAGTTCACCGCAAATAGGCATTAATTACAAATAAATATTAGATTTATAAATACAATATTATATAATATTATAAATAATATCATTATAATCTGGGACACTAATGAATTACGCAGATTCTGTGGCTGGATAAATACAGGTGTGAATGTCACCGGGTGTAATCAGTCACAGAACCTGTACAAACCATTGGTGGTATATTAGGGCGGCTTCTGGATCATTCATGGTGATGTATTTGGCCCCTGCCCTGGTGGTCAGTGTTTGTGCATTTCTACACATGTGAAAACCCCGACTGCCAACGGCCGCAGCGAGTTACTCACTCAACGGGCCGCAGGAACCACCAGCGTTTTTTGTGTGTCCCCATGAAAATGCTGGGTATTCCCATGGCTATGCGGGTTGGCCGATGCCTGCCGGCTGGTGTCACATGACTGACTTTTATTAGCGAAGGCAGGAGAAATCATTAGATGAATCCTGGTCTGTAGTGATCTGTGCGCTCACACTAACCTTGCGATTTCCTGTCGCACAGAGCTGATTGCGGTTCTTTCCGTGGCAGCATTGATCAGGTCACAGAGACCGGCCAAGTAGGAGAGATGGAGGACGAGACCTTTGTAGGAGGTATGGGGGTCATACGGCCACTGCGTAGTCCAGCCAGCAGCAGCAGAGCCGTCACGCTGGAGGTAAGTGTGCGTTTCCCCAGTCATACTTCATGCTGTGTGTAACACATAGTGACCATTGGGAAGGTCATACTGACATCTCCATCTCTCTTACAGATGGAGAATGAGGAGCTGCGGATGCAGCTAGCGGAGCTCCGGCAGGTGTGCAGCAGGGCAGCTGAGCCTCTATATGGCGTTATCTCATGGCTGAGTGATAAGCTGAGAAGGTATTCTGTTCTGTCATGTAATAATGCATCCGTGGGGGGGAGGGGGGGGTTACCTATAGGCTGCTTTACCTGATGGGCTCCCTCTGCTTGTGCGCATTAGGTGATGGCCGGGTAAGTGTAATACAGCTCCCAGGTCACACACCTGGAAGTAAGGAAGGGCTGTCCCGGGGGTTTATTACATGCCAGTATATGCGAGACTGGGGGCGGTAACACAGTATGGGCCTGATACAGAGATGATTGCAAATGCTAAATCCTAAATGGGTAAAACCATGTTGTACTGCAGATGGGGCAGGTGTAACATGTGCAGAGAGTTAGATTTGGGTGAGTTATTTTGTTTCTGTGCAGGGTAACTACTGGCTGCTTTATTGTTACACTGCAATTTAGATTTCAGTCTGAACACACCCCACCCAAATCTTAAGCCCTGTACACATGGGGCAACGGGAGCCGGTGGTGCTGAGCGTGGTGCTTAAGCAAGATCGCTCAGTACACATCACGGTACACCCTGGGGGGGCATACACACTGAGGGATCCCTGCTCCATTTCTAACTGATCTAGTCAGATCGCTTAGAGATGGGTCTGAAATCGCCTCTTGTGCATGCCCCTTAACTCTCTGCACACATTACATCTGCCACACCTACAGCGCAGCGTGGTTTTGACCATTTAAGAAAAAAATTATATTTGCAATCAACTGAATCAGGCCCAATATGTGATAAGGACACATCCTGCCCATACACATTACTAGGAAATCATTTGTCTGGGTGTAACACAATATAAAGACCTTAGATTTCTGCACCACGCGTAATTTCCTCCCTATGGGTCTATAATCAGCTCCCACTCATTATCTTAGCCTGACGAAGAGGAATGAGATTGTGGAGACAACAGCCGCGCAGGAGATAGAGGAGGCAGCGCTCAGCGAGATCACTGCGGAGGAGATCCCCGAGGAGCAGATCACTGAGATGCAGGTTAGTGATACTGAGAATGATCCCATTGCCTGCACACAACATAGTCACTGTATCGCTCAGAGGATTCACATAATTCCCAATAACACTACCGATTGCCACACACTGCAGCGCTGCGCCATCTGTCTCCAGGGTAGGGTATCACTGTGCAGCCCCTGGTATACAGGATACAAACACCCAGGACAGGCTGACGTGACCTAACCAAGGGTAGGCCTTATACCAGTAGTCAGTGTAAGTCAGCTGTAGCCACAATACAGTAACATGTGCCGATGAAAGGATCCAGAAACTGGCGTTCTCCTCCTCTGGTGTAATGCCCACAAGGCAGGGATGCAGCAGCGATGTAACCTTACTCACTGTCCTTCCCACCACATTATCACACCACCCCACATACTACCACCACTCCATACCTGTATGGCCATAATGACATAATGTACCGTCTCCCTCCCCTTATCTCTGTGCCTGTATTACAGGCTGCATGCCTGATTGCCCCAAGCACCAGGGGGTATCGGAGTCTCCCTTGGCACATCTTTGGGCAACTCTACCAGAGAAGAGTCCTCATGTTCTGCAGGCTGAGGAGAACCGCTCCCAGGGACCCTGGCATAGAGCGCAATACCGCCCCCCTCCGTGCTGAACAGCTACAGGTAATTATATACAGGGAGCCATTGGCACACAAGTCTTCTGCAGTACTAATCCCATTATTAAGGTTTGATGCCCGGATTGTGTGGAACCTCAAGTATCTTATATACAGCACAGGAAATATGTCTGATGAATGAATGGAGGTAAACTGTGAAGGTGAAATGACTTTTTGGTTGTGATCACATCTTTGTTTTGGAGCAGACAGATATCGGCAACCTGAAGCTGGTTCTGGAGCAGGGTAGAGACGCCTCAGGGGCTGCCGCCCTTATGGAAGAGGCCCAAATAAAATCCCAGAGGGAACTGGAAGAGCTCCGATCGGAGCTAGAGAAAGAGAGAGCAGAGAAGGGGAAGATGGCGGCACTGATGGAGGAGAGTGACCGCAAGGTGCAGGCAATGGAGGAGGAGCTCAGGAAGGCCAAAGCCACCCAGAAGGCCCACAACAAGCTGCAGAAGCAGTTCTGCAAGTTGGTGAAGCGACTGAAGCAGAAAGACGTAGAGATGGAAGGGTTAGAGAACAAGATGGCGGAGCTCAGGGCGCAAATCAAAGGCGCTGACGCCAAATAAAAACATGTCTACACGACTGGACTGCACACTGCAGTATTACCATCATTCCAGCATAATTATCATATCTATACAACTAATCTCATACCAGTATAACTAATTATATTCCTGCCCCCTGGGGCCAATTATAGCATATAATACTCACACTGTGTAACTGGTTTATTACTGTGGAGTTTGTGTTTTATTCATGCGGTTCCCTCAGTCTCACATCCTCTCTCACTGGTATAAATATATTTAGATGCTAATATCCAGTAACCATGACAACATCATCCATGTGCAAATGGGGTGTGGTATGCCGGGCTAAAAGCCGGGATACTGAAGGTCAGTGTCCCGACTGACGGTGCTCCGACAGGGTGGCAAGCACAGAGAAGCCCCGCTCCCTGCACTTGCCACAGGATCTGTTCTCCCTCTATGGGGGTCGTGGACCCCCACGAGGGAGAATAGCCCCCGTCACTCGGGATTCTTACTGTTTGGCATTAAACAGTCAGAATTCCGATGCCGGTCTACTGACCGTCGGAATTGCGACTGTCAGGAGGTCATCCGGCACCCGTGCAAATGACATATAACAGACGGACTACTGAAGGGTAATTACTATCCCAGAGATACCTTGACAGAAAAGCAGGTACTCTTTACCTAGCACGGCGCCCATCGCGGGCATTGAATGCACTAAAAAATCGGGTGCGACGCGACCAACGCGATGCCCGCGATTTCCCATAGGGACCAATGTTAAATTTCTCAATTGACCCGATTTTTCTGTTCAATGCCTCAATTGACACGATTTTTCCATAGGAATCAATATTAAATGGGCCACAGAGGCCAAATAGCCACCCTGAAGTGTGAAATGGCCCCCACAATTGTTAACGCCACCCCACGATCAACGTCAACCCGAAGCGTGGCGAGCGCAGCGAGCCCGCGAGGGGCGGCGGTACGCGTCCTACGACCTTTTCATACCCCCACTATCCACGTCGGCGTGGAGTTGAGAATAGAATAGTGTGGCGAGCGCAGCGAGCCAGAAGCGTGGCGAGCCCCGCGAGGGGACGAGGGTACCTGTGAAGCCCGCGAAGGGACGCGTTTACCTGTGAAGGTATACGCGTCCGCTCGCCACGCTTCGGGCTCGGTGGCTCGCTGCGCTTGCCACACTATTCTATTCTCAATTCCACGCCGACATGGATAGTGGGGGTATGAAAAGGTCGTAGGACGCGTACCGCCGCCCCTCGCGGGCTCGCTGCGCTCGCCACGCTTCGGGTTGACGTTGATCGTGGGGTGGCGTTAACAATTGTGGGGGCCATTTCACACTTCAGGGTGCCTATTTGGCCTCTGTGGGCCATTTAACATTGTTTCCTATGTTGTCATGTTGTCAATTGAGGCATTGAACAGTAAAATCGGGTCAATTGAGAAATTTAACATTGGTCCCTATGTACGGGCAGCACGGATGGTGTAATGGTTAGCATTACTGCCTCACAGCACTGAGGTCATGGGTTCGATCCCCACCATGGCTCTAACTGTGTGGAGTTTGTATATTCTCCCCGTGCTTGCGTGGGTTTCCTCCGGGTACTCCGGTTTCCTCCCACAATCCAAAAATATACAGGTAGGTTAATTGGCTTCCAACAATATTAACCCTAGATTGTCTGTGTGTGCATGTACATGTGGTAGGGAATATAGATTGTAAGCTCCACTGGGGCAGGGACTGATGTGATTGTTCAAATATTCTCTGTAAAGCGCTGCGGAATCTGTGTGCGCTATATAAGAAACTGTTAATAAATAAATAAATAAATAAATGGGAAATCGCGGGCATCGCGTCGCACCCGATTTTTAGTGCATTCAATGGCCGCGATGCCCGCGATTTTTTTACCTGCGATACCCACGATCAAAATCGTGGGCGCCGTGCTAGGTAAAGAGTACCGAAAAGCATTTTAGTACAAGCAATATCATGGTCACTGATGTACAGGGTGGGGGCTTTTTGGAAATAAGGAGGGGGCAGGGCAAGTGGGGCACTCCTGAAGATGGGTGATTTGTGGTGGTGCCAAGCCTCTTCCGACACAGATTACCTGGTCCCGTATTAGCTGTTCTGGCGGTCGATCTGAGCGAGTTTCGATGCTGTCAACATCATGACCGATGGTCGCGATAGTGATAGGATCTACACGCATTCCTCAAAACGTGAAGTCTAAATTAATTTCAGTTTCAATTAACGTCACCGTGACCATTTCTACATGGCGGTCCTGGACCCTGCCGAACACATCTTCTCTCTCTGCCCTCAGGATAGGAAATGGTCTCCATTTTTACCTATCCCTACTTATGGTCATCTGCTCAACAATTTGTGTGTCTTCTTTACAGTATGTGCACTGTGGGGTAAATATAACAGGGATCAGGTTTATGAAAGCCAAGAGATTTAAACGAGAAAGGCGGTCAACTTAAAGCACCAATGCCCAAGCAAGGTAAAATGTAAGAGATTTTACCTTACTAAACATTGCCGCTTTAAAGTCTGTTAACTCGCCGATATATCGTGACTTTCAGAGCTGATCAACCTGTGATGTTTGCAGACATTTCAAAATATTTGGGTTTTTTTTGTAAATGTTTTGTTCCTCCCCATTCTGTGCCTGAATAGTGGTAATGCCACAGAGCAAACATTATACATAACTAGATGTGACTTACAGGTTCGCCTTAAGCAGTTTTGGTTCGGGCTGGGTTTGAAAGAAGCTCCTCGCGCGGCTGTCTCTTCCAGTCTCAGGTGATCTTGATAGTCACCCCACGTGGTCTGCAAATAAAAACACAAAGCAAAACGCTGATACAAGTCTGTATGAAATATGGCAGAGGCATCCGAAATCGTGTAATCGCTGCCAGTACAAGAAAAAGCACCTGCTAAACTAGACCTGCTCAGGCTACAAGCAGTTACGTTCCCTTCCCTTTTACACGGTTCACCCTTTGAGTGCCAAGTGAATTTGTGAAAATAGGTGTGACAACTGCCCAGAAAATATTTTTACTCATCATAATGACCTGTAATGTTACCCTTATATAGGAAATATCATTTTTTTTTTTTAAACACAATATTTTTATTTGAATTTATATAACAAATAAGGGTGACGCTGGCATTTTTAGCAGATATTTTGCCCAAATCTCTCACAGCGATTTTGGCACGTAAAGGGTTTACCATAAATCTAGACAGGCGGCAACTCCAAAGCTTGCACTGAGTTTCGGTATGTGAAAAACGTATTTCAGAACATCGGTCCCAAAATTGAACATAACTCTGAATGACCGATTATTCCACTGTCCTATGCTCTTTTTTATGCATTATGTTTATTAAATGGTAGCGATATAGCGATTTCCCTATTGGTTGAACTAGCGCCACTCTTTTCTTGTGTTTCTATGGGATTGGCCATCCCATTTTAAGTGGTTTCTTGGTGGTACACCCTTTAGCAGCACCCAGTTATCAATACCTCGGTATTCCTTTGCAAATGACATTCTTAAGCCTATGTCTGTCCACCAATACTGTATTGCGCTTGCACACCCACTGCTAGTGCAAGGGGTGGGAAGTGTAGGACACATGCACTTCTAAATACGGATGCATTATTGTGTGCAGCCAATCTTACACCCAGTTACATCTTTTTTTTTTTTTTTCAATGGTCAGATGCACTAACAAGGATATAGATCACCTGTATTATCAAACTAGTACTGTAAGAGCAAAAACCATCTGGACTTACCACAGCCCCCCCTTGTGGTGACCCAATAGGAGAAGTCATATAGGTGCTGCTGAGTGACAGGTCTAAATCCACTGTCGGTGGCTCTCCAAGCGGGGGGAGAGAAGAGAGGCTGTGGGACATGTCCATATCGGCCATGGAGAAGAAGACTTCCTCATCTAAATGGGGAGGAAGCTGGTTTTAAAAAATCTGCGGGATCATAACATAGAACAGGTAAGAAGAATAGAAAGACAAGAACAACATGAGAGGGACAATACTGCCTGGTCTCCTTGCTGGAGGTAAGCTGAGCAGTACTTTGAGCAAAGTTGCCACTAAAGGTGGAACTGAATTTGCAGGGGGTTTGCTTTACAGAGTCGGCAGTGTCTACGGCAGGAGTGGCCAAACCAATCCTCGAGATCTACCAACGGTCCACGTTTTCCAGATCACCTAGCTGGTGCACAGGTGCAGTCATTACTAACTGTCACATTTTCAAACCTGCTGCATTCATTCCTATTATAGATCCACAGGTGGCCTGAGATACATGACCTGGTGGTAGATCTTGAGGACAGATTTGACCACCCCTGGTCTAGGTTGACCCCAAAGGGATGATGTGGAAAAGGTCAACATACTGAAAATAGTCGACGCATGAAAATGCTGACATAAGTTTTTGGTGGGGGTAAATTTTTATCATGCAGCAATTTTATCTTGTATCTGCTGGAGCTTGGAGGTGACATCGTCACTAGGAGCCCCAGGTCCGGCATTCCCGTTCACACTGCTCTGTAACTCGAACTGGGTTCTTTTCACACTGATCTGCGACCCAGGTAAAACCTGGCAATACATAGGGAGGAAGCAGCGGCGGGACACAGAAGCAATATTTAGGCAAATGTAGGATGCGCTGCCCATGTCGGAGGGCCGATGTCGCACTCTGCATTCTGTGCCAAATGACCAATAGACACTAGCGGAGAAATATAATAGCATGGTCGCTGAACTCTGAGGTTTTTACTTTTTAAAAAGGGCAAGTCACTTACATGGCATGATTCAGTTTTCTGGCAGTAGCCACTGAGCCAACTCCATGATCTGTACCGATTCAGACCTGATCGCACAGCTGCAAATTCACACACCGGGAATGATTATAGATACACCGCACATGCGCAAGGCCATCCTGCAATGAACAACTGCAACTAGTCCTGTTTGCTGGCCGTTCGCAAAAGTGACTGACAGGGAGTGGGAGTGCGGGGGTGGACACCGAGCGGTTTTTGGGAGTGGTAAGAAAAACGCAGGCGTGCCTAGAAAACCACAGAGAGCATGGGGAAAAATGCAGGCGTGCCAAACCGGCTTAGGGGAGGGTGTGTGATGTCAGCCTCAGCCCGGATGTGCCCGTTTTTCATCGCAGCGCTGAGTATGTCTCAGGCTACACGGCACCTGTGATAACTTGTGCCCTATGTAAAAAGTATTAGATGGTGAGCCCGTTACGAAGGATCTTGGACATATTCGCACAGGTGCGTCTGGATGTGCACCCGTACACATCCATTAACACAGCAGGTGCATTAATTCCCAAGCCGGGATTTCATTGGAGTAGGGTGGCGGCTTAAATGATTGCTGGCTGCTGAGAATTCGCAGCTGTGCGATCAGGTCTGAATCGGGCTCATTATTCCAGACAAACCTACAGCGGTCCTTACCATGGCTAGAGGGGGTCTTTGCCGTATCGCTCTCATAGAAGCTGTGATCTGCAGACACCCCCCCTGACATTTCCTCCTTTTTCAGATACCGTTTTAACTCCATCTGGAGGCGAAACTCGTCCTCTTGCTGCATTGGGCGACTCTTCCGGTCTTTCCTGGACATCCCTGTCCGGACGGAGGTCTCTGAAAGTATCAGACGAATGTATAAGTATATAACAAAGGAATTAGATCTGCAATTCGCTGCCACGCTATGTATGCGAAGGCGCGCCCACTGTATACGTGCAAATAGCCCACTATGATCGCATTATTAAATTGTATAGCAGGGGAATGGAGGCAGCAGGAAGCCACAGACTGAGAGTTATATAGTGGGAAGAGCAGGGTACTCCAGGCAGCACAGAGTATATCAGGAGATGGGAGATGTGTCAGTGAGGACAGGGCTGCATGTGACAGGGGCAGTGACATGATGTGAGGAGGTGAATGGAGGCAGCAGGAAGCCACAGACTGAGAGTTATATAGTGGGAGGAGCAGGGTAATCCAGGCAGCACAGAGTATATCAGGAGATGGGTGATGTATCAGTGAGGACAGGGCTGCATGTGACAGGGGCAGTTATATGATGTGAGGAGGTGAATGGAGGCAGCAGGAAGCCACAGACTGAGAGTTATATAGTGGAAGGGGCAGGGTCCCCAGCAGCACAGAGTATGTCAGGAGATGAGGAATGTGATACTGAGGACATGGCTGCATGTGACAGGGGCAGTGACATGATGTGAGGAGGTGAATGGAGGCAGCAGGAAGCCACGGACTGAGAGTTATATAGTGGTAGGAGCAGGGTCCCCAGCAGCACAGAGTATATCAGGAGATGAGGGATGTGTCAGTGAGGACAGGGCTGCATGTGACAGGGGCAGTGACATGATGTGAGGAGGGGAATGGCGGTAGTAGGAAGCCACGGACAGAGAGTTATATAGTGGGAGGAGCAGGGTCCCCAGCAGCACAGAGTATATCAGGAGATGAGGGATGTGTCAGGGAGGACAGGGCTGCATGTGACAGGGGCAGTGACATGATGTGAGGAGGGGAATGGCGGCAGCAGGAAGCCACGGACAGAGAGTTATATAGTGGGAGGAGCAGGGTCCCCAGCAGCACAGAGTATATCAGGAGATGAGTGATGTGTCAGTGAAGACAGGGCTGCATGTGACAGGGTCAGTGACATGATGTGAGGAGGGGAATGGAGGCATCAGGAAGCCACAGACTGAGATTTATATAGTGGAAGGGGCAGGGTCCCCAGCAGCACAGCGTATGTCAGGAGATGAGGGATGTGACACTGAGGACAGGGCTGCATGTGACAGGGGCAGTTACATGATGTGAGGTGGGGAATGGCGGTAGCAGGAAGCCACGGACAGAGAGTTATAGAGTGGGAGGAGCAGGGTCCCCAGCAGCACATAGTATATCAGGACATGAGGGATGTGTCACTGAGGACAGGGCTGCATGTGACAGAGGCAGTGACATGATGTGAGGAGGGAAATGGAGGCAGCAGGAAGCCACAGCCTGAGAGTTATAGAATTGGAGGAGCGGGGTCTGCAGCAGCACAGAGTATATCAGGAGATGAGTTATATGTGAGAATTTCTATTTTCGCACGTAGGTGCATATTGCCGAGGAGGGAACAGGAGGAACCCTCTCCCGGTAAGTTTTGCACAACGGAGACCACAGGCTACAGCAACTAACTTCATCTTCAGATGGTGTTCGCTACCATGGCCAAACTTGGTAAAGACGGCAGCTGGAAATGGAGGGACTGCGGCAGATATGGAGAGATCTGCTGTGGTCCATCCAATGTACATTAGGGTTATAAATAATACTATTGGGTATCAAATACTGAATTAACAATTACAAATAAGCCCCAAAGAGCATTAAATCACTCTCGCTTACAAATAGCTTACAACAGTGGTAACAATACGTTATACAGACAGCCCGACCTCTTGCACATTACTGTAACCTTTACATTAGTTTCAGTTTATTATTTCAGTGTATTATATATGCTTTTATAGAGAAGAACTGCTTTCATAAATTAGATAAAGACATTTATTCGAAGAATAATGCAAGCTTATTTTAGAACGGCATAAAAAAATAAATGATGCTACAAAAAAATGCGCTTAAATTTAAATAAAATTATACACATTTTGCATAAAATCACATTAAGGCGCATACATTAATGTTTAAAAAAAATATAATACATTTTAGATAGAAGGCCATTAACCAATCAGATGTTTTGGGAAGGGTCAATTAAAGGACAGGGCTGAAAGAACAATGTCAGTGGGTGATTTATCAAACAGCCCTGAGCGCGGCCTGAGCACCCACAGAACACATGCAGCGCGAGCGCAGCTTTCCTTTACCTGGCCCGGCAACTGCCGACAGCAAATCCAGCAAGAGATGAACTTGTCTCGGAGAAAGGAAGACGTGAAAGGAATCGATGCGCCCGTCCACATCAAGCTGAAGGAAGTCAGAAGGCTGGTATAGTTACTGAAGGAACACGCACACTCACAAATCATCATGGGCCAAAACTTAGCTCCGGCCTCCAGCGAGGCCAGAGTCCTGAATACCCGAATCTACATGGACCGTGTCTACACAATGCATTGATGAATGGTTCCGATGAACGATCAAAAAGTGGCTCATTCAGTGCAGCCAGGAAATAACCATATACTGTAAATACATTACTGCAATTGAGGAAGTCAGATATTATGGTTTGGTAGAGTTTGTTGTCACTCGGATAAACTGGTCATAGGATGACCAGAACTAATACAAGAAAGGGGCATTGCGATTATTAGCAATGGGCGCAATTTGCCAGCAATGTGTGGCCGCAAACAGCACAGATCTGCTTTTCCTTTGCAGCAGGGGACGGTGCGGTTACTGCAATGCAATTCTCGGCAGTCTGGGCTTCATCGCACACGTGGAGAACTGCATCACCGAGAATTGCAGCAGCCCTGTTTACTCATTGGCCCTTATTCAGATCTGATTGCAGTACAAATTTGTTTGGAAAATGGGCAAAACCATGTAAGATAAGAAGATAAGATAAGAATGCTTTATTGTTATTAACAATACACTACAACGAATGCACTGTCAACAAAACTTCACACAAGAACCTGCACAGAAGAAAAACACTAAGAGCAATTCTCATGTCATTTTACAGCATTTAGCAAGCGAACAGCAGTAGGAAAAAAGCTATTTACCTGTAACATGCGCGTTGTGCGTGCCGGGACACTACGGAACCGTTTTTGTGATGGCAAAATATCAAAAACCTTGTGTTTTGGATGACTAGGATCTGCTAAAATACAATTTGCTTTCTTTAGCAATCTATGTTTGTGTAATCCATGGGCGCATGGTAAAGACACCCCAATAATTTTACCTGCAATTTTTATCACACGATCTAACGCGGTCCGCTCATCCACGGTGCAGCTCCCAAACCAAACTACGATCCCATACGTTAAGACACTCTCCACTATGTGCACTGCTGGTGGGGTAGATGTAACATGTGCAAAGAGAGTTACATTTGGGTGGTGTGTGTTGAAACTGAAATCTAAATTGCAGTGTAAAAATAATGCAGCCAGTATTTACCCTGCACAGAAACAAAATAACTCACACAAATCAAACTCTCTCTGCACATGTTACATCTGGCCCACCTGCAGTGAACATGGTTTTGCCCATTTTCCAAACAAATTTGTACTGAGATCCGATCTGAATAAAGGCCATTATCCCAACATTTACATTCCACACATTTGACAGGCGCATGATTCAGACATTCATGCAAATGCAATTTTCTTGGCTTCGCAACTGCTATCAGCAAGTGAAGCTTCCAAGAGACACCCGTCCCAAACTCCTTTGCAACTGTGTACACAGACGCTGCCTATACACGAGAAACAAGGAACATTGGGCTAAAGGGTACCCCTATGGCTTCTGCACAGTCTGGACCCGGCAGTAGCGACGCAGGTGCCAGGTGTTTGTACATTAGGGCTTGCAACTGACATCGGATACACACCCCGAAAACAGCCAAGACACACCTGTGTTTTTTCTGCCACTCCCCGCTAACACCCCAAATGGTCACTTTCTGCAAATAAATCCGCATTTGCAGCAGCACCATGGCACATGCACAATGCAAATGCAGCTACGTGCACAGTTTGATGATTATTGATCCCTTCCGTGGAACAATGGCTTTGCTTCCATCTCAAGATTTTCTAATCACATTCCACTAGTTTTGTCACTCTAACTCACCTAGGAGAAAGCATGCGTGGAACTGACCTTTGCCCCTGGAAGGACTTCGTTCTGTTTTAGGATGAGTCCCAGCTCAATTCTCCCGACCAGCGCTGCAATCTGCACGGGCTCTGACGGGGTGACTTCAGTTACACTTCTAGTGAACTGTGGATGTGGCTCAAACACCGGTTTGGGGTTCCAGCTGGGTGACAGTTTGGGCTCAGTTTCCTGGCAAAAAACAAAATCAAAAACACCAAAAAGTTAAGTTTCAATAACAGAATTTGTAAATCTATACCGTGTCCATTATAACTGTTATCAATATATTTTGAGGTCATACAAATTCAATTCAGTTAATATTGCCCTTAAACACACATTAAAGATCAGTGTACAGTATTCGCTAACATAAAAATCGTGTCCCGCAGTCTACGATGTTTTATGGATTGCCAATGAATATCACTACTACAGTTATTCTCTGTAACTTTTCTCCCACCGTTGATTGCAATCCACACACAGCACTTATGTCAGTATAGCCATGTGATTATTTACAACTGCATATGTCCAAAAATGTGTCAATGGCGCATGCTTGGGCAGTGACTGAGGCGCATAGAAAAGCATGCTAAAATGGGCTGTTCTGCAAGCATGTTATGGGAATATCGTGGGTGTGTCATTGCTACAGATTGCGTTCCCAGATACACAGCCGCAAGCATAGGAGGCCGCGGTCAGATGGAGACATTACACATGCTGTAGGGCTGGTGCAATTTCAGATGGTGGCGCCAATCTGTATTATAAATGGGAATTGAAATGAGAATATGATAAAAGAACCACTTTGCCCATCTTGTCTGCCCTAAACACAAGTACAATCACACACACTTACACACCAAAGACGGGTACACACTAGACGATTCGCTCCATGAATTATATAGTCAACGATTATGCTATCAAGTGAGTAGGACGGGATCAAGGGATAAAAACGCTCAAAAGAGGCTACAAAAAATAAACAAGGATCTGACTTTTTATTACCCCTTTTGTTGTTGAACAAACAGGGGAGGATTTTGCAGATGCTGGGAACTCATCCCAGAAGAAGGAAACTCCATTTAGTTCGAGAACCTTGTGAGCAAACGCAGAAGGCCGATGCACGTTAATACCCGACTGCTCGTCCACCGTCTCGTCAGAGTACACAGTCCTGCAGGAGAAACACACACGGAGCCGGTCAGACAGGTGTCTTCCCCCATCGGACCACAAATCCACCCGTCCAGACACGGCGGCTCTTACCTGCTGATTCGTATTTCAAGTGCGGTTCCAGTTTTAGAGTTTTCTGGTAGATTTTCTATTCTGAATACAGTGTCAATAAATGTGACTCGGACACGTCTCAGAACTGCGACATAGAAATGACAACATAAATTATTAATAGTGAAAACTACAGTACAATAGAACATTTTTGCATCTCTTGGTGTATACTGGTGACACAAAGCGGTGTAGTGTAGTGACTTTATATTTAAATTTGTGCCTTGGGGGTATGCAATCTGCCACCGCTATTTCCGACGTGGGAAATAGCGGCGGCTCCCTATTCAATGCTGTCTTTACTGACAGCATTGAAGTGGGATCACGGCAGAACAGGCCTGACTTTAGAAGCTGTCGTGCCCGTTCTGCTGATAACGGCTGTGGATTGTCGCGATCCCGGCCGCAGATCGCCAATCCACAACCGGTTTCACGGCCACGCCCTTTGCGCCGAACGGCAGGCGGGACATTGAATCCCGCCTGTCATTCTGCGGTCGATCAGACCACAAACGGGCCAGGATCACGGATGTCGGCGGTTATCGACAGCCGTGATCCCAGACTGCACTGCAGATGCAGCAAAACACCACACAATCTGCGCCAGAGACGCCGGGCTGCCAGTAACTGAACAAGGAATTAATTTATATACGTAAAAAGCCCACACGACACACAACGGAACTTGGGGCCCAATTCAGACTGATCGCCGCGACCAGCATTCAGTTAAGCCCCGCTAGAGTGAAATCTCGCCTCGCGAATTAATGTGCTCGCAGTGCGAAAGGATGTCTACAGTATGGCTACAAATCTATTTGCAGCCATGTGAATATGTTTAAAACCCACCATAACAGGATCACCATCGAATGATTATTGTACTGGGCACCAGTCATAGCAGGATTAGAGTAGCCCTGGACAAAGGCATATCCGGCCTGAAGCTGACATCACACACCCTCCCCTACAATGCTCAGGCACGCCTGCCGTTTCCCCGGATACCCCCAGCGTTTTCCTAGCCACGCCTGCATTTTTCTTGGCACTCCAATACCCACAGACATCTACATCCTGCCAATGGTTTGCGTATACAAAAAGTAGCAAAACATAATCGCAGGATGGCCTTGCGAATAAGTACTACGGGCCGTACGCATGAGCAGCGTATCGATAATTGACCACCATGCAAATTCCGGCCATACGATCAGGTCTGAATTACCCCACTAAATGTGGAAAAAAGTTGCAGGGGCTGCATATTTGTAGTTTGTACAGAGCTTCAGGCTCAGTCACACATGGGCTATCAGCTCAAAGGACTCAGTGCAGACTCGTACTGCAGTTTTGTAGCTTCTGGTTGTTTCATTGTGCAACTTAACTGCACAGTCAAACAAAAAAGATGCTTGGTACAAGCAAAGTCATATGGGACTCATGTCTGTTTGGGGAACAATCTACAAGACAATGAGGGTTCATCGGCAAAGTGCAACATACCTTTTGCAGTGTAAGTCACCATTTAATTGATTTGACTGTGAAATCTATTTGGAGTTTATTCATGAACTGATATTATTTACAGTCGCTGACATATTACTTTATTGCTGTTTTCTATCATTTTGCTTTGCTCGAATACTGCTCTTGATCTACATCTAAATGCTCTCATCTCTTCTACGTCACTAGAGCCAGAGGTTATCCAGGCGTGTTCTAGAGCTTCAGAATGGGTAGCGGATACATCAAATCTAGCGCTTACCGGTTTCTATGGTTTCGGCAAACTTCTCCAGCCCCTCAAACGGTTGGGACGACTCTTGGTCATCGGTTTGGCTCAGACACTCCCTGGCCAGCTGCATGCTGCTCGTCATAAAGCTTGACCAGTACATCGGCTCAGCGGCTGAACCTGCGCAAATCACATAAAGAGATATAATTGCAAAAACCACCTCAGGACTCCTCATAAGAAGCATATCAGGATCAGAAGTCAACAGATGAAGAGGAGCACTGAATTAGGTCTAAAATTGTCACACTATTGCATTTATGGGCATTGTACTGTTGTCTGTTAGTTAGCCCAGCAGTGAGTTGAGCCGCTGAACTGATTTTTAGTTAGTTAGCTCAGCAGTGAGTTGTGCCGCTGAGCTGATTTTTAGTTAGTTAGCTCAGCAGTGAGTTGTGCCGCTGAGCTGATTTTTCGTTAGCCCAGCAGTGAGTTGAGCTGCTGAGCTGATTTTTAGTTAGCCCAGCAGTGAGTTGAGCCGCTGAGCTGATTTTTAGTTAGCCCTACAGTGAGTGTAGCCGCTGAACTGATTTGAAGTTAGTTAGCTCAGCAGTGAGTTGAGCCGCTGAACTGATTTTTAGTTAGCCCTACAGTGAGTTGAGCCGCTGAACTGATTTGAAGTTAGTTAGCCCAGCATTGACAACCTGCAAAACAATTGTTTTCCACACACAGCACACAGATGTTTGTAACCATGAAGAAACACTATTAAGGAAACCTTTTTAGCCAACGTTGCTCAGAGCGACTGTTCTTGTTTTGGGTGCCATATTTAACTAAACTTCAATGAATTGACTTATTTATGTATTTATGCTGTGAGCGATGCTGGCAGTTTTAGTGGATATTTTGAGGCTCACTCACAGCAACTTTGGCACTCAAAGGGTTAATAGTTCCATGTTTCGTAGGCCACATCCTATGAGCTTAACAATATAGAACTTTGTTTTCAAAGCTCCAAAAGGTTACAGTGTAAGCAGGAAATGGTCTATTAGGGGCTATTAGGGACCTATGTGTGCAAAGAGATTGTTCCGTGACCCTGACATTGGGTGCTTGGATAGAGTCAGGATCATCCCATATCTGACAAGCTGTGTCTCTTCTCTCCAGGAGATGAATGGCTGGTACCTTATCACCTTACCAGGCTTAATACATCTACCCTGGAGTCGCTGTTCTACCATAAAATGGAGGATGATACAAACAATACCTGCTGCTACTACCAATGGGAAGTGATAAAATGACAAGCAAGAACACGGTGACAGATGCCATATGCCTACCATCCAAGCCTGCATCTCAAGCAAGACATCTGAAGCAAAGAGTTATGCAGGGTACAAACCAGAATGACAAGGGCCCAATCCCATCAATCTAGATCCAATCCTGACCGATTGGATGTAGATTGTAGGTAGATTTTTTGCCTGTTCTGATCTGATCCCGATCCGATGCCCCGCGGGTTGGTCGTTATTCAGATTCTACCTGCAGCAGGTAGGATCTGAAAACGACCATACACCCGGGTGCGGGTCGCGATCGAATCTGAACCCGCTCACGGTGCACATGTGAGCGGGTTGTGCGCTCTACATGATTGTGAGCGGGTCAGACGGGCATGAGAATTGGAGTTTGGACATAAAGCCACACACTGCAACATTTTATTTTTACTTTATCCCAAATTACCATCTGTCTCAGCCTCCGAGCTGAGGAAAGCTATGTATTACTCTTTGGAAGATGAGGTTCAATGTGGACAAATACAAGGTCATGCCCCTTGGGAGACATAACCAATGTGCTAGTTATAACCTAAGCGGGGATGAATTGGGTAATTCAGTACTCGAAAAGGATCTAGGAGTCCAAATAGACAACAAACTAAAGGTGCCCACAGACGCTACAATTGTACTGTGCTATGCGTTTTTGACTGTACAATGGTTCTATACAATTTTTCTTCCAGCTTGCTATGAGATGTGCACTTGGATGCATTTGATGAACCCATGTTTGTAATGTTAAATTTCAGATGTAGTCTAAAAAGTATGTGCAGCACGTACTTTTTTAGACATACAATATCGGGCTCCCGGGAACATAAACACCATCCAATAATTGTACATAAGATGCAATTTGTGCTTAAAAAGTACAAAACGCATTCGATAATTGATGCGTCTGTGGGCACCTTTAGGTGAAGTGCTCAATGTAATATAACAAAAAAAAAGGCCAATAAAACTCTAGCATGTATTAATAGGGGCATGGAAACTAGGGATTCAAAGGTAATTATGCCTCTGTACAAATCATTGGTTAGACCGCACCTCGCATACACAGTGCAGTTCTGGGCCCCGCACTATAAAAAGGACATCATAGAATTAGAAAAAATCCTAAGAAGAGCAACAAAGCTTATTAGGGGAATGGAGACTTTAAGCTACGAGGAGAGATTAAGCAAGCTGGGACTATGTACACTGGACAAGAGACGTTTAAGGGGGGACATGCTCAACATGTACAAATATATCAGGGGCCAATATAAGGAACGGTCAAGCACCCTTTTTTCTGCTAGACAGGAATCTAGGACGAGAGGGCACGAGTTTAGATTAGAAGAAAAAAGATTTTGTTAATCTAGATGAAAAAATTTCTTTACAGTCAGAACAGTCAAACTTTGGAACTCTCTTCCTGAAGAAGTGGTGTCGGCAGACACTATAAATACGTTTAAAATAAGGTTGGATAAACATTTATTGGTTAAAAACATCCACGGGTATGAATAAGTAACAATCTGTCTTTAAAATATCAGAACATACTATACAACAAGGGATTAGCTACTATAAACATAGGTTGAACTAGATGGACGCAAGTATTTATTCAGCCTCACCTACTATGTAACTATGTAATACCCCTTTCACAATGCACTTTTAAAATGGTATATTGCCATTTGTTTTTCCATTTTAAAATGTTTAAGGCTGCAGTGTGAAGGTGCCAGAGTTGAAGTTAACCTGTCCCAAGAGCTACCGAAGTACAGACAGCAAGTCAGATGCCACACCAGGGAAGGACGTACCTTAGACCACTGCTACACCACTATCAAGTCTACTTACCGGGCTATCCCCCGGGCAGCTCTGGGCCTCTCTGACCATTGCATAGTCCACCTTCTACCAACTTACACCCAGAAGCTAAGGTCAGCTAAACCAGTGGTCAGATCAGTCAAAAGCTGGACAAACGAGGCAAAAATGAAGCTTCAGGCCTGTCTCGAATGCACAGACTGGGGAGTCTTTGAATCCTCCGCTACAAACCTAGACGATCTGACCGACACAGTGACAGCCTACATCAGTTTCTGCGAGGACCTGTGCGTGCCAATCAAAACAGCACGCACCTTCAACAACAACAAGCCATGGTTCAGCGGTCAACTCAGGAAGCTCCGTCGGGCAAAGGAAGAAGCCTATCGCAGTGGTGATATTGTCCTGTACAAACAGGCCAGGAACTCCCTAACACGGGAAATCAAGCTGGCAAAAAAAAGATTCTCAGACAAGCTGGCGAACAACCTGTCAACCAACGACCCCGCGTCAGCTTGGAGAGGCATGCAAGCTATAACCAACTACAAGATCTCTCGAACCCCCTCCACCATGCACCAGAAACTAGTGAACGAGCTGAACGATTTCTACTGCAGGTTCGAGAAGGAAGCTACCTGCATCAGTCCTACCCCTGACCGGGGCAAAATGGCTTGCCCACCCTCCTTCCAAAACTGCCACCCCCAGACTCTCCAGGTGGACCAAACAGAGGTAGAAGGAATGTTCAAGAGGGTCAACCCTAGGAAAGCTGGAGGCCCAGACGGAGTGTCTCCATCTGCCCTCAAGACCTGTGCAACACAGCTCGCCCCTATCTTTACCAGGATTTTCAACACTTCACTAGAAATGTGCAAGGTCCCCACCTGCTTCAAAGCCTCAATTATCGTCCCGGTTCCCAAGAGCTCAACTGCGAAAGACCTCACTGACTACAGGCCGATTGCACTAACATCAGTGGTCATGAAAGTGCTTGAACGTATGGTGCTGAACCACCTGAGAGTTGTTACAAATGCTCACCTCGACCCCCTGCAGTTTGCCTACCGAGCAAACAGAAGTGTCGAGGATGCAGTCAACCTAGGGCTGCACCACATTCTACAGCACCTGGACAGTCCAGGCACCTATGCAAGGATACTATTTGTTGATTTCAGCTCGGCATTCAACACTATGATCCCTCACATCCTGGAGCCAAAACTCCGTTCACTAGGAGTCCCAGAACCTACATGCTCCTGGATTCACTGACTTCCTGACTGAAAGGAAACAGGCGGTGAAAGCAGGCGCATTCATTTCAAACACATGCACAATTAGCACCGGTGCCCCTCAAGGATGTGTCCTCTCCCCCCTGCTTTTCTCCCTCTACACAAACGACTGCACCTCAGCAGAACAGTCAGTAAAAATTATAAAATTTGCAGACGACACAACGGTTATCGGCCTAATCATGGATGGAAACGAGTCGGCATACAGACGGGAGGTGGATCGGCTAACTAAATGGTGTAGCGGAAACAACCTTGACCTCAACCCCCTCAAAACGGTGGAGATGGTGGTGGACTTCAGAAGGAAACCAAATGCCATGCACCCACTCATAATATCTGACAGAGTAGTGTCGAGGGTCGACTCCTTAAAATTCCTAGGAACAAAGATTTCCTGCGACCTCAAATGGGGTCCCAACATCATTACAACTGTCAAGAAGGCTCAGCAGCGGTTGTTCTTCCTGAGGCAACTCAAGAAATTCAACATCCCGCAGGAGCTGCTGCTCATCTTCTACACTGCCATAGTAGAGTCTGTCCTTTGCTCCTCGATCACAATCTGGTTCGGAGGAGCAAACGAGAATGACAGACGAAAGTTGCAAAGAGTGGTGAGGATGGCAGAAAAGATCATTGGGGCGGAGCTCCCCACTGTCCAAGAACTATACCTAGCCAGGGTCAATAAGCGTGCAGGAAAGATCTTGGCGGACAAGCTACACCCTGGCCACAACCTGTTTGAACCCCTTCCGTCAGGCAGACGTTTTAGGTCCATCCCAGCAAAGACGACAAGAACTACAAAAGGCTTCTTCCCAATAGCTGTCCACCAACTAAACCGTATTGAACATACCAAATACTAACTCAAACTTTTCTAGATACATGTGAAATGTATGTGATGTATGTTTATGCCTCTCTTCCCACCCCCTTTGTGTTCCCTGATTGATGCTGCACTGTTACCACAAAAAATTCCAAGCATACGCAAGTATACCTGGCCAATAAAGATGATTCTGATTCTGATTAAGCCGGTTAAAGTTAACTGGTATTTCAACACGTTTAAAAAGCAGAGTCCTACACGTTTCAAAGCCGTTTTTTAGGCAGTGTGAACGGCTCTATTTCTATGGCTTGAAACGTGTCCCTTGGGGGTTAGACGGGTTGAATGGGTGAATGGTATTAAATGCTTTTTAAAACGGTTTTCACCTGCAATGTGAAAGGTCTTAAGGTTCAGACCCGTTTTAAAGTCCCATTTAAGAATACAGGGTCAATACCTGTTTCTGCAATGTGAAAGCAGTATAACTCTTTGGTTTACTGTTTCTTTACCACCCATGGTGCCACTCTCCTCCATGGTGTCTCCATCACTGCCCGGCCTGCAACTCATTGCTGAGATACAGACCAATGAGCACCAGAAGCACAAAGGCAGAGAGCAACACCCCATTTACCTCTTCCCCCACTGTATGCAAAGCCTGTATGCTGTACTTTCACTGGTTGCACCCCCTGCCAGCCAGCAACAGTCTGTGCAGTGCACTTGAGATATTTATTGCTGTGTGCAGGATGTAGTGTCCATTCTTGCACCCTGCTTGTTTAGGGGCCTATGCTGTTCCTCTGTCCTGCATGGAGTGTTGCCCTCTGCCTTTGTGCTTCTGGTGCTCCTTGGTCTGTATCTCAGCAATGAGTTGCAGGCCGGGCAGTGATGGAGGCACCGCGGCAGAGAGTGGCACCTTGAGTGGGGGGGGGGGGGGGGGAGGGGCTGGGTGTGGGAGTGTACACAGAGAATGTACTACTTGTGGCTCTATTAATGCAGAGTTTATCATACAGTCATATCAGTTTATCATATCAGTTTTCCCATATGCGCATTGTGTCCATGTGTGGCTTATCTTCTACAGCATAACCATCGTAGTGAGCCCAAAATGGCTGCCTCATTTGGTATGCTTGTGGATAGGATGAAAAACACATGGACCCCATGGTTACGCTGGGGCACTAGGGTGCAGAAACCACCCGTTTTGTTTTATCTATGTCTCCCAAGGTAATCCTACGTTGTGCACCCAAGATGGCTGCCTCGCCTGGTACCTTTTATGGTTTGAATATATAACCCATAGAAGATATTACCCAAAATGTCTGCACCAACCCAGCAGTATGCTTAATGTGCTATCTACGTTAACTAAATTCTCTGTTTTTCAACTTCATCCAATTCTAATGCCTTTTTTCAATGTATCATGTTTTTAATGTGTTTTAAGTGACTTTGAGTTCTATGGGAGAAAAAGCGCTATATAAATAAAATGATTATATAAACCAATGTGAGTTCTACATACGTAGTCGTGGTCTTGGCCTGAACACCATCTCCAGCCCTTTCACCTCTAGCGCACAGTTTTCCTGCAACAAGGAGCCCCAAGGCACGGACAGAGTGATGGTCTGTATAAATCCTTCCGTCACTTCCAGTGGGGCATCAGCCGACTCCATTACTTCATTAAGACTCTGCAGATAACATAACACGTCAAAAGGTGGAAGAGATCTTAAACTGACTGTTTAACATACGGTACATGGCACAGACAGATGAATAAGGGCCTTATTCTGATACACTTCTTCTGACAAATTCCTTCTTTGATGGACAAAACCATGTGCACTGCAGGAGGGGCAGATGTAAAGTGTGCAGAGAGAATTAGATTTGGGTGAGTTATTTTGTTTCTGTGCAGGGAAAATACTGACTGCTTTATTTTTACACTGCAATATAGATCTCACTTTGACTTAAAACCCCACCCAAATCTAATTCTCTCTGCACAAGTAAAATCTACCCCACCTGCAGTGCACATTGGGGGTTATTCTAGTTCACTCTTTCTGACAAAATCCTTCTTAGATGGACAAAACCATGTGCACTGCAGATGTAACATGTGCAGAGAGAATTAGATTTGGGTGAGTTGTTTTGTTTCTGTGCAGGGTAAATACTGACTGAAGCCGCGCGAGCGCCCGAAAAGTGGGCGGGGCATATGCAAATGAGGGTGTGGCTTATGCTAATTAGCCACAACCTCTTTTTTATACGAGAATAGACGCTGTGCGCGTATTAGATTGGGGGGTCTCCCAACTGCCACCCCCCGCAGCGGGACAATGCCTGCCGCGGGTGGGACAGCGGGACAGGACCCGAAAATCGGGACTGTCCCGCTGTAATCGTGACAGTTGGGAGGTATGCTATGAGCAACATCCCCACTTTTCACTCTTCAAAGCTGTAGTAAATTTACCACCAAGTGTACAGATAGGTGCGATCAGCTCAGAAAGATGCGTACATCTCTGTACATGGTTTAACATACACATGTTCCATAACATGTGCAAAGAGAGTTACATTTGGGTGGGGTGTGTTGACACTGAAATCTAAGTTGCAGAGTAAAAATAAGGCAGCCAGTGTTTACCCTGTACAGATACAAAATAAGTCACACAAATCTAACTCTCTCTATACATGTGACATCTGCCCCACCTGCAGTGCACATGGTTTTGCCCATTTTAAAAACAAATTTGTACTGCAATCAGATCTGAATAAGGGCCAAAGTGTCAGTAATTACGACTGACTGGTGTCCACTCTGCACCAGGTCTCAATATATCAGCCGCAGCAGACAAATGATATGCTGTATATACAGCCAAAGTGGGGTCTGCACAACAAGTGCTGCCCTTAAAACCATCTGTGCTTCTATTTTTGTGATCCGCAAAGCTTTATTTTTTCACAAGTGGACATAAATCCACAGGTCAGAAGTTGCTGATCAGGAACCCACAAGAGCATACGCACTAGGCTGCACTGGGTTCCGTGACACAGCACAAGTTCAATCTGACCAGCAGCAAAGTGATCCGTGACATGCTTGTTATGTGTAAGCATGCAATGCTGGCACTATGATATCAGAGCAAACAGGAGGTGGGGGAATAAGAGTGCAAAATCATTGTGCAAGAGCACAACAGCTGGCCCTGTGACTCCTGCTGCCAATCACCAGGCTGCAGGCCCCATTCTGGGACTTCTACATAAACACATTAGTGAATATCACAACTTAATACATTATTCACAGGTTCTCAAAGTCGGTCCTCGGGACCCCACACAGAGCATGTATTGCAGGTCTCCTCACAGAATCACAAGTGAAGTAATTAGTTCCACCTGTGGATAGTTTAAAAGGTGTCAGTGAGTAATGAGTGCACCTGCCGGATGAACTGGAAAACATGAACTGTGTGAGGTCCTGAGAACCGAGTGACAGCGACATATCTGTGAACTATGAGGGTGATTCAGACCCACTCGCAGCAGGTCGAATTCGGTCCCCAGTCAATGGTGGGGGTCTGCGCATGTGCAAACCCCAGAGCGAATACTAATGTGGGGATATGCATGTCGGGGGGGGGGGGGGGGGTGATTGGCATTTGGTAGGGCAGCCTAAAGCAAAGGTCTGAATCAGGGACTATGTCGCTCACGGACATATTGTATCAGCGGTGAAGCACAGTGAATGGCCGACCTATCAGCACAGGGTATGGATCATTAGGTTACCAGCATGTTGGTCAACAGTCATTAGGTTGACACCATTAGGTCGACAGGGTCATTAGGTCGAGAAGTGCATTAGGTCGACATGGGGCAGGAGGACAGTGAAAAGGTCGACATGGGGTTTTCAATTTTTTTTGTCCCATATGTCGACACGGTCCACATGAACACTGTAACGTAACACCACGTCCCCTCGCATGGCTAGCCACACTATTTTATTCTCCCCCTATGCACTGGTGGACGGTAGGGCATGAAATACCGCCTGTCTGCACGTCGGCTCAAAAAATATGTGAAAAACCCCAAGTTGACCTTTTGACTGTCAACCTAACCCATGATGACCTAGACTCATGTCGACCTTCCTGCATGTCGACCTCCACATGCGTCGACATAATGCTTGTCTACCTAGTATCCCGGAGGCACTGTATAACATTACACGAGGCATTCATTCTTAGCAGCCCCATCAGCTTCATTCTCAGTAATGATTAATATGTGTCCATCTCAAATGGCGCTTAGACAAGAGGTGAACTTTAAACCCTCAGGGGTAAATTGCTAGAGCTTCTAAAAATGAAAAAAGTTGATGTTGCCCGTAGCAACAAACAAATGTCACTTAACAAATGTTAAGAATTGACACTTCTACCAAGGTAACATGCTAACGGCAGTAGTAGCAATAATGCAGGCTAGAAGTCAATGTCACATCACACACACACCTACCCATTTATCCAGGGGAACCTGTGACAGGGAGCCAGTACCCTGGTACAGGTCTAGGGTGAGCTGCTCCAGGCTGAGTTTCTCCTGCAGGAAGTGGCCAAGGTATCTCTGCAGTAGGTACCGGCATGCCCTTTTCTTGATGGACTCCGAGAAGGGCCAAGGCATGGTTGCGACTGGGGAGGGCCCCCGGAGCCCTGAGTCGTAGGTTATAAATCCAGCCTGTCAGTCAGAAAGTCACTAATTCAGGCAGGTCCTGTCAGTCACTCGGCTGTACACGGTCAGGCATCTCGAGAGGCTGAATATGGGTCAGACACTGTCCTCATCAGTAACCTACATAGAAACATGCAGACCTGTAATCATACTGTGAGACTGTCAGTGACACACATACAGTACAGCACATAGCCAGTGACAGTCAGTAGGACAGTGTTATAGATAGTCAGTAATACAAAATGGGGCTAACTGGGACAGGGATAGACAGGCAGAAAGAAAGAAAGTCCCTCATACAGCCATTAGCACAGTCATACAATGTTATATAATGAGTGTCAGACCATGAGACAGTCAGTCCCTCATAAAGTCACTGACAGACATATACATACATGCAGTGAGTGATAGTCAATGAGACATAACACCCAGCCAGTGACAGGCAAAAAGACGGTCTCTCATACAGTCAGTGACAGACCTCCACTATGCAGGCAGTCAGTGACAATAAGACAGTCAGTGTCAATCAGACAGTCCCTCATACATAGTGACAGCCAATGAGACAGTCCCTCACGCACAGTCAGTGACAGGCAATGAGACAGTCCCTCATACACAGCAAATGACAGGCAATGAGACAGTCCCTCACACACGGTCAGTGACAGGCAATGAGACAGTCCCTCATACACAGTCAGTGACAGGAAATGAGACAGTCCCTCATACACGGTCAGTGAGAGGCAATGAGACAGTCCCTCATACACAGTCAGTGGCAGGCAATGAGACAGTCCCTCATAAACAGTCAGTGACAGGAAATGAGACAGCCCCTCACACACAGTAAGTGACAGGCAATGAGACAGTCCCTCATACACAGTCGGTGACAGGAAATGAGACAGTCCCTCATACACAGTCAGTGGCAGGCAATGAGACAGTCCCTCATAAACAGTCAGTGACAGAAAATGAGACAGCCCCGGCTCACACACAGTAAGTGACAGGCAATGAGACAGTCCCTCATACACAGTCGGTGACAGGAAATGAGACAGTCCCTCACACACAGTCGGTAACAGGAAATGAGACAGTCCCTCATAAACAGTCAGTGGCAGGCAATGAGACAGTCCCTCATAAACAGTCAGTGACAGGAAATGAGACAGCCCCGGCTCACACACAGTAAGTGACAGGCAATGAGACAGTCCCTCATACACAGTCGGTGACAGGAAATGAGACAGTCCCTCATAAACAGTCAGTGACAGGAAATGAGACAGCCCCGGCTCACACACAGTAAGTGACAGGCAATGAGCCAGTCCCTCATACACAGTCGGTGACAGGAAATGAGACAGTCCCTCATACACAGTCGGTGACAGGCAATGAGACAGTCCCTCATACACACAGTCAGTGACAGGAAATGAGACAGTCCCTCATACACAGTCAGTGACAGGCAATGAGACAGTCCCTCATATACAGTCAGTGGCAGGCAATGAGACAGCCCCTCACACACAGTCAGTGGCAGGCAATGAGTCAGTCCCTCACACACAGTCGGTGACAGACCCCCACATGCAGGCAGGTAGTCGGTGGCAGTCCCACGCTGCCTGGCACAGGGACACGAGCTGCGGCCTATCCGCGCTGCACAGCCCGGAATGCGGGAAAGGCCACCGGATAACAGCCGTCTCGGGCCCCGGGCCTGCAGGTGCACGCCTGTATACCGGCCCCGGTGTCTCCTACCGGCTCAGGCTCAGCGGCTCGCTGTGAGTGTGTGGGTCTTTGGACATAAACAATGACGTCACTCCCTAGGAATCAGCGAAGTTCCGAGGCCGCCATCTTTGTTTCTGGCACTCGCCAATAGAAGGGACCTGACCCCCTCCCCTCCGCGCGCACAATTATAGCCGGTCACTCGGGAGAGAGCCCGGGGTTACACAGAGGATAATACAGTGGGGTAAGGTCAGATAGATGACGGGAGCAGTTAATGCCGCTGGACATCATCTCAGTCCGGTCCTTCTACGCTGTAGCCGTTATGACTCCACTGAAGGAGACATCTTGCCAGGGTCATTCCCTGGGTATAGATAGGAAAGTGATCTCCTAGAACATGGCCGCCGTTGGAGCCGCCGCGGAGGGAGTTGGAGACAAGTTTTATTTGACATAGTTCCGGACGTGTGATGGGGAATGATGCTGGTCACATGATCGGAAGCTGCTGTTTAGGGTCCGCCCGCAATCTGCGCACTTGTCTCAGAATTTGTCAGGTAAATGCCAGCAGTCCGGGGACTTCTGTATATGTCCAGCGGCGGATAGGGAGTGTGGGGACCCTTTTTTCGCACATTAGGTGTGTAACGTGCCCTGGGGCAAGAGCCTGAGGCCCCTGCTTCTGTCCTTGCCTCAGTGGGTAAGAGTTCCTGGGGGCCCTGTATATTTCCCTACCTCACTGGGTAAGAGTTCCTGGGGCTTCTGTATATTTCCTTATTTCCAGTGGATAAAAGGCCCGAGGTTCCTAAATTGTTCCCTGCCTCAGTAGGTAAGAGATCCTGGGGCTCCTTTAAATTTCCCTGTCTTAGTGGGTAAGAGGCACTAGAGCTCCTGTATCTTGCTCTGGTAGTGGTAAAAAGTACCTGGGCAGTGGGTAAGAGTTATTGGGGGCGGCTGTAGCTCCTGCGTCAGTGGGTAAGAGGGGGGGGGGGGGCTCCTGCATCAGTGGGTAAGAGTTCCTGTGGGGGCTCCTGCGTCAGTGGGTAAGAGTTTCCGGGGCTTCCTTTATATTTCCCTACCTTCAGTGGGTAAGCATTCCAGGGGCTACTGCATTAGTGGGTAAGAGTTCCCAGGGATCCTATGTATTTTCCTGCATCATTGGTAAGAGCCACTGTGGCTCCTGTATCCTTCTTTGCCTCAGTGGGTAAGAGTACCTGTTTCTTTCCCTGCTCTGTTTAATCTGTATCTCTGGTGAAATACAGATCAGACTGTGCTAGATGCACCACAGCAGGAAAGAGGAACTGCATGGGTTTTGAAAGGTGCATAATGAACACTAGACCTGCAGTGTTTCTCTGATAGCATACTGTAGCAGGGAAGGAATCGGCTGATGTCTGACAGCACGGAGGACGTAGTGGTTAGTGTCAATACACTAGTAAGATATGACCCCCTTTCACACAATTTTGACCCATCAGTCCAATAAATCGTGTGACAAGTGCCATATCATATGTAACTTACTTCCGATTTATTAAACATCGGATTGGATCCGGGATGGTCATAGCTACCACAAGGATTTGTAGTATCCCACAGCCATGACTGGCATTGCATATCACATGCAATATGTTCGCATACGATACATCTAATTGGATTATAGCATCGGCAGGTAAACACTGAACGTAACCCCCTGCCACCCGAATCCGCTCACTAGCATTCCACCAGATGTGTTCTCATACACATCCGCTCGCATGCAGCCGCACGGAGAGAAATCATTCGATGGTCGAATGATTTTTCTCCCTTTCGCTAATGACTTTGATTCTGGCCGCAGATGTTAGAATTCTGCCGGGCACTGACGTCATGTGACCTCAACTGCCCACCCCAAGCAGGCTTCAACACGCCTGCATTTTCAGGGATACGCCCAGCGTTTCTATGGGCGCACACACCATTTTTGTGGAAACGCCCATGAAACGCTGCATCTGCCCCTTGCCCTCCCATCCTGAAGTGAACGCCCCAGCGAGTGTGAAACCCCTAAAATCAGACTGGGGAGCAAATTCGGCCCGCAACTAGCTGGTCTGAATCACCCCTAAGTATTCTCTATAAAGCACTGAGTAATATGTGGGCACTATGTTAATAGATTACGTAAGAATGACCATCAGACGGGATGCCGGCAGTCGGGATACCTTTGTCAGCATCACTACAGGGCTACACTAAGTATATTTACCTTCCCCAACCAACCAAGAATCTTCTAACTGTCATTTTTCAAACACAGGGCCAGATGCACTAAGTGAAAAGTGATAAAACAGAGAGTGATAAACAGCCAACCAATCAGCTCCTGCCTGACATTTTTTCAAACACAGTCTGTGACGTAGCAGGTAGAAGCTGATTGGCTGGCTATTTATCACTCTCAATTTTATCACTTTTGAAGCTTAGTACATCTGGCCCACAGCCTGTAACATGGGAGAAGGTGATTGGCCGCTGCTTGATCTCCACATCTCTCCCTGAGGTTTGGGATACATGAACCCATGACCTCGGTGCTGTAAGGCAGTAATGCTGACATTACACAATATTTACTGCCCTGGATTTATATAAAAATGATTGATTGCTAGGTAAATAAGATTTCTATAGAACATCCTGCGTAGAAACGCAATAACTTTGGCCCCCGTCTGTGATTTCTTGATACAATAACATACGTGTTATCATGGAAGGTGATTTTGCAGAGTATCCTTACTAATCGTGATCTCATTGATTACCTACAGGAAATGGAAGTCGATTACAACCCTGTGGATTTGCCAATTAACATTGTTTATGCACAAGATGCTGAGCTCCGAGATATGGAGGGGGCAGATGTTAAAGACATGCGGATGGAAGCAGAGGCTGTGGTGAACGATGTCTTGTTCGCAGTCGCCAACATGTTTGTCTCCAAGAACTTACCGTGTGCTCTGGACATGGCTTATATCAATGTGGAGATAAAGGAAGGGACCAGATACTGCCTGGAACTCACAGATGCCGGCCTAAGGGTAACTAACTAATTACAGGCCCCTCTTGTCTCTCGCTCCCCCTCCCGACACCTTGCCCCCCTCTTGTCTCTCGCTCCCCCTCCCGACACCTTGCCCCCCTCTTGTCTCTTGCTCTGCCTCCAGACACCTGGCCCCCTCTCGTCTCTCGCTCTGCCTCCCAAAACCTGGCCCCCCTCTTGTCTCTTGCTCCCCCTCCCAACGCCTGGCCCCCCTCTCGTCTCTCGCCGCCCCCCTCCCGGCGCTTGGCCCCCCTCTCGTCTCTCGCCCCCTCCCAACACCTGGCCCCCCTCTTGCCCCTTCTCCCAATGCCTGTCCCCCCTCTCATCTCTGCCCCCTTCCCCCCCCTGACGCCTGGCCCCCCTCTCGTCTCTCGCTCCCCCTCCCGAAGCCTGGCCCCCCTCTCGTCTCTCGCTTCCCCTCCCGACGCCTGGCCCCCCTCCCTTGTCTCTCGCTCCCCGTGATGTTATTTTAACCCCTTCTTTATGGTATACTCTGTCACCTAATCTTTTATACTTCTGTTTTGCTTGTCCTAAAGATTGGTTTCATTCAGCAAGTTTAATCTCTATTTCAGGTGGTGGGTTCTGCCTTTGACCACGTTGATGAAGGATACCACAGCCAGTACCACGAGACTATATACTCTTTGCTAGACTCCATAAGTCCTGCATATCGGGAGGCATTTGGCAACGCGCTACTGCGAAGGCTGGAAGCTTTGCAAAGAGATGGACAGTCCTGAGTGTGATCGATCACGTGTGGAACCGCACTCTTACACCGAACTTTGTTTTATCCTTTGGCTGCTCAATCCCCAGCTTGTGACGCACGCTCACTGCATCTTGCATTCGGAATCGATCATAGTGACCACAATCGGCTTTCCCTGCCACAAGTACAGTCTCTTATGTGATTGCTGGTTAATGTCCACATTTATGAATTTTAACTTTGTGACCCCCCATGTCTGTAATGTAGGTAAAGGCGCTTACATTGTTAGAGGGGATATTAATTCTGCTCATGTCAGGGACCTCTGTAAATGATTTTAAGAGTATTTTATGGGTTCTATATGTTAAATGAACAGAATAGATAAGTATTTGTGTTGGAGAGAGATAAGGCGATGAGCGTACCAACCAATCCGCTCCTGTTATTTTCCAGTCACAGCCGGTAACATGACAACATCTGATTGGCTAATACTTTAGCTCTCTCCAACCTCTTGATAGATCTAGCCTTTAGCGTAGTATTACATGCACCGCCTTACATATAAGGTTATGGTCCTAATTAATCGGTTTCCAGGAACATCTGTCGGCTTCTGCTTTGTGAAGGTAACCGGCTGCATAACCACAAATTACATTTTCATTCTCCTACCCCCAGAGCAATAAGCAAGGTAAGAGTTGCCTTCTCTCCACCTACCGGTATTGATCGTCTCCTGTCAGGAAACACATTACAGTGGATTCTACTGGCCACGATTACTGATTTACGTAATAGCAAAACTGTGGCACAGGCATGCTGGGACTTGTAGTTTCAAAACAGCTGGGGAGCCACAGGTTGATCAGGTGTCAGAAGATAACCATCATTCTAATTAGACCTCAGGGAAGGATATCCCATTCCTAGCTCCGATGCAGTAAATGTATTTTTGCATGAAGCTGTTGCCTGTGTGATTCAATATGGCATACGTATCATCGAGCATGGTGCCATTATTCTGTAACTATTACTTACCGCTGGCTGTATATGTGCTTTTTGATTGATTGATTGATTAATTTATTGGCATATATTTAGATTAGAAACTGTTTGCAGACTACTTATAACTGTGGGTTTTGATGTCATTTATACCCTATGGCTTTTACTCTGTAGGTACCACCGAGTTCTGCCCAGGACCATGGCTGCTGGGTAAATACTACTTTTGTTATGGATGCCTTCCAGGCCAGTCGGGGAACCTATACTTAATGTTCATTCTAGCACCCGCCATCTTTGAAAACCCATGCAGCTCCTCTTCCCTGCTCTGTCTGCTGTTGTGCTTCTAGCACAGTGTGTTCTGTATATCAGCACTGATATGCAAACCAGACCTGTGCTAGAAACACCACAGCAGACAGCGGCACCCCAGGCAGGGAACAGGAACTGCACGGGTTTTCAAAGATGACGGGTGCTAGAATGTACATTAATACTCATGTAATTTCTAGGGAAATATTAAATTGATGATAGCACATCTGAAATCCTGTATTTTCAACAGTGATTTGCACCTTAGTAGTCATTTATTCCTTGATTAAAAAAGAAATAATCTATTGCCGCCCCAGACTGACAACCAACGAATAATAAAATAAAATACACACATTACTTAGAAGGAACGAATTAAACAGCGATTCATAATTTTTATATAAAATATTATTTATACAATTCCCGTTTATGGTTTTTCTTAAATACTATGAAATATTCAGTTGTTTGCACGTTTCCTTTGTATTTATTTTACTGTTGCATGAATTACTTATTTTTAACCATTTCTTATGTACACGCATGTATTTTATTCCTATTGCATACGCACCATTGCTCTTGCCTATTGATGCTAGAATTTCCCATCGGTAAGATTTTAATGCCAAAGTTGCGTAGTCCGTACACGGATGTGTAACAATATTGCAATTGTTCCTAGTTCTGTATTTCTGAAAATGTGTTGGGAAAATGACAAATAAAAATATATTTATTCAAAGTTTGTTTTATTACATTTTTTGCCAAGTCCTGTATACACATATAAAATGGATTGTAATTTAATAGTGTTCATTCTAGCACCCGCTATATTTGAAAACCCATGCAGTTCCTCTGCCTGGGGTGTCACTGTCTGCTCTGGCGTTCTAGCATGGGTCTGGTTTGCATATCAGTGCTGATATACAGACCACACTGTGCTAGAAGCACTACAGCAGACAGCGACACCCCAGGCAGGGAAGAGGAACTGCATGGGTTTTCAAACATGGCGGGTGCTAGTATGAACACTAATTAACATGAGTAGGTTATCATTATAAATAATATTGCTAGAGATGTACGGATTCGGATTTCACTGGGATCTTATTGGCTATTGCCTGTCGTGTTCTGGATAGCCAATAAGGACAGTTTGGCTGAATCCGAACTTGCGCTAATTTGGCAAGAAGAACCAACAGGTGTATGCCAGTGTTATACCACTTCTATGTTAAAATTCCAGGTAGCACCCAGGATTTTGTACACCGGTCCAAACTGGATGCTACCCAGCTGAGACCTCTTTCATAGTGGAGGCTGGACTTTAATGTCACTGGACACGTGACCAGTGTCGGTGGTGGGTTAGTGGGGCAGATTTATTAAGCCTGGCAAAGAGATAAAGTGGAAGGAGAACGCACCAGCCAATCAGCTATGTTTGAAATATGACAGTTGGGAATTGATTGGCTCGTGCTTTATCCCCTTCCACTTTGTCATTTTGCCAGCCATAATACAGCTGCCCCAGTGTCTGAACAGTGCTATTAGTGAATACATACATCCACATTTACTGGGTATAATACTGTTAAATACAGGCACAATTACAAAATAATAATAATTTCAATGAAATAAGGTTGTCTTCTCAATTACAATGCATTAAGAAACTGCTCTCCTGCTGCAGACAGAATGCATCAGCGAAGTCATGGGAAGAGATGGCCGCAACTTAATAGCGGGTGAAATCAGCCAATGAGAAGCAGCGGCTGGTGGTCTTAATTACTGCAAAGGACACGCCCCCTGACAGATTCCTCAGACACTCCTCCATGATAAATTGGTTGAGACAGTTACATTAATGTATTTAATTAGACTGAAGTCACATAGAAATACATACATTTTTGGGCCGACTCATTAATGAGTGATAACCTGAAAATGGTCCGGTGATCTCAGCCAGATTTATCAGCATTCCCAATACTGAGAGTGAGTACACACATATATTGCCAGCAATCATATTGCTCAGTGTCTCCTTTTCATCAGCGATGAAAAGGAGACACTGCTACTGTCACGGGGCGGGGGGAGCAGCAGTGTCGGTTGCTGCTATCACGCGGCGAGGGGTTGGGGAGAGACTGAGACCCGAACAGAGGAGGGAGCAGCAGCTGCTGCTGTCACGGAGAAGGAAGGGAGGGACGCGAAGGGAGGAGAGAGCAGCAGCAGAAGGAAATCCTTCTGCCGCTGACCTCCTCAGCGCCGGGGGAAGTCGCTGGTCGCAGGAGCATGCTCCTGCGACCGTTAGGGAGTGCACACAGGAGCGCGCAGCTGGCGATTTATCGCCAGCAGCACTCCAAATCACTGGCAATATGGTCGCTCAGCCACTATCGCCCCCGTGTGTACACACCTTGACCCGACCGTTCCCAGGAACTCCAGACAGCGGTAGCTGTTGTATTCTACTGGCCACAGATCAAGGATGTAGTTCCGGCATGGTTCCCAGGATCTCTCCTCTGGAATTGGGCGCTGTGCATGTTGGTCAGGGTGACTGTATTTGCAGGGGCCCGCCAACGCACGTAGCACATTGCAGGGATGGGCTGCATTTAGTGCACCCAGTGCCAGGTGCTACAGTCACCTGCTTAGGGATGGCCATTTACATTCAATGATTCAAATTCATCGATGGTTTATGGCCGATGTTGAATACTTTTTGCCATCAATGGGGGAGAACCAGATGGTTTCCCTACATCGATGACAAAGCAAAACCGATGTTTTGTTCTCTTTCAAAGTGCCGGGACACAGAGCATAGCTCCGCCCACGACACCCGTGAAGCCCCGCCTATGTGTTTTGGTTGGCGCACAGGCCAATCACTCAAACATAATAGAGGACCATTGATATATAAAACTATCGATGGTCACCCATTGAATAGTTTTACTCTATCGATGGCCAGTTGCACTTTTTCCATCGATGGCCATCCCTACACCTGATCCTGGGCACTAATATGGCACCTAGATTGCATTGCAGATGTGATCACTGATAAATGGGCCCCTTGGTACTTAGTATAGATTTGTTCCTGTGTGTGTGTGTGACTATAAATGGGTTGTGGTGATTTGTTACATTTGTATACTCTATGTACCTATCTCGGTATCCAATTGATAGGTTGACATGACAATGTCGACATATCAAAAAGTTGACAAGAGTTTTTCATATTCTCTTCCCCCCCATTTTAATACTTTTAAATCAACATGGACTCTGATTGGGTAAAGGAGTGCTACACTAATTGGGGGTCTACGTCAGGGCCGAAACTAGGGTTTCCGGCGCCCGGGGCAAGGCAGTCTTTTGGTGCCCCCCCCCCCCCCCCCCCCCCCCTAGTGATGCTGCTGCGCGCCGAAATTTTCAGGGGGCGTGGCCTAATTTGGGGGCATGGCCTATAATCGCTGCTCTCCCGCGAGGCCACGCCCCCATTTTGCCGCTATGGGGGCATGACCCAGAGGCTCTGTGAGCCTCTAGCCATGCCCCCAGCCCCCTGGCTGCGGGAATAGACGCTGTGCGCATGCGCACAGCGTTTATTCCCAGCTGCTTAGTTAGCAGGTGACAGGGGGGACCGACCAAATGACGCCTTGTCCCTGGCGCCTGAGACCCCCCCCTCCCCACACAGTCCTCTCACCGTTGAAGCCGCAGCCGCATCTGTCCGTCTCCTACTAGCGCTGCGGCGGGAAGCGCTGATGACTTCAAAAAGACTTGCCGGACGCTGATTGGCTGAATTCAGCCAATCAGCGTCCAGCAAGTCTTTTCGAAGTCATCAGCGCTTCCTGCAGCAGTCCACATACCTGTCACCGGACCTCACAGCGCCCCTCACCTCCAGCTCCCGGTGCGCGTGACCCCCCAGCCCCCCCCTAGTTACGGCCCTGTCTACGTGCTTGGGTGATGACGTCTAAAACAAAAAAAAAACAGAAAAACTCATGTTGACTTTTTTCAATTTGATCTGTTGCTTGTGTCGACCTTTTTTTCGATGTCCATCTTGTGCTAGTTGCCCCATTTACTGTCTATAGACGTACTAATGCAGAAACCCCAGCCTACAGGGGATACACTTAGGCCGGTTTCACACACTCCGGCTCCTGCCGGACGGTGAAATCCCGCACGGCCAGGGAGCCGTGCCGCAAACAGTAGTTTATCATGGAGGGGATGGCCACAGCCCGGCAGCCGTCCCTTCCAGTGGTGGGATCCGGCTGCAACCGTGCGGCCGGGCCATGGCCGTCCCGTGTGAATGGACACAATAGTGTCCATCCACAACTAATGTGTGCGGCACGGCTCCCTGGCCGTGCGGGATTTCACCGTCCGGCAGGAGCCGGAGTGTGTGAAACCAGCCTTAGCATCTCGACAGGCAGAATCCTGGCATTCATTATACTGATGCCGGCATCCCGACTGGCTTCAGAACTCTGATGCTGGATTTACTCAGCGGTCAAGATGGCGATGCTGGAATTCCGACAGACTGCATTCCGGACAGTGAATATACGGTGCAGGTTGGGGTCAGGCCGGGGATGGATGGGTTAGGTTTAGGTACTAGTGAGGGGGGGGGGGGGGGGGGCAGACTTGGGGTTAGGCTGTGTGTGTGTGTGGGGGGGGGGGTAGTTAGGCTGATAGCTGGAGGTGTAGGTAAAGCAGTGGGGTGTGTGTTTGGGGGTGGGGGGGGGGGAGGCAGGTAGGCTACAGGGATGGAGGCTTAGGGGATGCTGGCATCAGTATTCTGAATACCGCCATCCATATGTATCTCGCCTACATATGCTGATCTAAATAGGTGACGGCATAGGTTTATACAACTGGGCTGTGGTATTTTAACTTATTTAATAAAAATGGGCGGTGTGCTCAGGGTAATTTATTCCCCCCTTGTCACCAAATGACTTACTTTCTCCTAAATTGCACTACAACAATGACTTTGGTTGCTATGGGATACAGCAGCACATTTATGTTCTGAAATAAGCCCCATGGCTGTGAGAGTGCAAATCACACGCAGTCAGGGTACACGGGGAAATTGTGTGGGTGTCGGTGATGGGTAGCAATCAGTAGTCAGACTCAGACTCAGCAGCAGCAACATCATCTTTAGGTGGCCGCGGCTCTGCCTGCAGCGGAAGGACCACACCGCATCTGGGGATCGTTTCCTTAGCAGCGACCTCGCTACCCTGTGTCTAGCCGCCGGTGGCACGCCCCCTAGCAACCTCTGTGTGTCATTAGCAACCAACAGGCAGCTGCCTGCCAGTACCAGCAAGCAACATGGCCGAGGAGGAGAACAGGACCGTCAGACCCAAAAGGATCTTTATTAACAGCCTCGACACGTTCGCTGCCAAGAACATCGGGCAGGTGAGGAAGAGTCCCGGGGCCAGCGTGCTGTGCGACAGCTGGGACGTCTGAGGGAGGGTGGTGGTGGGGTAGTGACTGCCTGTGCAGGGAGTGACGCCGTTGCAGGGTTTGGTTGTGTATAGTACATTGCTATTTGTTGTGTAACTTTGCAGCTTATAGTGCTGAGTGAGGCTTATATGTCAGAATGCATGCACCATGCATCTATTCCCATTAATTAGTTATAGTGTAGTGGCATCATACCCCTCTCTGCTATTTCTGTGGCACTAGCATGGTGCCTACTTACTTACCCTCCCAGAATGGCCTGGAGGCTCCCAAAAATTAGGCTCCCCGGAAAGGTTGGCAAGTTCCCCGTATACCACATGACATCCCCGCACCTCCATCGACCACTCACTACCAGAACACAAGTGGGCATACTGATGGGGACCGATACCGCTATTCACGCTGAATCGTGTTATTGTAGCCCTGCCCCTGCTGTACAGCACTAATGTACAGTACTGCATGGTAGGGGACAGAGCTATGATAGCGCAGTTGCATCCACTGATACACCTTTCTACACTCTGTACTTCACCCTCCCACGGCATGGGTAAACAATATGGTGCAGTATGCCCCAGTGGTGGCCACAATCGCGCCATTGTGGCCACGCCCCCACTCTGCAATGCCTGAAATACTGGCGTGGTCACAATGACGAGTTCGGAATGGCTATGCCCCTAAATACAGCCCCGCCTCTGGCCACGCCCCTTCACAGCATGCCCGCTGGCTCCACTCCCTGCTTCGTCAAGCTAGGTACCATCTCTCCGAGAGGGCAGCTGAAAAGTAGGCACCCTGATTTAGTATTAGGCATATGTGGCAAGTGACTATGGGTGACACATGTTGGGATGAGGTAGTGGTGCGGCACAGCATGCTCACTTGCATGATAGCCCGGTCCAATCTGTCTTGACGACATACAGTAGCACTTTTTGTGTTTCTCTTTCTTTTTTTATTTTAATGTACAGCTTTGTTCTTAAGAAATTAGCTGAAGCACACGTCATTGTCTTTGTTTAAATCTTCAATTTTTTAAGTGATCAATGAGTTGGATGTAACAGTCAACATTTTAAAACTTAAATTAGCAGCTTGGCAGCTCTTCCAACACACCCGTGGGGTGGCTGCCCAGTGTCAGTTTTTTTTTTGCGGTGTCGCCAGTAGCCCTCATCCCCAGTGTGCAGTACAGTTCAGTCAAAACTACAGAGAAGGAAGTCGCTGGAGGTGGCAGATCCATCTCCAGAGATGTAGCCGAGGTCTGGGCAGGCAGCAGGTTCAGCATATTTCTATTTTTTGTCGGGGAAGTCGCCTTCAACTGATAATATATTATCCAGCTCCATTGGCACGTTATGATACATACTGTATAACCCCATTTTAGGCAAAAAAATTGAATATCATCAAATAAGCTTTGGTCCATATCAGGAATTGGTTCTTTGTAAGCGTCACTGTAGGACACCGGAAGTTGTGTATCTTATGGCGTATGTGCGCAGTTTGAGTGGAGATGCTGTTTTTCCACTCTCTGTGTTCTCCCACTGAAGAGAAGAAGGGGTGCTCTTGCACATTGCCATTTACCCCGATCCGGCGGGTCTGGTCCTTGCACAGGAGTTGGGTTGTAATGTCCCTTGTTTTGCGAGATCAGTAAGCCCTAGTTTTTCATAAGGATCTTTCTGTCGATCTCCTTCAAAAGTAAAAGGGTGCTTTCAGAGAGTATGCATATATAGCATATTACCAAATGCAAACCAGCCCACAGCTGCACTGAATGACGCACCTACTATAATCTCTGGAGCCATATAGCTATTTTTTCCCAGCAATTATGTTGGCAATGGTTTCTCCATATACATGTATTGTTGTTGGCTCCTTTATGTTCTTTAACCCAGAATGCAACAGGTCCCCTCTGCCAGCCAGTTCCATTACATAGTATAGTAGCTGTTTGTATGGAAGGCTGCGTATCCATGGACTAGGAAAGAACTTTTGTGTGGCAACTGAAGTACCTCACTTGGCCAAAATGTATGCATGTTTTAATAATTCTCTCTTATTTGCACTTTTAACTAGTGCTCTTTTCGCTAGTATTTTAACTGCTACTCTTTCCTTACAAACTGCATCACTTTGGAGTATCATCCCTCTCTAAGTAGCAAGTGAATGTAAAGGTTTACACTGTAATGGGGCAGTGGTGCTCTCTTCTGTAATTTGCTGACCTGGTGGGATGCCTGGATGCTTTCTGCCAATTGTTGTTATAAATTGACTCTTTTTCTCTTTAATAAAACCAACAAATCTGTACCATTGTCTTTGTATGGCTGCTTTGCGTGACTTATTTTCCCACATCTTTTTCTCTTGAGGTTTTGTCTCGCTAGCCCAAATGCTGCATCCTTCCACTGGATCTTCAGCAATGGCCATGTTTCTCCTGTTTCTTCACTTGCCAAAACCTTGGACATTTGCTACATGATTTTAGGAACTGATCTATTTTCTTTTTCACAAATACTGCCAATTTATTCCAGCCTCTCTGTAAACCTGCAACCAATGCATTTCTTCTCACCTCATCTCTCACTGCCTGCGTTCTTTTCCTTCTCTTCTCCATCTCTTCTCCAGTTCTTGGGGTTGTGCGCAGCCAGGCAGCATATTGCAAATCGCTGAGTATTAAATCCCCCCCCCCCCTAAAAGTTTCTTCTTATTTTCCAGTATCTGTCAGGCTGCGTCGTTGGAGCTTCCCTTGAAGAAATTGAAGGAGAAGAAGAAGAAGAAGAGAAGCAGTCAGCAGAAGAGGATGCAGTGATCATTAAACCGAAACAGGGTCTCTTCCAGGTAGTAGGGACTCTGTCAAATCCTCTTGGCAAGAAGCTGAATTTTCCTGTGGAAACATATACGGTAAAGATTTTTCTTTGTTGTTGTGTTCTGTTGGTGATGTTATGGTGTATATAGCTAATTCTATGTTTACACTGCGGGTCACTGTAGAGACTGAACCAGCAGTGATGACAATCACTGTAACATCTGTCAGCAAATGGTTTCTCTAAACACGTTATGTACAAATAAACTGTTCTCCAGGCCTCATATCTTGTTGCCTAAAGCAATAGTCCCAGCAATAGCGTTTAGCAGGGATTTCATATAGTAAATTAGGCAGTGATGCAGGGTTTGTCATACACATAGGTCCCTGGGTCCAAAGTGCACACCATGCACCATATGTTATACTAAGCTCCCACATCAGTGCTGGACAATGCGGTGCAGATGCTATTTTGCCGGTGATTCGTGTATGCGTGGTAGAGAAATCACCGGGAACATGGCTAGGGGCCCATGTTCCAAGATACCTGTGGATGTGCTGTGTACTTCTGCAGAGTGCTAGAGTATACTCACAGCTGAACTGTGATAGAGGAAAGGACTTGCATGGAGATGACACACAGGCCCCATTCTCTTTAGTCAAGGGTAGTACAGTCAATTTGAGTAGGTACCTCGGCTGTCAATGGAGTTAGGTTCAGAACAAGTGTCGTTTAGTTAATTAAAATAATTATCCCTGATTGTACAGGACAGTGAGATACACTGACACTGGATAACTAAAGGATTTCAATGGATTTGGCAAACCACATTTGCCGACTCTTGGGATAGTGGGTAATTGGCCAGAGAGAGAAGCAGTGAGTGGATCCCAAGTGGAAATGTCATTTGCACCAGCAAGCCCCACCCACTGTGATACATTTTGCATCATTACACCTAAAACCTGCTGCATCATGATGATGCGATGTGTATCCTTGCCCTGCAGAGGGAAGCCTCGCATCAGAGTGACCTAATGTAAATTTCCAATTGCAATGCACAGTGGTTGTTCCCTGGCATGGCAAAGCAATGGAAGATGTTATCCCCTGGACTTTGCCCTTCTGGCATACAGCCTGTGCTGCCGCATTATTCTGCTTCTGTGAAATGCTAGCGCAGTGCAGCTAATTTTTAGACATGTTACATTCCTGTTTCTTATTTTTAGATCTCAAATAGAAAAGAACTATTAAGTCATCTTTTGGAGAGCGATGTCATCATTTACAACATTACAGAAGACCCCGGCCAGATCGATGAGGCTTCGTGGGCTGCATCAGGTGGGTGGATCTCTCATGCAGCAAAGAGATCTCAGCCGGGGTCAAACCCGGCCATTGCTAGGTGGAATACTTTCTATTTCCTCGGTCCTACATTGGAGCAGCAGCACAGTCTGTCTCATACAATGTGATGATCCTTTCAGCAGTTGGGTGACTGCATCCTTGGCGCTTGGCACGGGGCCTCAGCTGAACAGCCACCCGGCGTTCAGCGCACACGTTCAAAAAATGATACAGAATCAATGTGTTTGACAACTCTACGGAGTATATTCCCCTTTAGGGACTACTTTTGGATGTCCGCAGTGTTTAGTTGTCTCCAGTGGATGCAAGAGAAAATGGGATTTTTATACTGTGATTCCAATGATCCCAATGGGGGGCCACTAGGCACTTAGGGCCTGATTCAGACTTGCTTTGTATGTCCAGAGCCTAGTGAGCAGGTAGAGGAACGCCTTAGTTTCCTGGGGCCCCCCAGCGTTTCTATGGGTGTGGCCACTGTTTTTGTGGGCACGCCCATGAAGCGCTGGGCCACCCCGGAACGCCCCCTGTCTGTCAATCAGGCAGCGAGCGCCCCGATTAATGTAAATTTCACGCTGTGGGGGTTTGCACATGTGCATTAGCAGACCCCGACCATCGGGGCTGAATTCGCTGCTCAACCAGCAGCTCTGAATCGGCCCCTTACTCTGTTTATTCTGTCTTGTGCGGCTTGGTTGGAACTGAAGTGTCCGAGCACACTGCGTGGTTATAGGCGCTCACACCCCACTGACCCTCATTGCTGTGTTGGAATAAGCCTTCGGGGGGCCCGGGTCACTTTAGACAGGGGGCCCCCTCCCTCTTGTCATTACTGGCCACAATCTGCACAGGAGCATATTACACAGAGTAAAAACAGTATAAACTTGGTCAATGGGTTACTGCAGATATATATTGTGAAGATACGAGTTCTTCAATCACTCAGACACCGAGCAGATGAAACCAAAATATGGTTTATTTTTATCACAGCACACACAGGTAGATAAAGACAGGAACAAGAGGCAAATGTAGCATATAAACGTTATCGGGTAGCAGTCCAAAATGGCAGTCCTTGTAGCAGCCGTTCCAAAGCACAAAACTATCACTCCTCCACACAGCAGTGATAGCAGATAAGTCCACACGTCTAGGACAGTCCAAAAAATCTCCCTCCTGGCTTGTGTGCAAGTCATTTTAAAAACTTCTAAATTCCCACGGTGCACAAACCAAAAGTGGGCTTGCAGTGGATCTTGATTGGTGGATTCAAGAGTCAGGTATCACCCCCTCCCAGCTACTGCTGCTGCCCCCCCCCCCCCCCCCTGCTGGGGTCGGTTCCAGTAAGTCTGCTAGTGACCAGAGATATGCAAGGGAGTATCAATACAACGAACAATAACCAGCTGATTGCGTTATGTGCTGATCACCCCCTGTGAAGATTGTCCCTCAGCTATCACCCTCCTGTGATAGCAGGAACAATAGTATGGTAATTGGACATAACCTTTTGGTGAATTCTTTCCTGGGTATTTCCTGTCCGACCATATTTGGGCAACATACAGTCTAATACTATGGTTCTGGAAATACACACAGATTTGGGGGATAGAAACATCTATGGAGAATAAGAGGGTACAGACGGACTAAAAAAGTACATTAATCACTACACCTATTAAAATATAATAATTACAGTCTTACAGTGAGTCTGATAACTTCACATTCCTTCCCCTACTATTTTAGTTCCTGTACCAAGTTGTTCTGGAACCAATAACAACCTGTAGTGGGATGCAGAGCAGAGAATCTGAGGTTTGGATCTACCACCTGAGTCCCACAGAGTGACATCATACCAAACCCATCTTGTAAAAGGCGGCTGGTTTGCAGAAGCAGCAAGGGCAATCTCACAATATAAGTTATGCATGTTAACTAACAAGTGAGTTAGCAATCCCCCGTCCTCAAATGTTGGGTACCCCCCCTCTGCAACATCGTAAACTTTCACACCGGGCACACCTATAGGGCGTGCTAATACTTTTGTCTCTGGCACAATGGGGCAGGGAGCACTTTCCACCTCCCCCTCTTGCACAAGGAACAGCTGCCCAACAGCAGGCCAATATAGGGACTCTGGCCCTGGCACTTCCGCCACTCTGTCACATCCTTCCTCCCTCAAACCCAAACTAGGGGCATGGCAAATTTCACTACAGCATTTGGTCTCAATGCCCAGGGCTGAGGAGTGACCCTCCATCAGGAAAAATTCCGCTGGTGGCTGCAGGGCAAGCTGGTCCACGGCCAGTACTACCCCCTCAAAAGCCTGGGTCTCACCTGCCGCTTCCTCTGCGCAGTCCTCAGTCTCCAGGATAACCTCCTTCCCCAGCTGAATATGCTGGGCAGCCTGAAGCAAGACATCATCTGCGACTGGTATTCTTGTGGCCTGGATGTTGTCGGATACTCCTCTAATCACGGTGATCTCCTCTTGGACGCAGTCCTCATAGATCCCCTGGCAGCAGGTTAATAATTCTGCATCTCCCACCTCAGCAAAAGGGAAGCTGTAGTGCAGCTCCTCCCGGGGGGTCCTGGCTAACGGGCCCCACTTCCTTCACTTTGGGGATAACCTCCCCCAGTATAGAACACTGACCAGCTTCTTCCCTAGGCTGTGGGAGAAGCTGTTGCAGGCGGTGCTTTTCATCAGCCACCCTGCGACACTGGTCTCGCCATGCTGGGGTGTCCAGGAGCCTGTGATCAATCGCCACTTCCTCTGCCACAATAAAGCACTCCTCCAGACACTCCAATTGTTCCCACACACTCAGCTGTGCACCGAAATGGAGGATACATGCCCGATAATCGGTAAATGCTTTTGTAGGATCCCCCTGATCTTGAAGGATCTGCTGGATGATTTCCCTGCGCTTGCAGGATTGGACGGGTATACCTCGCAGCTGACATTCTGCTATCAGCTCATCCATACTCATTTCTTCCAGGGCAGTTAGGGGCCCCCCTGACAACGACCCTTCTCTTGTGGTAACAAATAATTCTGTGTCAGACCCCTCGGTTGTCTGCCCAGATTGCAGTAGCCCCTTTCTGGACCTTTCCTCTGGTTCTATCTGGGGCATCAATTTATTCTGGACTTGTCCTTCAGCCTCAGAATATTGTCCTCTTTGTAGCATCTGGGTAACTGTAGCAATCACTTCCTCTGTAAATTCTACAAACTCTGGCTCCCCCAGCAGATTCCACGAGGTGGCCTCACCTTTACAGTGCAGGAATGCATCCCCCAGGTAACACAACTTGTCCTGTATGCTGGATACTCTCCACCCGCTGATCATCTGCTGAGCTTCTTCCCAGTACTCCCAGATATACTGCATTTTTCTGACAATAAATAACAGATCCGGCTTCCCAGCCTGCCGATACACTGAAGAACCTCCATCCCTGAGCTCCTCTGCTCCAGGGGTCTTGAGGCATCGATTTTCTTTCCTTGGAAACATTTTCCCTTTCACAGGAATGACACCTGCTCACTTGCTGAACTTCACCTTAGTGCATTTTCCGTTTCCTTACATATGGTCTGATCCTCTGTTCTCTGTGCTTTCTGTGCTCGATGGTTGGTGTCTGAATGATCCCACTGTCGCTGCCGCCAAATGTGAAGAAATACGAGTTCTTCAATCACTCAGACACCGAGCAGATGAAACCAAAATATGGTTTATTTTTATCACAGCACACACAGGTAGATAAAGACAGGAACAAGAGGCAAATGTAGCATATAAACGTTATCGGGTAGCAGTCCAAAAATGGCAGTCCTTGTAGCAGCAGTTCCAAATCACAAAACTATCACTCCTCCACACAGCAGTGATAGCAGATAAGTCCACACGATACCTAGACAGAGTACAACCTCTTAGTCTAGGACAGTCCAAAAAATCTCCCTCCTGGCTTGTGTGCAAGTCATTTTAAAAACTTCTAAATTCCCACGGTGCACAAACCAAAAGTGGGCTTGCAGTGGATCTTGATTGGTGGATTCAAGAGTCAGGTATCACCCCCTCCCAGCTACTGCTGCTGCCCCCCCCCTGCTGGGTTTGGTTCCAGTAAGTCTGCTAGTGACCAGAGATATGCAAGGGAGTATCAATACAACGAACAATAACCAGCTGATTGCGTTATGTGCTGATCACCCCCTGTGAAGATTGTCCCTCAGCTATCACCCTCCTGTGATAGCAGGAACAATAGTATGGTAATTGGACATAACCTTTTGGTGAATTCTTTCCTGGGTATTTCCTGTCCGACCATATTTGGGCAACATACAGTCTAATACTATGGTTCTGGAAATACACACAGATTTGGGGGATAGAAACATCTATGGAGAATAAGAGGGTACAGATGGACTAAAAAAGTACATTAATCACTACACCTATTAAAATATAATAATTACAGTCTTACAGTGAGTCTGATAACTTCACATATATTATATATAGTAGGAGACCTCACAGACTCAGCGCTGCCTCTGATTTAAAACCCTCCCATGACGAGGGTGTCTGTGTGTGCGTGTACATGTGGTAGGGAATATAGAGTGTAAGCTCCACTGGGGCAGGGACTGATGTGAGTGTTAAAATACTATCTGTAAAGCGCTGCGGAATATGTGTGCGCTATATAAATAACTGGTAATAAATAAATAATAAATGTGTCAACCTTCCAGTTTTAAGTTGCTTTTCTAATGCTAATTCATTATGGGGCAGATTTATTAAGCTCGGTGAAGTGCTAAAGTGTCTGGTTTTTATCACCGGCCAATCAGCTCCTACCTGCAAAGTTACAGGCTTGGTTTGAAAAATGACAGGTGTGAGCTGATTGGCCGGTGATAAAAACCAGACACTTTATCACTTCACCGAGCTTAATAAATCTACCCCTATGTTCCTTATGCTGTTATATCATTCTGAGTAGAACTTTTGTTATTCCCCAGCGCTCCACACTGAGATTGAAAACTTTGACAGCCAAAAAATCTTTATATTGTTATCGACCGTTATGACCTGGGCGCGGAGCAGACCGCTGGATCCGGTATGTGATTTGCAGTCCTGTTTTCACCTCTTTGATACATATTCCAGTACAGCATTGTTGTTAGTGGTGATCACTACCACCCAATATACTGATCACGGGTATTACAGGACAAATTGCTGTTACTTTGTAGGATGATCCAGAAATCCCGTTCACTGAAGACGACTACAGGAGACGACGATGCCACACAAACTTTAAAGATCATTTAAGTGCTGAAAAGCTAATAATTAAGCTGGGGAAATCGGTGAGTATAAAATGACATAGGGTTGCACACAAGAGGCTGAGGAAGGGCAGGACAGAACATCATACAGAGAGGGGGTGGAGTAGTGGAAAGAGAAGGGATGGAGCAGCAGCCAGGGTGGAAGGTGGCGCATGACAAGGCAGCCTACAGAGAGAGGGAGGAGAGAAGTGGCAGTGGCTAGGGAGGGGGAGGAGCAGGGGGTTGAGTAGTGGATAGAGAAGGGATGGAGCAGCAGCCAGAGTGGAAGGTGGCGCAGGACAGGGCAGCATACAGAGAGAGAGGGAGGAGAGAAGTGGCTAGAGAGGGGATGGAGCAGCAGGGAGTGAGGGAGTTGGAGCAGTGGATAGAGAGGGGATGGAGCAGCAGGGAGGGAGGTGGAGCAGTGGAAAGAGTGGAATGGAGCAGCAGGGAGGGAGGTGACACAGTGGATAGAGAGGGGAATGGAGCAACAAGGAGTGTGGTGGAGTAGTGGCTATAGAGGGGAATAGAGCAGCAGGGAGGGAGTTGGGGCAGTGGATAAAGAGGGGCAGAGGAGTGGACAGAGAGGGGAATAAAGAAGCAAGGAGGGAGGTGGGGCAGTGCACAGAGAGGGGAATAAAGCAGCAGGAATCGAGGTGGGGCAGTGGTTAGAGAGGGGCGGAGCAGTGGATAGAGATGGGAATAAAGCAGCAGGTAGGGAGGTGGGGCAGAGGAGTGGACAGAGAGGGGAATGAAGCAGCAGGGAGGGAGGTGGAGCAGTGCACAGAGAGGGGAATGGAGCAGCAGGGAGGAAGGTGGAGCAGTGGATAGAGAGAGGAATGGAGCAGCAGGGAGGAAGGTGGAGCAGTGGAAGAGAGGGGAGTGGAGCAGCAGGGAGGAAGGTGGAGCAGTGGATAGAGAGAGGAATGGAGCAGCAGGGAGGAAGGTGGAGCAGTGGAAGAGAGGGGAGTGGAGCAGCAGGGAGGAAGGTGGAGCAGTGGATATAGGGGGGGAATGGAGCAGCAGGAAGGGAGGGGCAGCATGGCCGCAGAGATAAATCTGTTTCTGAGTGTAGTACAGATTGCAGACGTAGTTGTTCTGATGACCTTACTGAGCCAACATGAAATGTTATATTACACATACACCCTAATAACGCTGCTTGTTGTATCACACAATTTGCTTCCGCAGAACAAGGGCAAATTCTCAACATATGTGATTGCCTCCGGGCTGCCGTATGGGGCTGAAGAAGGAATCCTGCACGCATTCTTTAAAGTAAGTAACAAAAACATTAATTCTGCCGTGGGTATCTGTCCATGTGAATAGGAATGCAGGGTCAGAGATGAGTGTCCAGATTGGACAGATCTAACCATTTGGCAGTCAGGCTATGTCGCCCTATTGATATGTCGCAGGCACTTAATGGTCTATGCTTCGTGCTTGTAGGAAGCTTGGCTGGGAGTGACTCCAGCATTACCCGTCTTTGGAGAAGGACAGAACATCTTCCCGCTGATTCACATCACTGACTTGGCCGGGTAAATCATTCTGCAACATACAGCTATCTGTTTATACTAGCAAAACAACTGAGGGATACATATAGTTCTGAAGCAATGTATATAGAGTGAGATTTACCAGTCTCAGACATTTTAGGACTGGCATTGGATGATAGCAAAGTTACTTTGGATGTTTAAATGAGTGTGACTTGTACTGGACAGGTGAAGGGCGCTGTGTAAGCTCTACTTCTAGAATGCTTGGTAGTTACAGTTTTCCAGCTGTTACTGATATTGGCTGTAACCGGATCTAGTGTGATACAGAACATTGTGGACCGGAGGCCAAGGACCCACTATCTGGTTGCTGTAGATGATTCCATGCACACACTGGAGGAAATTATCAAGGTATATCTTTCTTACTCACCGACGGTGAGACGTTCCAATGATCTTTTCTGAACTGATTTTTCACCTAAACGTATTTCCTGCTTGTTCCTTGCAGTGTATCAGCAGCCACCTCGGCCCGGGGAAAGTGCAGAGAGTATCCAAGGAGATGGCGTTTCTGGATAAAGAGCTAACGGTTACTAGTTATTTGTTTTCTCTCCTGTACAATACCAGTGTGTCTTCTATACAGGTCTAGAGACCGTAGCTAGTGCGTTATTTCTAGACACATCAACGGCTTTACCCAGTCTCTTCTTGGAGGGGGTCCTTTACATATATCTGGTTTCCCAGTGATTATAGCTTAGAATTTTCCCTAACTTGTCTCAACATTCTAATGAGGAAACTCCATTCTCTGCTGACCGCTGCTCCTTGCTGTTCTAGGGATGGCCATTGTTGCCATTGCCATCGATGGCAGTAGTGCAACTGGCCATCGATAGTGGCATACTATGCAACGGATGACCATCCATGTTTTTACATATTGATCGTCATCTATTTTCTTTGACTGATTGGCCTGTGGGCCAATCAAAACATGGCGGCGGGGCTTTATGGGTGTTGGGGGCAGAGTTATGCTTCGTGTTCTGTTCCATGTTACCATTAATGGCTTGGAGCCATCAATGGGGAACCACCAATGTTTGCATTCCTGCCCTTCGGGAGGAACTTGGAAAGGGCCATCTGGGAAAGGGGGTAAAGCTTAGTGAGAAACTGTGGAGCTGGGCTAAGTTCTGTACTGCCTGCGCCATGGCGAACCTCTATCGGACCTTCACCATCGAGGGCAAAGCCACTGAATATCATTGGTTAACCAACAATGGCCAATGGCCAGTCATTTTACAGCAGAATAGATGTTATTAACCATTAGATGAGCCAATGAAGTAAACACAGTGGTCCTGATTCTGAGGTGCGTGCAATGTCGCTTTGGGTGCAGCAGGCAGATGGCTTTAGTACTGCGCATGCGTTTAAGTCTTGCAGTGAATTTGCGGCAATGGTCTCACAACAACTATGACAGACAGGATGTAGAGGCAGAGACAAGACGAAACCCATATTGGGGCTTTAAAGGGAAGTGGTGGCATATATCTGTAAGCAACCGTGTAACCGATGTGTGTCGTGTTACAGCAACTGGAGATTGACCATTTGCTGGTGGACCTGCGGATGGAAGCTGTATTCCTGAAAGAGAACTTCAATGTTAACTGGGTGTCTCAGAATGGACTGATAGAGAATATCGAGCTGATCATCAAAGAGTATAAGCAGAGCCGAGGACTTCTGGTAAGTGTGTATGTGTGTGTGTGTTGGGCTTTACCACCATGACTACTGGTGCCCAGGGCTTTACCACTATGACTACTGGTGCCCAGGGCTTTACCACCATAACTACTGGTGCCCAGGGCTTTACCACCATGACTACTGGTGCCCAGGGCTTTACCACTATGACTACTGGTGCCCAGGGCTTTACCACCATAACTACTGGTGCCCAGGGCTTTACAACCATGACTACTGGTGCCCAGGGCTTTACTACTATGACTACTGGTGCCCAGGGCTTTACCACACTGACTACTGGTGCCCAGGGCTTTACCACCATGACTACTGGTGCCCAGGGCTTTACCACACTGACTACTGGTGCCCAGGGCTTTACCACACTGACTACTGGTGCCCAGGGCTTTACCACCATGACTACTGGTGCCCAGGGCTTTACCACACTGACTACTGGTGCCCTGAGCTTTACCACACTGACTACTGGTGCCCAGGGCTTTACCACTATGACTACTGGTGCCCAGGGCTTTACCACACTGACTACTGGTGCCCAGGGCTTTACCGCCATGACTACTGGTGCCCAGGGCTTTACCACACTGACTACTGGTGCCCAGGGCTTTACCACCATGACTACTGGTGCCCAGGGCTTTACCACCATGACTACTGGTGCCCAGGGCTTTACCACCATGACTACTGGTGCCCAGGGCTTTACCACCATGACTACTGGTGCCCAGGGCTTGCTCCATTGGGTGCCATCTTTGCGATAATTAACCCTATCCAGGTTTATTTAAACCCCACTGTAGTTATACACCCCCACAATAATTAGGCACCTCCTATTCTATTATAAGTAGCTTAGATCTGTATATCAAATATATTATTAAAACAAGCATCCGCCCAAACTAGGTGTTAACGTTGAACCCTGTCTCCTCACCTAGCAGGACTTCATGGTCCAATTGTGTAACACACGCCCTTCTGATTGGACCGGCTCCGCTTAGAGATTCAAAACCTCAGCCTATAGTATCCTGTTTTACAAAAGGAAATGTTGGGCTGTATGTATGTGTTGTACGTTGACTCATCATTGATGTTATCTTCTATGTAGCCTATACGCATCTGCATTCTTGGCCCTCCAGCGGTGGGGAAAACAACCGTCTCAGAGTTACTGTGCAAACACTACAAACTGCACCATATCCATGTAAAAGATGTTATTGCAGACGCCATTGCTAATCTGGTAGGTTCATGTTGGTTGAATTGTGTCATTTTAAAGCTATATTTTGCCTGAATCACACTGCATAAATTAAAACTGATATGCCTTATAGAATATATGATCTTCGTTTCATAAAGATATTATCATGGTGTGTAGAACTTTATACCACTGATCTGTGCTGCTGGGAACTCTGATCCTTCCACTATACAACTCTCAGTCTGTGGCTTCCTGCTGTCTCCATTCCCCTCCTCACATCATGTTACTGCCCCTGTCACATCCCTCATCTCCTGATATACTCTGTGCTGCTGGGGACCCTGCTCCTCCCACTATATAACTCTCAGCCTGTAGCTTCCTGCTGCCTCCATTCCCCTCTTCACATCATGTCACTGACCCTGTCACATGCAGCCCTGTCCTCACTGACACATCACTCATCTCCTGACATACTCTGTGCTGCTGGGGACCCTGCTCCTCCCACTATATAACTCTCAGTCTGTGGCTTCCTGCTGCCTCCATTCCCCTCCTCACATCATGTCACTGCTCCAGTCACATGCAGCCCTGTCCTCCCTGACACATCCCTCATCTCCTGACATAATCTGTGCTGCTGCGGATCCTGCTCCTCCCACTATGTAACTCTCAGCCTGTGGCTTCCTGCTGCCTCCATTCCCCTCCTCATATCATGTCCTTTTTGGAAAACACCAGTAAATCTAACCACATCTTAAACGCTCCTCTGGTATTCTCTCTGTGCATAGGAAAGACTGGTGAAGTCCCCACCAGAAGAGGAAGAGGAGGGAGAGGACGGGCCGGAGGCATGGCAGGAGCTGCTGGACTCTGTGAGAGAGAACATGGAACAGAATGGAGGTATTTGGCTGATGTGTTCTGTGTTGTTATACACAGTAGGGACAATACTGTTCTATTGCAGGCATGCCCAACCTGTGACTCTCCAGCCATTGTGAAACTACACATCCCAGCATGCCCTGACACTGTTCTAGCATTCCCTAATCACAAAACTCTAACAGGGCATGCCGGGCAATGTAGTTCACAACAGCTAGAGAGCCACAGGTGGACCAGGCCTGTTTTATTGTTATGCCCCTAGTGGTGAATACAAGAAGGGATAATGTCTGTCGCTGTAAATGATAGCGTTTCCCACTCTGTGGATCTGTGGGCAAATGAAGACTTCACAGTCCTTCACATATGGTACTTAATATATGTCCTCATTTATGGTCTTGTGATCAAACACAGGGAATCTGGATGACAGCTACGTGATCAGGTTCATGAAGGAGAAACTGAAATCTATGCCGTGCCAGAACCAGGGTTATGTCCTTGACGGATACCCTACAACCTACGAACAAGCAAAGGAGCTCTTCCAATGTACGTAACAGCCCGGCCCCTGTGGACATGCAGGGATTGTCTCCTGGAGGGTTATGGGACCATTGTGCGTGCACAATATGACAGTTTGACCTAAATTCTACTTGTTGTTCTTAGCGGAAGATGGAGAAGAAGAGGAGGAGAGCAGAGGAAAAGTGCCCCGCTTTGATAAAACCATCACCCCAGGTGTGTTTCCCATGGAAGAGGTTCTAGGTCAGAGTTTACCAAACTCTGTTACTACAGTACAGGTTTTCAGGATATCCATGCTTGAGGACAGGTGACTTAGGTTATTCTAATTCATTCGCTCCCCCGTGCGATGTTTGGCACCTGCCCGCCGGCTTCCCGCACAGGGCGCCCGCAGTCCTAAGCCACCATAGAGGTGTCTTAGGTCTGCAAGCGCTGTAGAAATGTCGAATGATTTCCTTCCCGAACGCAAGTTGCAAATGGATGTTTATCGCGTGCGGTGGATCGGGGGGTGGGTGGCCATGCTGGCGGTAGGTGGAATTTGGTGGACTCGCAAGTCTGCAAAATTCGTAGCCTTGTGAATCAACCAGAATAAAGTCCTTAATTAATAGCTCAGTCAATTGGATTTAACGATTTGGAATCAAGCTTGGATATTCCGAAAATCTGGCCTGTAATGCGGCCTGCATCTATGCATATATGCAAGTGGAAGGAGTCTGTCTTGTGGGAAAGATGACAGATGACAATCGACTGACTGGAGTTTTCCCAAACTCTACCATTACAGTCCAGGTTTTAAGTAAATGCATGCTTTAGAACAGGTGACTTAATTAGTACCACAATCAGTTTAAGCACCTGGTGTCAAGCATGCGCGGTGTATCCTGGACTGCAATGATAGAGTTTAGGAAACTTTGGTTTAATCTACAAACTCTTCAAATCCAGTCCTCGGAGAAACGCTAACAGTGCATGTTTTCTGGATCTTCCTGCTAGATGGAGAGCAGGTGTATTTATTACTGACAGACACACCTGGTAAAATATGGACTGTTGGGGTCTCCTGAGGACTGGATTTCATAAGAACTGATTTAGGGGAATACATATACAGTATAGAGTATGACCAGTAGTCAGAATACGCCATCACCCTCGTATGTAATAAGGAGGGAGGGCCCTTTACAGACCAGCATACACATGTACTTCCGATTTGACGCTTGTGCTTGTCCATGAATATATTTCCAGAATGCACGTGATGGTTTCTCCCTGGTCTAATACTGAGGGGTTTGCTTGTTTTATAAATATTGTGTTGTAACTGAAAAATGTCCAAAAATCCATTAGCAGGAGGCCACCAGTGGTCATCCCAAGATGGATTCCATACACTGAATACGGACTGACTTCCTTTACATCCGTCACTGTTCTATCTGCTTGCAGAGTACGTTATTTCATTGAATGCATCTGATGAATTCCTCAAAAAGCGTGTGATTAACCTCCCGGAGAGCGTAGTCGCTGGAACAGACTACACCCAGGACCGGTTTCTGCCAGCCCTAGCCACGTTCCGGGAATTAAACACCGAAGACGAAACCGTCCTGAACTATTTCGATGAGGCTGAAATCCACCCCCAGCATATCGGTGAGTCACAGGAATAACCTACCGGCTAACCCGCTACATTGTGCCATGAGTTGATGGATTGTCTGCACTCTTCTCTTTCTAAAAGCAAATTGTGTTACGACAAAGGACGTAGCAAAGAAGAAGTGGTTTTGTTTCCATTCTGTCATGTGTAATCCCCTATGAAATGACATTGCACTGGCTGGCCATGCTACGTGGTGCGCTGGCTATGGCTTGGGGAGTAGAAGTATAATTCCTCATATTAGGCTATTAAGAGCATTGCGCCAGATCTAACACCAGATTTTGGTCCCCACAGATGTCACTAAAGATGATGACCCGTTGTACAGAGACATCTTAAAGGAGATTATTAAGGCTGTTGGGGAACCTCGGAACTACGGCTTAACCCCAGAAGAGTTGGCGGAGCTGGAATTGAAAGAGGCGGAGAAAAGTCTGGCTCAGCAGGCGGAAAGAAAAGCTGAAGTGGAACGGAGGGAGGTGGAGGAGGAAGCAGAGAAGATCGCTCGCTGGGAGGAGTGGGTAGGTCAGGCCCTGCAGATTGGATACCACCAAGCCATCTGTTCTGTACTCTCATAGTTGGGTCATTTTCTAAGAAAGTCTACTCCCCTATGGCGTCCTATAAAATGATAGACCAAATCTGATTGGTTGCTATGTTAAACCAGGGTTCAAGAGACCACAGTACAAGTGGTACAGTATTTGGATAGGTCCTCGAGCAGATGCCCAAGTAATCTAACATTTCTAAGTAACTTGCTGATGTCCTCTATGGACATCTGTGATGTCTCTGGTACGGCATTGATACATGTGTGTTCTATATGTATCCTCTTCTAAATATTACAGAACAGCCGCCTAGAAGAGGTCAAACGCCAAGAACAAGAATTGCTGGAGGCCCAATCAGTCCCTTTAAGAAATTATTTGATGAAGAATGTCATGCCAACGCTGATCGAGGGACTGAACGAGTGCTGTAAGGTCAGACCGGACGATCCTGTGGATTACCTGGTGAGATTCCTATGTCTTTAAAACCATAAAAAAGGTTTACGTAGGGACAAACACATGTTCTAGATTTCCAAAGGACATATGGGGGCAGATGTATTAATCTGCCCCTAACATTTTTAAAATAACGGTCCCCGCTTCTCCTGCATAACGTGGAGAATCTGGCACCTGTAGCGGCCAAATGTATTAACCCCCCCCAGCGCCGATACGGAGAGCCGTTATGCCCAGCATTAACAGCTCTCCTTATCGGCGCCCCCAGCGTCCCTGCGCATGCGCGATCTTCCTTTCTCCCTGTCCTCTGGTGCGCAGCCCGGAGCCAGCAGCAGCGCTAGCGTTGTCCCTGCAGTGGGGATAGGATAACGCTAGCTATGAGCTGGCAATGCGGCCAGGGGGATTTGACGCCTAGGCGGCTGTTAATACATCGCCCTGGCCACTAAATACTGGGGGGGGGGGGGGGATTATAGGGGACAGTCCCTAGCACACGTGACGTGCGCTGTTAATTTTTTTTTTTTTAAACGTAATCCCCCCAGTTAACCAGCATTAAGTGCAGAAATGCACTGAACGCTGGTTAATACATCTGCCCCATGGTCTATATTTCCGAGTTACACCAGACAACTGCTCGGGATTTGCAGAGTTCTCTCTCCCTAGGAGTTTATATCCCTGATAATAGCCCTGCTTTCGCTATACTGCCAGCTTTCAACATATGAATTTGTCTTGTATGCAGTAATAATTAGTGATACTTGTCGTCAGGGCTATTTTTCAGTAGGCTCCAGCAGGAACTGAGGCCCTTATTCTAGTTCACTCTTTCTGACAAAATATTTCTTAGATGGACAAAACCATGTGCACTGCAGGTGAGGCAGGTGTTACTTGTGCAGAGATAATTATATTTGGGTGGGGTTTTACACCCGCCTCACCTGCAGTGCACATGGTTTTGTCCATCTAAGAAATATTTTGTCAGAAAGAGTGAACTAGAATAAGGGCCTCAGTTCCTGCTGGAGCCTACTGAAAAATAGCCCTGCTTGTCGTATATGAGCTAAGAAGATTCGCATCAATCTTCTCCACAAAGGGGTCTGAGCCGGGTTCGACCCGTGTACAAATTCTTGGGTGTGACCCGGTATTGCATTGTCAAAGGGGTATAAAATACATAATGAACCAGAGCACTACACTGGGGACTTTCTAAAGTGTTTCTATTGGGCCCACAAAGTCTGGCTACGTAAATATCTATCTATCTATCTATCATGTTAACAGCTCCTCACCTCTATGACGTGAAGTACCACCAGTGACCACTAGAGGCCACTCGACGTACTAAAGGTGACCATGCACTACTGTGATGTCCTGCAGCTGTGTACGGCCATCCGATCCCCCTTGAGCAGGTCCTTCTGCATGTGATATATCGCATGCCACCCCGTTTCCATCAATCAAACTGGTTTTGCCATGTAAATGATTGCCGCTTTAAAAAACTGGAGATTTCTTACCACATCTCTCACTTTCTGAATCTCTCATCCTATTACATTTCCCCCACTGTCTATCCTGCTAACATTTTGCCTAGTAGCAATGGCCAAACACTGCTCCGCACAGATCGCCAAGCGCACATCGCGGGTGCGCAGCGATGTGTGCTGAGCGATCCGTGCTTAAGATTTAGTAGCATATTATCATACAAAATGCAAAATCTCTTACATGTGTATTTCTGTTACAGGCAGAATATCTTTTCAAGAACAGTCCTCAGATACAGTAATGATATGTTTTATATACTGTATACAGTGGTTCCCTGTTCAATAAAATATTTTCCCATCAAAGAACATACAGCATAAAGTCTGTTTCTTCAGAGGGAGTTCTCATGCCCTCACTACAGGACGGTCACCCTCTGGGTGTCATACACTCAGCAGTATATACGCAGGATGAGACACAGGGGTATAATGCTGTGGTATAGGGGTTTAGTTATACCTGTGCATGTTATGTGTTGCAGGTACTGTATGCCTTCTCTCTTCTGTATTATCGTGGTGAACTGTGCAAGATGACGCTGGCGCTTCTGTCTGCTAGATACAGCGCCGGTGTGCCCCAAAATATATGAGCAGTCATTGGCACTAACCATCACCGCAGCAGCAGATATTGATGTTAAGAACTAGTTATAACCGTGGCTCTTAACCTCAACCCTCAAATATCCCCAACAGGTCATGTTTTCAGGATTTCTGTCAATAGAAGCAGGTAGATTTTTTTTGTGACCCAGCAAATTAGTTTAGCTCACCTGTGCATGATTAAAGACATCCAGAAAACATAAACTGTCATTGGTGGTACTTGAGAACTGGAGCTGAGAACCTCTAAAATAGAAAAATTTCAAATGAGAAAATATAAAGGTGTCGGTACCGTCTTCCTCTGAGGGCAGTGGCAAACGCAGGATTTTCAGAAGGGGGTTTCCAGAGGGGCGGAGCAAAGCACGGAGATGGACACTTAGGTGACCCAGTATATGCCGGGTCAGTTAAAGTATTATAGATAGACCAAATGTATATAAATAATAATAATATTAATAATATATATATATATATATATATATATATATATATATATATATATATACATACACACACACACACACATATATATACACACACACAGGGGCGTCAACAGCAGTGTAGACCCCTGGGCATAGTAATGTATTGGGGCACCTACCGATTCTCCAGCGGTAGGGGTGGGGGAAGCTTTGATGTTCTACGGGTGGTAGGGGGTATTATATCAACCGCTCAGCATGTAGGGCCTGGATCAGTAATTTCCAATAATTACCCCTTTACTGCACAGATGGTGGGAGATGGGGTGGGAGAAGGGGGCATTGGGCTGAATGAAGGGGCCCTGATACATAACTTTCAGGGTGGTAGAGGATGTTTAATACGCAGAGGAGGGGTATATAGTGGAGTGGGCTTATTATTCACAATTTTCTGGTGGGAGGACAGCTTGCTTGACTGCAGATATCTCCAGTTCCCAGAAATAGATTTCTTAGATTTTAATGGCATTAAAAAGTAGAGAATCCCACCTACCAAATGGTACTGGGGACTAGGGGATCAGAGTTCAGGAGGCAGAGCAATCTACCAACGAGTATATAAAACTACATACCAGGTGTGTGGAGCTGGAGCAGTAACCAGTCCTAGGCTGATAGCTGAGGGTCCCCTCTTTCCATGGGTACAAGAATTTTGAAAATCGGCCCTTGGGAACCGGAGATATCTGACTTCAAAGCACTGGTCCCCATCCAAGCCTGTTGATTGCTCTTCCCAGTCAGATATTTCAGGTTCTGTCTGACTTAGAGTTTTTCTGAGGGTAGATTCCAAAAGCTGGGACTCTTCCCCTTTGATGGACACTAGTAGCTTGTCTCTCCTGTTCCCAGAACCAGAGGCTGAAGTCAGATATCTCCGGTTCCCAAGGGCCGATTTTCAAAATTCTTGTACCCATGGAAAGAGGGGACCCTCAGCTTTCAGCCTAGGACCCTTAGACTCCTGGGGGGGTTTCTGGGTACTCAGAAACCCCCCCTGCGTGCGCTACTGGAGGGGGATACGTTTAGCATCTTAGGTACCAGGATGCCAGCGTTCAATATACAGGTTGAGTATCCCTTATCCGAATTGCACAAGCATTTTGGATGAGGGATTATTCTGAATATTTTTTTGGGAACATTCTCACTTGGTACCCTGGCTGTCCTCCAACGGTCCCCTGGGGTCCACGGCGGCAATCGCATTCCTCTTCAGCTGCATCCCTGGTCCCAAGGATGCATTGCTGGGGTGCACAGTTGACGTCACCAACATACCCACGCAATGCATCCTTGGGATATGCATAGGCGTGCGCACAGGGGGTGCCGGGGGTGCACAGGCACCTTCTAATGACCGCTTGCACCCCCCACACGAGTGCACGCAATATGTAGCTTCCAGCAACAGCAGCACCCGGTTACTGCCTGGCGGCGGTCAGGACTTCATTACCTGCCTGCTGCCGCAGGCAGCAGACCGGGATGGGTGTTGACGCTGCGAACCCGGCTTCTTTGAATATCAGCCCCGCTCACGTCCCCGGCACAGATTACACTGTCACAATCCCACCTGGAGCCGGCGTTGATTATGACGAGTCCCAGCGTAGGGGTTTGGCCCCCCCACAGACCATGTTGAGAATCAGCGGGGGTGAACCGGCGATGATGAGACGGGATATCAGGACCTGGCTGCTCCCCCCTCCCTGTCCCGGCGCCTGTCATGGTACGATCCAGCGTGGGACCAGGAGGACATGGCAGCCCGCCTCCAGCCAGTGTTGAGATCCAGGACTTGGCAGCTCCCTCCCCCGGCATCTGTCACGATGAGACCCAGCAAGTGGAGAAGGGCAGGACTTGGCGGTTCCCTTCTCTGCCCTCCCCAGCGACAATGTGATTTTCAACAGTAATAGCTGAGGTGCTGCAATGTGTGTGACCCTGATAAGCTAAATGACAGGTCAGTGCTGCCACCACCCATCCCTAGCCCAGTGCCCAAACCCCCCCCCCCCCTCTAGCCAGCTGCCCTAGCCCAGTGCCCCCCCCCCATCTAGCCAGCTGTCCCCAGCCCAGTGCCCCCATGTAGCCAGTTGTCCACGGCCCAGTGTCCATTATGTAGCCAGCTGTCCCCAACCCATTGCCCCCCCATGTAGTCAGCTGTCCCCAGACTAGTGCCCCCATGTACCCAGCTGTCCCCAGCCCGGTGCCACTTATGTAGCCAGCTGTCCCCAACCCATTGCCCCCCCATGTAGTCAGCTGTCCCCAGACTAGTGCCCCCATGTACCCAGCTGTCCCCAGCCCGGTGCCCCTTATGTAGCCAGCTGTCCCCAGCAGTCTCCAGCCCAGTGCCCCCCATGTAGCCAGCTGTCCCCAACCAAGTGCCCCTCATGTAGCCAACTGTCCCCAATGCAGTGCCCCCCATGTAGCCAGCTGTCCCCAGCCCAGTGCACCCCATGAAGCCAGCCGTCCCCAGCCCAGTGTCCCCACATTTAGCCAGCCGGTCCCAGCTTAATGTCCTTCCATTTAGCCAGCTGGCTAAAGCCCAATGTTCCCCCATCTAGCCAGCCCACCCCATCCCAGTGTCCCCATCTAACCAACCAACCATGCTTCTTTTCCAGCCCGGTGGCCCCCACCATCCCTGTGTCTCTCGATCTGCCACCTTGCCCCCCCCCCTTCCTTCTTGATTTCCTAACTGCCCACATCTCATTGCCCTCCACTTAACCTCCAACCAGTACATTTAGAGTACCCCCCCCCACAGAGAGTCCCCCTTTTCCAGACTGGTGATTGCCCCTTACAGTTTAGTGACCCTAACTGCTCAAAGACTCCACTTACTACATTAAGCTGCACATAGTTTAACTTAGGGAAGGAAGATGACTGACTGTGGGGATGCCGGTAGTCAGAAAACCAACACTGGCATCCCAATGGATGGAATCCCGACAGTAGGTTTACTTACTCCCCCTCCCCCCCCCCCCCCCCCTAAACCCTCTGTGTAAGCTTTACCAGTCTCTATTCTGTCTGGTCTTGCCTTCTACTGTGTCATATCCCCCATCTACTATTTTGACCCCCCAACACCCCTTCCTTATTCTGGCAGAGTGCTGGGGGGACCTTTCAGAATTTATGCTATGGGGCCCAGACAGTTCTAGTTACTTCCCTATCTAGAACCCTTTTGGCACTACATAAATAAACGATAATAATAATGTAGATAAGCTTCACTTATGTGCGATAATATGTAATAGGCATTACGGTGTGTGGTAAAGTTTGTAATGGCCATTACGGTGGGTGGTATTATGTGTAATGGAAATTACGGTGTATGGCATTATGTTTAATGGCCATCACGGTGTGTGGCATTATGTTTAATGAGCTTTACGGTATGTGACATTATGTTTAATGGGCATTACAGTGTGTGGCATTATCTGTAATGGCCATCAGGTGTGTGGCATTATGTTTAATGAGCTTTATGGTGTGTGGCGTTATGTGTAATGGTTATTACAGTGTGTGGCATTATGTGTAATTGGCATTACAGTGTAAACTTTTGCAGCGCGCATTTGGCGTGCACTGTCCATTTCTGCTATGTGTGGGGGGAATGATTCATTCTGAAACCCATATACATACAGTAAATAAGTCACCTATTTAGTTTGCATTGATGTCCATTACACGGTAAAGGACATGCCCAGTAGGTGGTGGTGGACACACCCCTAAATTGGTGCACCCCCTAAGAAAATGGGCTGCGCACGCCTATGGGGATATGGATGCCACTGTAGAAGAGTCCGATGGATGAGGTGAGTATAAATTAAAACAAAACAAAAATCTAAATATTCTAAAAACATGCGGTTTTCGGAATATTTAGGTTTTGGGATATCCGGCTAAGGGACACCCAACCTGTACCAACACCGGCATTCTGACCGCCATCAGAAGACCTGCACCGGAGCCTCAAAAGGATCAGGATGCTGACGCTGTAATGTTTGCTGTGACATCCAAAAGTAGCAGTTCTATGCAATGCTCTGCAGAAGATAAGACAAGTGTGAAATACACCTGTATACAGCTATAATATACTGTTCTCTGATGCTTCTGTGTATAAGAACTGCAATCAAATATCACTAACCATACACCACAGGTAAAATATTAGCAAAGTCATTTCCCCGCTCCATATATTGCACAGTATCCACATTATACCACCGCTGAACAGTTGCCTCCTCCCCGGGCTGCCGCCGCTGCTGATCACCAGAGACAGTCGTCTGATCTGCCTTCTTTTTTAATTTGTACAGAACATGTTTTTACCGACAGTTCAGTATTATACGGCTTTTATCACTAGTGTAAAATCTTCCTAATTGCCTTTGAGAGCTTCAACGCTCTGCTCAGTAACTGTGCAAGGAGCAGGTTCCCCACAAGATGGTGCTAGCTGCCTATGGAACCGGAGGCCAGATCGCCATGAACTGATTTGTTGGAAGGTTTTGCTTTAGAAGAGACAATTCTCAATGTTAGTGAAAGGTCTGGTATACGTTCCTCTGGTTCCCTTTTGTCTGTGTTTTACTCTTTAGTAATAAAGTTTTTATTTGGTTTTATTACACAAGCATGTTCGATACTATAGCGGCGGACAGACACCGTATGTTTATCAACTGGCAGCCAGACTGGTTGGAGGGCCCTGCTCGCATACCTACAGTCTACAGGGCAGTAGGCATTACATACGCGAGAGGTAGTTCTACTCATCAAATATTGGTGGCGCTAGATCATAATGTTGATAAGGGCTTAGGGCAGTGGTTGCCAAACTTTTTTGAATCATGGTACCTGAGAGTATAAGAATTTTTTCATGCCACCCATAGGCCATAAAAAAATAAAATGTAGAAAAAAACTATAAAATGTATGTATATTGTGTTTATATGTCATCCTTAGGGTCAGTTATGTGTTGACGGACAGGTTTTGTTTCTGATTGTCTACATATGTTATGATTGGCGGCCACCAGAACTGGTTTTGTCCATACATTACATTGACCATAAATAGTTTGAATTGGTCCTGGACCACCAACCTTTGGAACCCCCGCAAGTGTTCCGCGGCACCCCACGGCTCACCGTTTGGGAACCACTGGTTTAGGGGGTTATGCAGACCTGATTGCTTCGCTGCTAATTTGCATGATCATATTGCCTGTGATCATATCGCCATCGGAGTACAATCCCGCCCTGTACAAGGCTGCAAATGGCTCGCGAAAATAACGCAGAGAATAGCTGCAAATCAAATGATTTCCCAGTGTGCGCAGTCTGTGCGTAGCCCATGATTTACCCAGCGGCTGCTGATCGGGGCCAGAGCTGACGTCTAAAGACTTCCCCCGTTACCACCCACAAGTGCCAGCTTCCTGTCAATCAACTTGCGAATGGCTTGTGATTGGCTTGCGATTAGTAAAAAAAAAAGATGCTGGATTTTATAGTAGGATGGCCGAGTGCATGTGCACAACGATCTGTATGCAGCCGAGTCGCTCCGGGGGGGGGGATGGGGGGGGGAGAGTTGCCACTAACCTCCATCCACGGGACCTGCTCCTAACTGCTGCCTAAGGCTGCCTAGTGGTGGCGCCGGCCCTGGCTGGGTACCCAGGCTACAGAGGGAGAATGAGTGTGTCAAGTGTGTAGCGGGGCAACCTGGGGAGGCTACGAAGGTTGGTGTTTGGCGCTTTGGATGGAGAACGTACAGAGGCGGGTGATTAATAATGACCACATAAGAAAAAACGGATGAAATTGGATGACCAATAAAAATTGGAGAAAAAATATATTTAAAAAGTATTTTTTTTCCAGTGGGCTTTTAATGTATTAAGATAGCGCATATTAGTCACCTGCCGTCTGCCCTACACTACATATTATGTGTATTTTATTTTTACTTTAAGCCTGTGCTTAATACATTACGCTCATAATACAGAATTCACTCACTAGCCCGTAACATACAGCAACAATACTACTACTGTCTACTTGTCGGCCCACTTTATAGTGGTCTATATATTGATAGACTAAGGTTGTATGGGCTCAAGTACAATATGCGGCATAGTTACCTCTGCTCCTGCATACTGCAGGAGACTCCCTGAAATCGTAGCGATCTCCCCGACTCCCTGCAGAATCTAGTAATCTCCCTGATTTCATCTAACCCACATTATGCAGCTGTTACATTTTGGGGGTGTAAAAAAAAGAAATCAGAGATCTATACATTCATTACTCTGCATTCATTATAAGCCTGATTATAATTCATTTTTGCGGCGTGCTCACAGCAAAGACCGATGTTTTACCACTGTGCATGTGCACAAAAATGCTGGGTGCGCCCAAAAGAGCTCTGGGCGTCCCCATGCGAATGCAGGCAGGCTTGGGCCTGCCGGGGGTGGGTGGCATCACAGGAAGTCAGCCGCCCGCCCACTTCTTCGACTGGACGCACAAGTCTAATGGTGCTCATACACTGGTGCGATGGCTTGCAGCAGTGTACGGCCAGCCGATACCTTGCGATCTGCTTGGGACCTTTCCGGGTGGCAGGGGCACATGCGATCCATCACAATTTGTTGGAGGGCGGTCCGACCACCGACTCATGTCCGAAGCGCACGGGACCGTGCATCGGACCTGAGGGAATATCAAACTGACCCGATTTGGGCCAATTTGACGGCCGGATTGGTCAGAATCGGCCCAAATTGGCCGAGTGTATGGGCACCTTAAGTCAGCCCAGACTGACTTGCGAACAGGGAAGAAGTCATTAGATGGCTCCCGGCCTGTCCTATAGGTAGTGGTTGTTCTAACAAATGACATATACGAAGATGTACATGCTGACTTATAAAGCAATAGGAATAGCTCAGAGGAGCCTATGACGAAGTCCAACGTGGATACACGCGTAGGTACACGGCCTAGCGCAGGAAAGGGTGCACAACGAGGAGACACCCCTCTGGATGAGGTTAAGACCATTATATTATTGTTATTACGAACTGATTATGCGGGGGGGGGTTAACCAATCTATGCGGTACCTGATACTAAAACTGTGTGGATACAGCTGATTAAATAAATTAATTACATGAATTTAAATAAATGATTTTAACCGTATTTATGCACTATCTGACTGTCTGTCTGTCTATCTATATACAGGTTTAGTATGCCTTATCCAAAATGCTCAGGACCACAAGTATTTGGGATAAGGGATTATTCCGGATTTCTGATTTTTTTTTTTTTTTTTAACATACTCACCTGGTCTCCTGGCGGTCCCTCGGGATTCGGTATGAAATCCCGACGGTTAAAATCCCGACAGGGTCGAAATCCCAAATGGGTCATAATACCGACAAGGACAAAATCCCGACATTTAAAATCCCAACAGGGTCAAAACACCGACATATAGAATGTACAGGTGAAACAGTCAACATGACTTTCCGTTGACAGGTCGCGAGGTTGATATGGGTTTTTTCACTGTTTTTTGACCCAAATGTCGACACAGTTGGAGGTGAACCGCAGCCGCTCGCAATGCTTCGGGCACACTATTTTTTCTCCCACTATGCCCTAGTGGATGGTAGGGCATGAAATACCGCCTGTCGGCACATGTCTTGTCAAAAAACTGTGAAAAAACCCATGTCGACCTTGCGACCTGTCGACGGAAAGTCATGTTGACTGTTTCACCTGTACATTCTATATGTCGGTATTTTGACCCTGTCTGGATTTTAAATGTCGGGATTTTGTCCTTGTCGGGATTTTGTCCTTGTCGGTATTATGACCCATTCGGGATTTTGACCGTCAGGATTTTGACTGCATCCCGTCCCTCGACGTCCACAGTGTCCCCTGGCATCCACAGCGACTATCGGATTCATCTTCAGCGGCATCTCCGATCCCAAGGATGCATTGCACATGTGTCTGGGTGTGCTGGTGACATCACTGGCGCAACGTATTCCTGAAGGTGGGACGTGGTGAGTATGAAAAAAGTGCGGGGGGGGGGGGGGGGGATCCCGAAATCACAAAATTTTGTTTTGGGAATATTTCGGTTTTGTGATATACGGACAATGGATACTCAACCTGTATGTATAATATATATATATATATATATATTCTAAATAATAGTTTTTTTTCCTTTTGATTCGGAGCACAATTACCAGCCTCTAATGACAAGGAGTAACGTAAGTGGCTCCAGGGATTCTTAAGACTATTGTTTGTCCCCAACTCAAGTATCTGCTAATCAAAGCCAATTATCCCAATATTACCTCCAGGTCTCCCCGGCAATAACGTTGCGTTCCTAAGGCATTTGCAACCTATAAAATACTCCTTTTTTTGTGCATAAAGCACCTGAATTATTAAAGTTAAATGGTATATTAGATCATGTATCCCTGACTAATATGATTTTTTCAAAATGAGCTCGGAGCCGGAATGGATTAGGACGGCACTTTCAGAACTTTCTTTGAGAGCAAGTTTTGAAATTGATTTTCAGAATCAGCTGGAGCTTTGGATTATTCCTAAATTAAGGCCCCAGGCAACAGAAAATGGATATTTGTAATAATAAGATAGTAAGAGGGAGCGAAGGGGGAAAAGAAGAACCCTCTCTCTCTCTTCCTTCATTTCCTTTAAGTCTTGTCTAATCTGGCACGTCCTCTCTGGATTTAACATTGTGCTGTGCCCGGTACGTTCCAGGCGCTTGGCACCGCCAGTCACCCTTGTTTGCATTCTCTGTCTGCAGTGAAGCTGTTAATAATGAGATTGATGATAAAGTTGTTGGAAAGAGACAGTTGGAAAGAGCTGCGCTCTATGAGTGACAGAGGGCATGCCCCATTTTCGCAGCCAAGAACGCCGCCTCCAGCAGAGCGCCGACAGCGCCTGGTCACTGTGCCAAGACTGTTAGAAGGAGCAGGAGGGACGAAAAAGCCTTCAGTATCTCTATTAATACCGAGCCTCTGGGTTCATGAATAATCATCCTTACCCCCCCTCCACCCTCCCCCTTCCTTGTACTTTCCGGACGACTCAAGCCTACACCTGGAAAAGCCATTGCATGGGTTAACCACACGTGCCCGGGATTCCAGGAGAGATATTTCATCCGGCGCTGACATTGTGCGTGCGTTTGTTAGAGGTTGCCATACGTCCGTTAAAAAAAAAAAAACAATAAAAAAACCCACAATCTTGGGATGACAGGGTTGGAAAAGAAGCGATTCCCCAGATGGACGGAGGCGTTCAGTATTCTAGCCACAGGTCTGGCGGATAATTTTATTCAGCCACAATCAGGGAATGGCAGCTCTCGTTCAGCATCCGCTGCTTGCCGTCCATATGTCAGTGCTGTTTACACGTTCCTTCCAACTGACTCTCTGGCCATGTGCTGTCTAGATCTGCATGGAAGCTGCGCCGATGCATATGGATATTTTAGGGAGAAATTTCTTAAAGCGACATTTAATCAATTAGAGGCAAACAACTCGCACTCTTGTCGAAATATGAATGCGTCGCTGCATTGATGCGGCGGAGCGGTGCAGGAGGCTGGGGGATACAGTGAACGTGCTCGGCCGTGCGCGTAGATTCAGAGATGAACGCAAATGAATTGGCAGCTGCGAAAGAATGTGCAAATGCCACCTGTCCCAGCCCTGATTGCTGGGCTACCAATTTGCAGCCCTGGCATTTGTTAGACAAGCGTGGTGGCCGTTTGCAACTTGAGTGACAGGTGCCCAGCGTTTGGGGGCGGCATGATGGAGTTTTCTGGAAGTGCCTTGGAAAACACAAGCTTTGAGAGGCTTTTTCGGACTTTATACCGCATTTCCCGATGCACTTAACCCCACACGTGGGGGTTTAGCTGCGCAAAGTAACGCAAGCAAAAGTTGGCGTAACACTTTTTAAGTTTTGGGCTTCTGTCCGCAGAGCTGGATCCATGATGGATCCCTCCCGGCCCCGCTGCCACCTCCATCACTCTGCGCATGCGCATAGGGACCCCCTGGTCTCAGACCCGGAAGTCTAGTGGCGGTGGTGCAAAGGAATGAGCTGCCCAGGCCCTTCCCTCTCTGTCAAAGTGGTCGGGCCCGGGACAGCTGCACCCTCAGCTCCCCCCTTATGGTTGCCCTGGGTAAGTGGTTCTCAGACTTGCACCTCAGGACCCCACAAAAATAGGGGAAATAGGGACACTCGCGCGGTGAAGGGGGCGGGGAGTATGCAAATGAGGGTGCGGCTTATGCTAATTAGCCGCGACCTCATTTTCATACGAGAATAGACGCTGTGCGCATGCGCACAGCGTCTATTCTATTAGATTGGGGGGTCTCCCAACTGCCACCCCCCGCAGCGGGACAATGCCTGCCGCGGGTGGGACAGCGGGACAGGACCCAAAAATCGGGACTGTCCCGCTGTAATCGTGACAGTTGGGAGGTATGCATGTTTCCAGGTTACCCCCACAGGTGCATTGTGTATCACCAACTGTCACATTTTAAAAACCCACAGGTGACCTGAGAAACATGAACTGTGTGGGGGTCTGAGTTTGAGAACCTTAGTACTAAGCAGTCAGCCAGTGAGAGCTGTGGGTGGGACCTCTCTCCAGCTGCGACTGTACAGCTCTTGCCACATTAGCAGATTGTAATGTGTGTGTATGTATGTGTGCATCTGATTATACAAGATTCTGAGTCGCAGATAATGCAAGCGCACTACATGCCTGCAATGAACATAAGATGAGCAGGAAGCTAATATTATGCACTATGAGTCATATGCATCTATACGATACTCTTCTGTAAGTGGGAGAAGCTCACTCATCATTATCCTCTGCACTGACACCTCCCCCATGCTAGATGCAGCAGATCTGTCTGACATAGGTATCTACATGTCACAGCAGGGGGTGGAGCCAGACCATCATGACATTAGGCCCCACCCCTAAGGTTGGGACATTACCACTGTTCTTTGGCCTGTGGGTTGAGGGAGAATCTAAATGATGTCCATTCTGTCTTTTAGCCCCTTGTAGCAGAGTGTTCCCGGCTTTTATCCTCATCTTTGCCACTTCACTAGGAAATGGGCATGATGCAGGGAAATGCGGGAGAGTCACCTACCCTTCCAGAGCTGCAGGGGACTACCCCAAAGATCCAGAGCCTCCCGCACCAGTTATTTGCATGGTTGCCGCCCCAACACGCCACTCTGCCCAATCAGCAGCCAAGGTTTGTATACGGCTCCTAATCGCTCATAAATTGGCAGGGTCCAAGGTGTCATCCATTCGATGGTGAGTGATTGCGAATGGATTATGGTTGCATTCGCAGTCGCGCCTTGGGGCGGGTTTTCACTAGCGGGGAGGCGGATAACTGACCGCAGCCAGTGATCAGCCCCGAATCGGCCCCATAGTTGTCATCTGAAATCCATGTCCAGTTCGCTAAAAATATGGAGGCCGCGTTCGGATTTGCCAATCCGTCCTCCAGTGCGTGTACAGTATATATACCGTATATACCGAATCTATATAACTCCCAGTGAAAGGCAGGAAATCGAGGTATCTTGGATAAGGTTCCTTTGTTTTATTTTCCACACTTAAAATTTAGTGAACAGGTGCCAGACAATGCGTTCTCTTTCCTTTTAACTATTCAGTTCTGGTAGACTTAATAGCCTTGTGGCGAAATTGAGTCTATAAAGCTTATCTTGTATATATTTAGAGAAAAGTTCATTTAGGGATTAGGGAATGTGTCTTGTATATGCGCCATTAAGCATAGCACATCTGCCACTGCGCTGGGATTCGGGAGAACACGGAGGAAGTGACAAAGGAGTCTTTTTTGTGTTCGTTCAGAGGCGCTGAACATAAAGGAATTTGCATAATGCAAGGAGCGAATCTTTACGGGGGGAAAAAACTACAGGTTAAAGTTTTTTGTTGAAAAAAATCCCTGCACCGATGGCGCATTGGATGTTTGACCGATGGTGCCGATGCTGAGACTTTTTACGAAGAGGGGATGATGAGACTGGCCATCCCTGCCATGCTCACTTCCTGCCTTCAGGCCTCCTTACCTGCACCTCGTGTCACCTGTCTGTCTCCCCTTCCCTCTAGATTGTAAGCTCCTTGGAGCAGGGCCCTCTACCCTCCTGTTCTCACAGCCCTCTTCTCTCCTTCTTTACTTACAGCTCTCTCCTACTCAGCGACTGTCTATACCGGCGGCATCTCTCCGCACTTGTAATTGTTCATCTCTTTCATTGGCAGCCGCCCCTGGTAGCAAGCAGACTCCTATTTGCTTCCTTACATCTCGGTCACTGGGTAGACAATGTCTAGGTCGACAGTCACTAGGACGAGCAATAATGGTCGACGGTGACCAGATCGACTCCTTGAAATGGTCGACATACCTAAGGTCCACATTGACAAAGGGTCGACATGAGCTTATAGTCAGCAGAAATAATTGACATGAATTAATGTCGACTTGAGTTTTTCACTTTAAAAAAAAAAAAAAAAAGGTTTTTCTTTCATGCTTTACTCTGGGCGTAGAGTGGGACTATAACAGTGTACTGAGCGCAGCGTGGCACCGTGTGTGAAACATGGCGAGCACACGCCGAACACTTATACGGTGTCCATGTTGACACAAAAAAATGGAAAAAACCTCATGTCAACCTTATTCATGTTCGAACATGTCGACCATAAGCTTGGGTCAACGTTTTGTCGACCTTGGGCATGTTGACCATTTCAAAGTATCGACCTAGACTTTGACAATTGTGCTGCTGATGGCGATCATTAAGTCGACAGTCAAAAGGTCGACCACTATTGGTAGACAGAAGGCGACACATGAAAAAGGGTTGACATGCAATAGGTCCACATGGTCAAAAAGGTCGACACAAGCAAAATGATAAAGTTTGAAATGGAAAAAGGTTGACATGAGTTATTTGCATTTTTTGGGTGTCTGTCTCAACATAGGTCAACATGGACACCATATTACTGTACCGACCCCCCCCCCCCCCCCGCCCCCTGTGTTCGACATGCTATTATTGTTTAATTATTTTCTATGCGGACCGGGATGGTAAAGTCGGTTTAAAAAAATAGAATCACAAAATACTCATGTCGACATTCTCCCACGTCGACCCTTTTCATGTTGAGCTCTGTTTGTATCGACCTTTTGATCTTGGCTACCTAATGCATGTCGTTCCTTTTCATGTGTTGACCTTGTGCCTGTCGACCAATAGTGGACTTCCTTTTGACTGTCGACTTAGACACTGTCGACTTAATCACCGCTTATTGTTCTGTGCACCCTGTATTGTTCTAATCTTCCAGTACCCCCAACTGTTCACGTTTTCCAGGTCCCCCGGCAGGTGCACAGGTGCACTCATTACTCAATGACACATTTGACAAGATCCACAGGTGGAGCTAATTACTTCACTAGCAATGCTGTTGGGGACCGAGGTTGAGAACCGCTGCTCTATACCATTTTGTTCAGAAAGGCCCTTAAAAAAAAGGTTTAGTGTTTACACCCAATATAGGTAACGATGCGTGCTCCTGTCATCGGTAACAACCCCGCTCCGTCAGCTGAATGTGCAGGTCGATTTTGGCTATATAGCGGACCTCGATGTTCAGCAGATCCTGATGATGTCAATGAACGATAACATTTACCCTTATTCACTGTGTATGCTCAATTCGAACCACCCACAGCCACAGAGGATATTGTTTTTTGTTATGGTGTTTTTGTGTCATTGTCAAGACCTCAACACATTGGCCCTGTACCGCTGTACTTTGCATGGCTCTCATTTAAAAAAAAAAAAAAGAAGAAAAAACACACATGTCGACATTTTCATGTGTCGGCAATTGCCATATGTCTTTTGGAAAGTTTCTTCCATGTAGTCAAATGACTGACACATCTCGGCTGCAGAGACATTTCTATGGTCCTCCGTCAGTAACTGTGTTCAGCTGCAGGTGTCACTGTTACATCTCAAATGGAAGAAAGAGTTTAATGTTCCCAGCAATGAGTGATTGCCCCTGTGTTCTGCTAAGTGTTCGGTGTCCTGTGTGACTGGTCAGCCTAATACTGATATTCCGTGTACGCCGCTGTGTATTGGGAGAGACTGCAAAGATTAAGGAAACTCCCTCCAGTATGAAATATTCCAATGCGCTTTATATCATATTAAACTGAGTAAAGGATCAGACCTTTGTAAATGAATTGGGCATGCATTACTCAAAAGAAGCATGCATGGGAACAATGTACGTATTCGCCCCCACGCAACACTGTAGGCATATTGTAGTTCCTACTGCCCCCTTATATTGGCCTCTGCTTTGCTACAAGTCATTGGTGCAGACCTGCCCCTGTCTTATACTATAGGGCAGTGGTTCCCAAACTTTTTGAATCATGGCACCCTAAAGTATCAGAATATTTTTCATGGCACCCCTAGGCCAAAAGTCGGCTACTAATTTCAGGAAAATGGCCGGGAGCCTCTTGGAAATCGGGTCCTTCTCCCAGTCCCCCGGGAAGGTGGGAAAGTCCCCCGCTTTCTAGAGATTGCCCCCGCTCCACCCTTGCCCGATGGTTTAATTACCTGAAATCGCGGGTCCGCGGAGAGGGGATGGGGCTAAAATGCCGCAATTGCCTCTCCACGGCCCACGAATCACAGAGTTTTCCGGCATGGGGGGTGGGGCCAAGTGATATGTCAGCCTTGCTCCCAAGCCCCCTGACGTGTTGAAATTGAAAGTAGGCAAGTATGGTCCACTTATGTGGTGAGAAACATGATTCACTTCTGTTTACCTACATATTCTTAATTGGAAGACACAAGCGCTGATTTTGCCTATTTATTTATTTATTAACAGTTTCTTATACAGCGCAGCATATTCCGTTGAGCTTTATCAAATCAGACAGTGATACAACAAACTGGGTATTTACAGATAGTCAAAAAGGTAGGAGGGCCCTGCTCGCAAGCTTACAATCTATTTCAATGGCCATAAATAACTTGAATTGGTTGTGGGCCACCAACCTGAGGCACCCCTGCAAGTGCTCCAAGGCACCCCAGGGAGCCTAGGCGCACAGTTTGGGAACCACTGCTATAGGGGTTAGTCTGATTGTCTCACTCGGATCAGAACCCGCCCTGTGAATTGTGGTACGCCTGCCCGGGATACGGTCGTATTGTCGACCCAACTTAGGTCGACAGTCATTAGGTCGACACCGTTGGGTTGACAGGCAACAAGGTCGACAGGGTTCTCGGTCGACATGGATGAAAGTCGACAGGTGTCTAGGTTGACATGGGACAAGGTGGACATGGTTTTAGGTTGACAAATGTGGTAGGTCGACATGGGTTAGGTCGACAGGTCGCAAGGTCGATATGGGATTTTTCACAGGGTACACGTTGTCTTCTAAAAACTAAAGATTTTGAAAAAAGCTGCCTTTTAAAATCATGTTTTCATAAATTAAAAAGTGGAATCGGTCTGTATACGGTTGTAATAGACTAGGAAAGACAGGAATTACCATCAACTGCACCTTTTGGGCGCCCTTTTAACACTATTGTGGAGATATTAGGTTTGTGGTGATCCCACTAGTAGGGGGTCTAGTGGTATTGTGGTACAGGGGCAGAACTCTAAGTGACAATGGAGTCATCTGCCACCGGGCTCCTGCTCCCAAGGGGGTTTAAATCAGTTCATTGAAAGCCATCGATATTCCTCATGGACTCACAAGTGAAACAAATAATTAGCTCTGTGGATCTTTTAAAATGTGTCTGGGCTGATGTATTAACCCCTTCAGTGGTGTATTTTTTTAAGGTAGCACTCCCCACTGGATGAGTTTTTTTGGGGGGAGTGCTACCTAAAAAAAAACACCACTCTCTCCCCCTGGGCTGGGCAGCGCCGCTGAACACTGTGCCAGCCACTGCCCGGCCCTGCGTACCAGAGCCACAGCCCTGCACCTGGCGATGCGGCGTTTCAGTAGCCGAGGTGGAGGCTTCAATAGAAAAACCGGGGGGGGGGGGGGGGGGGACAGGAGGAGTTGCGGTGGAGGAGAGGGAGCCGTGCTCTAAACAGTGGCAATCCCTAGAATTTTATGGGCTTGCGAGACTGGGCACTGAGGCGCAGCCCGGAAAAAATACTCGGGATTACCACTTAAGGGGTTAACATACATCGCTGCACCTCGCCACGCCCCCTGCGATGCTAGCGGATATGTACTAACATATGCGGCTAGCATTGCGGTGCAGTGACGGAGGCCCCGGCGATACCTGTGATATGGTGTGCGAGGGGTCTCCATCACCTCCTGGGCTCTGCGGTGGTCCCCGTCGTCTCCTCCTCCCCCCCCTGCAGCCGGAGGGACATCGCCAGCTGTGAAATGCTACTGGGAAAGCAGCATGGAGGAGAGGGAGGGGGTTAGGAGTTTGCGGCTGATGGTGGGCAACGAGCGGCGATACCCTGCCCTGCGATGACGCGGCGGCCAGGTATTAGTACATTTAAAAATGGTGTTTTACCGCATTTTCGTCTTAGTACATCCCACCCTCAATGAGTTATGAATGCACCTGTGCACCTGCCGGGTGACCTGGAAAATGTGAACTGTGTGGGGTCATGCTCTAGGTCAGTGGTAGCCAACCCTAGCCCTCGAGAGCTACCAACAGTGCAAATTTTCCAGACAACCTAGCTGCTGCACAGCTGCACTCATTAATCACTGACACATTTTAAAAGATCCACAGATGGAGCGAATTAGCTCACTTGTGATTCTGTGAGGAGACCTGCAAAACATGCACTGTTGGTAGCTCTCGAGGACTAGGGTTGGCTACCCCAGATCTAGGTTATTCCTAAGAGTGTACCAAAATCCCTGATTTACTGTGCAAGTGTATATATCATGGGGGTCATTCTGGTTGGCTCGCTAAGCGTCAATAGTTTGCTGCTTAGTGAGTCTTCTAACCCCGCCTGCCCAGTATGCGAATATCCCCGCCACTTTGCTACTGGATGTTTTGCGCTGACCATTGAATGATTTCTACCCTATTTGTAAATCTGGGCTGACTTAGACTTGCGGCAAATGGGTCCAAGAACTGGGTGGGTCCTGTGATGAAATGTAGAGTGATAAACAATCAACCAATCAGCTCTTACCTGTCACTTTTCAAACACAGTCTGTGAGATGTCAGGTAGGAGCTGATTGGCTGGCTGTTTATCACTCTCCATTTTATCACTTTTTAAGCATTCGACCCATAATCTGTATGATTTCTAGCCATCTCCCCTGTTCACTACCTAGCACCTCTGTGGGTTTCCGGTCCTCAGACGCGTCAGCCGTCTCTTACTTTGCAGCCTGTAGGCAGTAGCGCACGCAGGGGGAGTACCCAGAACCCCCCCCAGAAATCTGAGGGCCCTAGTCTGAAAGCTGAGGGTCCCCTCTTTCCATGGGTACAAGAATTTTAAAAATCGGCTCTGGGGAACCGGAGATATCTGACTTCAAAGCAGTGGTCCCCATCCAAGCCTGTTAATTGCTCTTCCCAGTCAGATATTTCAGTTTCTGTCTGGCCCTAGACACCCTAGAGTTTTTCGGAGGTTATATTCCAAAAGCTGGGACTCTCCCCCTTTGAAGGACACTAGTAGCTTGTCTCTACTCTTCCCGGAACCAGAGATATCAGCCTTCCAGCAGCTAGTTACTGCTCCAGCTCCACACACCTGGTATGTAGTTTTATATACTCGTTGGCAGATTGCTCTGCCTCCTGAACTCTGATCCCATAGTCCCCAAACCGTTTGGTAGGTGGTATTTTCTGTTTTTTAATTCCATTAAAAGCTAAGAAATCTAGTTCCGGGAACTGGAGATATCTGCAGTCAAGCAAGCTGTCCTCCCACCAGAAAATTATGAATAATAAGCCCACTCCACTATACACCCCTCCTCTGCGTATTAAACATCCTCTACCACCCTGGAAGTTATGTATCAGGGCCCCTTCATTCAGCCCAATGCCATACCTCCCAACTTTTGACCTGAAGAAATAGGGACACTCGGGGCGTATGCAAATGAGGGTGCGGCTTATGCTAATTAGCCGCAACCTCATTTTCATACGAGAATAGACGCTGTGCACATGCGCACAGTGTCTATTCTACTAGATTGGGGGGGTCTCCCAACTGCCACCCCCCGCAGCGGGACAATGCCTGCCGCGGGTGGGACAGCGGGACAGGACCCGAAAATCGGGACTGTCCCTCTAAAATCGTGACAGTTGGGAGGTATGCAATGCCCCCTTTTCCCACCTCATCTCCCACCATCTGTGCAGTAAAGGGGTAATTAGTGGAAATTCCTGAGCCCTACATGCTGAGCGGTTGATATAATACCCCCTACCACCCGCGGGACATCAAAGCTTCCGCTCATAGCACCCCCCACCCCTACCACTGGAGGATAGATAGGGGCCCCAATACATTGCTATGCCCAGGGGTCTACACTGCTGTTATGTATATATGTATGTATGTATGTATATATATATATATATATATATATATATATATATATATATATATATATATATATACATATATATATATATATACACACACACAGTATATATTTATTATTATTATTATTTATATACATTTGGTCTATCTATAATACTTGACCCGGCATATACTGAGTCACCTAAGTGTCCATCTCCGTGCTTTGCTCCGCCCCTCTGGAAACCCCCTTCTGAAAATCCTGCGTTTGCCCCTGGTAGGACCCCTAACGACTCACTTTATAACATCATTATGTGTAGCAGGCAATACTATGGCCCATATTCGATACGGCCAGGGAGGGGGTTAAACGTCAGGGAACGCAGAAAACAAGCGATCCTTGCTGTTTAACCCCTGCGCCGGCCACTCACTCTATTCAATGTTCTGGGGGGATCCTCACTGCCAGAAGGTAGCAAGGATTCCCTCAAACAGCGAGGCTCGTGGCTAATGCAGGGAGCCCACTGTATTTAGCCGCGAGTCTCGCTGTTTCTGCGGCTGTACGCGCCGATTCCCCCTCACTACGAAAACGGAGCGAGGGGGAATCGGAGTATGCAGGGGGGTCAGCTGAGCTGTCACAGCACGCCCCGGCATTGAATACACTGCTAAGAGTAAATCTCATACCAAGTAGAACGTTGTCTCTCACTGCTTTCAATCCCAGCAGCGCGGTGGAGGATGAGCAGGTGTATACAGAAATGCTGATTTCCTCCATCAGCTGCTAAGCATAAGGGATTATTTACAGTTATTTGCAATTAGCCTGAATACCATCATGCATAAGCAGGCGCCATTCTTAGCATACGTGTACTGAACCCTGAGACTGCCACTTTTCTGTAAGTTTAGGTCTTTTCCATTCATTTCTACAGTGTCAAACTGATAAAAAATGTCCTTGAACTGGTACATGACACTTAACCGCAGCCACAGAGGCAGCCATTTTGTTGGCTACATCTATACTTGAGACCACTGAACACTATTAACATCACTGAGAGGCAAGAAAAGGCTACTGGGTGCTACTGAATTAGGCCCAATGTTTTTAGGCCAAAAGGTTGCACCGTGGTAGCTGGATGACTAAGCTAAGGGACAGACATGGGCAGCACAAACACTTGACAGGGTATTGTCTAATCGCTGTGCCCAACTATCCCCCCACAAATGACATAACTCTCTTGTTGGATAAAATTGGCCACAGCAGCCATCTTTATTGAACAATACAATTTTAAACAATAATCTAAAAACATTCCCACGGAAGGTGGTCCCCGAGGCCCTCAATAAATATATATCCACACCTCTAAGCACTTCCAGGAGCTCTTACCCCCAGCCGATAGCGATTGGCTCGAGGGCACCAATTGTACACACCCAGTGCTCATTAATTAACCTCACCCAGGGGAGTCCAGCCCCCTCATGGGGCCCTCCCCGCCGCATAATTAAGCCTCAATGCCACCAACCTCGAGGACCCCCCTCCGCACAGGCCACTGTGACAAAAAGACATCCTAGCAAATATTCTACCTAAACTATAAAAAATAGGTGGGTGGGAGCTGTTGAGAAAATCTCCCAGTGACCCCTATTTCCTGTCTGAACCCTGCTTATAAACCCCTCCAACACCCCGTTAAGCCCCTCCCCCTATGACCCTCTCCTTAAGCACTCCTCCTATGACTAACTGCTAGTCAGCTCCCTACAAACCCTGTCAGGGGAGCCTACCCCCAGGCTTTGCCTCCAGTCCGGCTCCTACATGACAGGGTATTGTCTAATCGCTGTGCCCAACTATCCCCCCACAAATGACATAACTCTCTTGTTGGATAAAATTGGCCACAGCAGCCATCTTTATTGAACAATACAATTTTAAACAATAATCCAAAAACATTCCCACGGAAGGTGGTCCCCGAGGCCCTCAATAAATATATATCCACACCTCTAAGCACTTCCAGGAGCTCTTACCCCCAGCCGATAGCGATTGGCTCGAGGGCACCAATTGTACACACCCAGTGCTCATTAATTAACCTCACCCAGGGGAGTCCAGCCCCCTCATGGGGCCCTCCCCGCCGCATAATTAAGCCTCAATGCCACCAACCTCGAGGACCCCCCTCCGCCACAAAGCACGAGGTTAAACCCTTAACCCCGTGCGCCCCCCCACATCCGGAACGCTGTTTCTATTCCCTCCTGTAGTCCCAAAGACCAAACATCTATCCCCACAGCATTCAGGTGCACACCGTCACCTCTCCAAAATGCCCCGGCACCAGACTCAAGTTCCCTGTGCCTCACCACAACAGCCCCGTTCCTGGCCATAAAACGCCCAATCGCCCTGTTAACTTTAATCCGTGCCTTATTGAGCTTGTCAGCCGACCTCGCATCCCTCCAATAATGGCGTGGCACGATATCCGACCAAACCGTGATCAATTCCGTAAACATTGCCCATAACCGTAGGAGATCAAACTTGATATCCCGTATCAACTCCCTAAATGGTCTGCTCCCAAGGTCATTCCCGCCTACATGCAGAACTAATATGTCGGGAACCCTATCGAGCCGAACAAAACGGTGAAATTCCTGCAGCACTCCACTCCATACCATACCGCGTTTCCCCAGCCAGCGAACCACTGCCTCCTCTCTATCCAAACCCAGCTGGCGGTCGTTCGGTCTGACATCCGCCCGTAAAGCTCCCAAAAGACATAGGAATGTCCTAAAATCCAAATCAGGCACGGAGGCTGCCCTAAAACAGAAAAAACACGGTCAACCTCAACAATCCCCTAAACGAACATAAGACCGAAAGCGAGACGATTCCCACTGCCCAATACGCTTAATCAACTCATCCCCAAATCCCATTCTAGCAGCCTCAGTTGCGGCCCCAATGCGGAAAGAGTGACCCGCGTATTCCTCCCCCTTGAGGCCCAACGTCCGCAGGACTGCTCTAAACACACTTGTGAACTGAAACCGTGATAAAAAGGATCCATTCGCATGCATCAGCAAAGGATCCCTTTCTCTGCCCACTCTGACCTCCTTAAATATCCTCAGCTGTGCCACCGGGCACATATCCGACCCTGGTACAGAGAAGAGAACTACCTTCTTCCCCCTCCCTAACTGATCCGTCTTAGACCTCCTCACCACTAGCTCCACCCTATCCGAGTATAAATCCACATCCTCTCCTAACAAACCTCCCGGCCTGGACACGCTTGGACTCACGAGCTCCCCAATCCGCAGTGCCCCGAAGAAGGCAAGCGAAAAAGCTACCCCAAACAACCTTTCCTCGAAATTGGAACTACAGACCTCCCCTAACTTCATGCCCATATTCTGTAACAACTGGAAAGACACCGGCCTTCTCTGATCCTGTACGACATGGCCTCTCCTCCAACCTTTCAAAGCCTGCGCAATCAGGAAATTCTTAGTGACGTCAGGCCTGCCGCCTGCACGAAACCCAAAAGCCAATCCCGCCATGCAGCGCGTGATTTTTGCCACTGACCAACCAATCTCCTTACAATGGCCTATATATAGCAAGACAGCCAACTCGTCATCATCCTCCTTCAGACCTACTACCTCACGCCATTCTGACCAGCTCCGCCATTCCTGATTGTATGCCGACCACGTATTCGGGGCCAAGGATTCCCTGATGAGCTGGTCGACTACCCGTCCAGCAGAGCCCAGAGCCGACTCGGGAACCCGGTCCCCTCCCTGTCCGCCTCTGGTGCCAACTCCCGAAAACGCTCCCACTGTGAACGAGATAAAGCATCAGCAATGCCGTTAGAGACACCAGGAACGTGCCTAGCCACAACCCACAAATTCAAAGCCAGACATTCCAACACTAACTGCTGCAAAATGGTGACCACTGGCGGTGAAGATGCCGACAACTGGTTAATAGCCATGACAACCCCCAAATTGTCGCAGTGAAAACAAATCTTCCTATTCCGGAATAGCTCCCCCCAAACAACTACCGCAACCAAGATAGGAAACAACTCCAACAATGCCAAGTTTTTTACCATGCCTCTCTGCACCCAAGACTCCGGCCACCGGCCCACACACCAATGTCCCTGGCAATATGCCCCGAACCCAACACTCCCGGCCGCGTCTGTGAAAAGGTCTAGCTCAGTAGCGACGCATGTGTCTGACATCCACAAGGCTCTGCCGTTAAAAGCTTCCAAGAAAGTTGCCCACACCCGCAAGTCCCCTTTCAATCCCCTACCTAATCTGACGAAATGATGAGGAAGAACCACCCCTGCCGTCCCTGCTGCCAGCCTCCTGCTGAAAATGCGGCCCATAGGCATAATGCGACACGCAAAATTCAATTTGCCCAGCAAGGATTGCAATTCCCTCAATCTAATCTTCTTCAACAGCAATGCCCTCCCTACCTCGGCCTTCAAACCCAGCAATTTCTCCTCGGGCAAGCGGCACTCCATATTCTCGGTATCAATGACAATACCCAAAAAACTGATCACCGTTGCAGGGCCCTCCGTCTTACCTGGAGCAAGCGGGACCCCAAAGTCTGCCGACACCCTTTCAACAGTCCTCAACAATAAGTCACATACTACTGTCCCCCCAGGACCAATACATAAGAAGTCATCTAGGTAATGAATAACTGAACTACACCCCAGAGACATCCTTAACCACCCACTCCAAAAAAGAACTAAAGGCCTCAAAATAAGCACATGACAAAGAACAGCCCATCGGTAAACAACGATCAACAAAAAACTTCCCGTCCCAACAACATCCCAACAAACGCAAACTGGTTGGGTGAACCGGCAGCAAACGGAATGCCGATTCAATATCAGTCTTTGCCAACCTGGCCCCTTTCCCAAACCGCTTCACCCACTGAACAGCCGCGTCAAATGATGTATAAACCACCGAGCAGATGTCGGGATCAATGCCATCATTGACCGACGCCCCTTTTGGAAACGATAAATGGTGGATAAGGCGAAATTTGTTCGCCTCCTTTTTAGGTACCACCCCCAATGGAGAGACTATCAAATCTGGCCATGGTGCTGACCCAAAAGGTCCGGCCATACGACCCAGCTGCACCTCCTTAAGCAGTTTTTCCTGCACCACCTCTGGATGCTCCCTCGCAGACTTCAAATTCCTCCTAAAGCTCCCTGAAAACTGCACGTCAGAGGGTATCCTAAAACCTTCCCTAAACCCCTCCTCCAACAACACGGCTGTCTGCTGGTCAGGATACCTATGCAGATAGCCCAGCATCCTTTCCAGTCGAACTGGTGTCTCCCCCTTTTGAATTACCGTCCCGTGACTTCCCTCTGAAGCACTTATTTGCACCATGGGTCCCTCCACACGAGGAACATTCATGTTTAAATTTGCATTTTGCCCCAAACCGACATGACCCGTCATTAAAGGCAAAGCAGAGTCCCTTCTGCATGGCCGTCCCATTTGTGGCCTCCCTCGCCCCCCCCCGTCCCCACGAAAGGGCTGCCCACTTTTTGTGGGAGCCGTCACCTTTAACCACAAAGCAATATCCTTATGGTCCCAACGTATGTTAGGGCGAACCGCCTTCCTCTGCCTAAACTGCTCATCGTACCTGAGCCAAGCCAAGCCCCCATACACACGGTATGCCTCTCCTATCGCATCCATGTAACAAAACAAGCCTGAACAATTGTCAGGTGCCTTTTCCCCAATCACACTAGCCAAAATAGCAAATGCTTGCAACCAGTTCGTGAATGACCGCGGTATCAGCCGATACCGCCGCCGTTCCTCCTCCTCCTTCTTCTCCTCCTTACGGGGCCTATCCAGATTAAAACGCTCTAAAGGGAGCAATGAAAATATATCGACGTACTCCCCTTTCCAAATCTTCTCCCTCACCTCCTGCTTCAGGTGGGCCCCCAAAGGACCCTCAAAGCATACATACACCTCCCCTTTCGCAGTGTCACTGAGCCTCCCACTCTCCTCCTGCGTCCCAACACTGCCCCCTTCTGCCCCTGCACTATTGCTACTTTGCTCACCGCCGGATACCGGCACCCCGCTGCTCACCGGCACCCCACTGCTAATCGGCACCCCACTGCTAACCGACACACTATTACTGGCTGGCACATTAATGCTAGCTGGTGTGCCTGCATTCTGCGGCACCCATGCTGCCGCCGGGGACGGCCCCACCCCCTGCCGCAAACCCACCAACCAATCTGCAAACCCACTCAATAATTCAGTAAAACCTCTACTCATTTCCCCTTGGAGGGCTAACCCTCCCCCCCCCTGACTCTGCGCTAAAGCATTAACAGACATAGAGACAGACTCACCAGGCTGCCTGGGGGCTGTGAACCCAGCAGCCGCAGGTCCAGTGTCCTGACGAACTCCAGCCAATGGGGAAGGACCAGGTATCTCTCCATCATCTGCTGACGCTGCCATCTCTCTTCTCCTGTCATCCCGACCCTCAGGTACAGCACCAGCCGGCGTGACCTCGTTGGAGGCGGAGCCAGCTGTGCGCCTCTCGCTCCGTGTACCAGGCCTGCGGTCCTCAGCCTGTACTTCTGCCTCCCTGGCACGACTCACCCCGCGCTGGGCAGCAGCATGCCCCGCATGCCCCACCGCACCAGGTCCAGTACCACGCGACGCCGGATCTTCTTGCACGTGGGGGGGATCCCCCCGCGCGGAGGGTTCCGCCTGCTGGTTGGATTCCTCCCAGAGCTGGTCCTGCGGGCGGAAGGTGCCCGGCCCGCAGCCTGGCCTGGAGGGTCCCTGACGGGGCTCCGTGAACGGCGCTGAACCCTGGGGGACACAGATGGGCTAAAGCGCTCCGGAGGCCTGGACCTCCGAGGCCGTGCACCCGCTGGAGCAGCCTCTTGCGTTGCTGCTCCCAGTCCCCCCAGCAGACCTGACATCTGCTGCTGCAGCCACTCAGTCCCTCTGGTGCCAGCTGCCTCCCTGAGGGCAGCAAGCGCAGCGGATACCTCTGCATCAGCGTTGCCTGGGGAAGCCATGGGAGATGTCACGCTGCTTAGCTGTTGAGAAAATCTCCCAGTGACCCCTATTTCCTGTCTGAACCCTGCTTATAAACCCCTCCAACACCCCGTTAAGCCCCTCCCCCTATGACCCTCTCCTTAAGCACTCCTCCTATGACTAACTGCTAGTCAGCTCCCTACAAACCCTGTCAGGGGAGCCTACCCCCAGGCTTTTCCTCCAGTCCGGCTCCTACAGGACTGATACAGCACAATAAGCAGCACCCCTGGACTGATACAGCACACTAAGAAGCACCCCTGGACTGATACAGCACAATAAGCAGCACCCCTGGACTGATACAGCACAATAAGAAGCACCCCAGGACTGATACCGCACACTAAGAAGCACCCCTGGACTGATACAGCACACTAAGAAGCACTCCTGGACTGATACAGCACATTAAGCAGCACCTCTGGACTGATACAGCACACTAAGAAGCACTCCTGGATTGATACAGCACACTTAGCAGCACCCCTGGACTGATACAGCACACTAAGAAGCACTCCTGGACGGATACAGCACACTAAGCAGCACCTCTGGACTGATACAGCACACTAAGCAGCACCCCTGGACTGATACAGCACACTTTAGCAGCACCCCTGGACTGATACAGCACACTAAGAAGCACTCCTGGACTGATACAGCAGACACCTCTGGACTGATACAGCACACTAAGCAGTACCCCTGGACTGATACAGAACACTTAGCAGCACCCCTGGACTGATACAGAACACTAACATACAGTACCTGTACCTCCCAACTGTCCCGCTTATCGTGGGAACGTCCCGGTTTTTAGGACACAGAGCAGCACCCCTGGAATTATACAGCACACATGGCAGCACCCCTGGAATTATACAGCACACATGGCAGCACCCCTGGAATTATACGGCACACATGGCAGCACCCCTGGAATTATACGGCACACATGGCAGCACCCCTGGAATTATAAGGCACTCATGGCGGCACCGCTGGATTGAGAAGTCATATTTAGCAACACACTTTGGCATCACCCCTGCGGTAAAAAAAAATAAATAGTATAGTATACTTTTTATTTATTTTGTTTTTAAATAAAGTGGTCTCTTATTAGTCCCCCACAGCAGCCCCCTTAGTAGTTCCCAATAGTAGTCCCCCATAATAGGTTCCACCTAGCTGCCCTCCACAGCCCTCCCGGCAGCCTCACTTTAGATCCGGAAAATGTCGCGAAGGAGCAGGCCTGCATCGGATCAGGTAAGTTCCTGGTGGTGGGGGTGGGGGGTGTTTGATTCTCTAGGAACCGAACTTGCTCATCTGTAATAGGGACCCTTATAAAAAAAAAATTCTGGGGCCTACAAACATCTAGTTATGCCACTGTTACTGTGTGAATACCACTGTGGCTGAGTGAGGGTGTTGTACAGGCCAATCAGATTGCAGCAGTTACTTAGAACATACACAATATACTGAATTTAATCCTGGCTATGGTTGGTTAATTGAACTCATTATTAGTTTAATCAGCCGCATCTGAATATTCGCTTTGTTAAACTTAGGAAATGCCGCCGTCAGTATCTGGCCGGTAATGAGATAGGAATACGGAATAGTTATATTAATAAGCAGTTGTGAAAACATACTTTCCCCCATGAGTCCAACAGTAGCATTCACATGGCAAATTTCATTATAAATTCATACTGAATAATCTGCTTATGTCTAAGTAACTTAATATCGGTTCCTATGGGTAACATGTACTGATATGCTTAGGCTTGCCATAAATATCCCTTTAATCCGGAGCACCTATGATTTATACAGGTTCTGTGGCTGGCTAAATTCAAGCCTGCATTTCTCATGGTTTCAATCAGTCGCAGTTAAAGTGAAGACTCCTGTTTGAAACTCTCATCTCCCACTGCCCTGCATTATAAATCAAATCTCCTGAGTCTTTGGATTCTTCGCTGGGTTCCACTAAAGAATGTTTGGATTTGCTGCAGTCACTAGCATGACTTCTCTCCAGCCTCTGCTGTACGACTCTCAGTAAAACATTGTAATACCCCTGGCTGTAGAGAATACAGCTTGGCTGACCCCCTGTGATCTGTGTCTTGCTACCTGAGCGTGCTGCTGCTAGCGTGTGGTAGCTGAGGAATGTTTTATTAGTAATCATTAGTTAAACACACCAAAAGGACAATACAATTGGAATTTATTGCACAGGGATCACATTTATCACTTGTATTTCGCTGAGAAAAGAAGAAAAGAAATATTGAATAGATACAATTTAGAAATCCAGTATTTCAGGCAGCAATGATAGTGCCAATAATGGCAACATTCCCTAAAATATACAGCTACTGATGTTATATAGAAATATTTAGCAATAAGCATTTAACTCCTCAGTAACACACCACGATTTGCGTTAGTCACATACTACTACAGAGTATAATATCACTAGTTTTATAAAATAGGTAAGTACAGTATGCTCCATGTTTTCGTCCCCGCAGATGTTATCTCTCAGCAATGAGTCACTTATACCCCTTTCACATCGCACCTAATTAACGGGTTCATGCCGGTTTCTTGCCGGTTCGACCCGGTAATTGGTGCGATGCATACTTGCCGACTTTTTTTGACGCCTCTCCGGGAGAAGCCTGGAGAGGAGACCTGACAGCAGCATGTCAGGGGGGTGGGACGGGCAGACTTCATCAATGACGCACAATTACGTGATTCGTGTCATTTTAGCCCCGCCCCTCGTCGCAGACCCGCGAAAACCGGTAATTTAATGCAGCATTGAAGGGGGATGCGGAGGCTGCCTCTAAAATGCAGGAGGATTGCCCACCTTCCCGGGGGGCTGGGAGGGGGACCCAATTTTCGGGAACCTCCCGGCAATTCCGGGAGGGTATGCAAGCCTGGTGCGATGTGAAGGGGTTACCGGGTCCTGCAAACCGGTAGAAACACGGCAATACGAACCGGTAAACAAGAAGGGTTCTTACCAGTCCGTTGCCGTGTTGCTTATGGTAGTTAGAATCTCATTGGTTGCTAAGAGGAACACCTTCACCTGTCTGCTTTGTCTGTCTGTCTGATAAATCTACCCTTAATGGCCCGATTCAGACCCGTTCGCTAAGCTGCGTATATTTGCTGCCTAGCTAGCAGGTAAACTCCACCCTGCCGAACGCACGCCCCCCGCCGCCCAAATCCCCACACTACCTTGGGAGCGCACGAATGGTCGCTCACCATCAAATTATTTTTTCCCCCCTTTGGTATGAAAAGTGAGTCTATACTTACTTTTCGGATGGCCGCTTTCCACCTAATTGTGGGCGAGCACTGGCGTCATTTTAGGTCTGTGTTTTACAGGGGATGTTGGAAGTCGGAATACTGAGGCTGAAATCCCGACATAAATCACAATGCCACCAACGGAATCCCGACTATCGGCATCTGGCCGTAAATATGCCGGAAAGGTAAGGTTGTGGTGGAGGGGGAGGGTTAGAGGGGGAGGGTTAGGTTCAGGAACTAAAGGGGTGGTTAGGCTGCTGGGGAAGGGGGTGGCGAAAGTTAGTCTGAGGGGTTCACACTTGGTGATAAGCGGGTGCGGTTAAAGTTAGGCATGGAGGGGGGAGGGTCAGGTATAGGGGGTTAGGCTTAGGCTGCAGGAAGGGAGAGTTAGATTTAACCTGCACACCTGACTACCAGGGTGCCGTTGCCGGTAATCTGCCCAAGCGCCAGCATCCTGCTACGATCCCGTTTTGCGGCGGGTAATGTATGCTTGGTGACTGTCTCACCTTTTAAAAGCCAGTGGTCAAGAGATGAATATAGCAGCATCAACATTGTACCCTGTCCATCACTGTGACGGCTCTGGTTCTTTCCACAGCCACGACGGGACCCAAACACTACATCTACAACCCTATATAATAAAAGGCTAACGCTGCTCCTCACCTCTATGAGAGGAATTCAATTGGTGTGCGTATCGACTGCCACTACATGTCACCCGATGGAACAAGTGTTGCTCTGTTTGGGATCGCACAACCGCCGGCGCCGGCATTATTGTTATGTTGTTCCGTCACTTTGATGGGCTGGTAACTACTATGGGAATAATAAGGTAAATAAATGGTTCCTCGTATAAAGCTGTGGTTGAGGAAGCTCCCTGAAGTCTTTCTATTGGGACATAGGTTCTTATTCTGGTCCGTTCTCATCGTCCACCTTCGTTCGCATGGGGACGATGTTTTGTATCGGCACATGTGCAGACGCAAGGTGCGTGCGACTACGACGACCAAACTGTTTCCCGGGTGCACACACACAACAGTGGGGGGGGGGCGTGGAGGGGCATGAGGCAGCGGGCCGGGACATTTACATATGGGAACTCCCATCGTTTTATGGGCGTTCCCATGAGAACGCTGGGCGTTTTCATGCAAATGCCCCGATGACGCGGGTGCGGTGGGTGGCCAGTTGACATCATGGGATGTCAGCTGCCCGCCCACTTCCTCCCGCGCATATGTAAGTGACTTGAGAGTGACTTTTATATGTGTGCACCTTGGCCATCATTCGATGGTCACCGATCATCAAATGATTTGGGTGTTCCAATCCATCAAGTTGCCTGTATTACAAAGGAGCTCTTGGTCTGTCCACCTCTTATTTATCGCTGAGGTAACGCCTTAGTAACTTGCCACAAATTAGGTTGCGCCGCCAACGAGAGTAGAAAGCAAAGAAGGGGCTTTGGAGTTAAGGACCTACGGTATGTCTGGGCCCTCAACCCCAGGCCAGGAGCCACCTTTGGTAATAGTTCCACCACTGGATCTTCAGATTACTCATGAAGTTGAGGGTCCAAGGGAATGTAACTTTGACGCTACCAGAACAGATGATGAATCTGTCTCCCAACTCTCATGACCAACAAGAGCAGATTGGAGTGAACTCAATAAACCGAGCATTAATCCACGGTCCCGGTCTGTCGCCGCGGCAGGAATATCATCTAATATCCCTTATTTCCTTTCCCCGTTCTATGCTACCAGACGAAGAAAATATTAATTCATGGTGACGGCTGCACTTTAAGGAAGAATTAAAATGTCCCGTGTACAATGACCTGCGGGCAAATGCAAATCCTTGTTTTTAAACTCTCAATCGAGGATTTTTACGGCGGCGTCTCTGAGCACGGTTCTGAATATTCATAGGTAGCAACAGCGCCGGCTTCCTTCAGGTTCAGGTATGTTGGGCTGCCCGAATCTCTCCCCGCTCAGATCACAAAGTGTTAAGGGAATTTAAGATAAAAGTGGCGAAGAAAGCTGAAGAGACACCATCCACAAAGACCGTTTTAGTGTCGGGCTAAATGCACACAAATAACAGATGATGATCTTTTTCGTTGGTCTAACATTTATCCAGTAATATCCACACGCTTCTTAAACCATCGAGACCTCCTCTTCAGGTGTTCATTTGAATAGAAATCGCTGAGTGAGTGTTTTTATAATTGATCCCCTGAGTACTCGCCTCTTCTCCTGTACAACCATCATTTTCCCAATGCCGGGTACTTTTTTTTTTTTTCTTTCACATTGCAGATCTGCAAAATTAGAGATTTCTGCAGTTTTACTATAAATGTTAACCCTCCATAGATCTGTAGCGGCAACAGCGGGAGCCAATCAGGGCCAGCGTGTATTCCGTCTGATGTATCCGGTATACAGGATACTTCTTGTATCACCAATCTGTTTTACGGTGCCCATGTCACATTAAGGGGGTCATTCTGGTTGGCTGCGAAACTCTCAGCTTACCGAGCCTCTGTGATGCCCCTCCCTTCGCATTTGCCAGCAGCAGAAGAAATCATTCGATGGTCACTGACCATCAAATGATTTCCCCAGACTTCGGAAATATAAGTCAGTCTCAACTGGCTTATATATGCAGCCCCCAAAAGGAAGACAGGGCAGGCGGCTAACGTCATGTGAAGTCAGCTGCTTGCCCCGGCAGTCATCGGCCCACCCACATACCCATGGGAACGCCCAGCGGTTTCATGGGGGTGACTATGCAACGTTGAGCGTTCCCATGGCCCAGCCCTGCCACCGCCCCCATCCGGCCCTCCCTCCCTGCTGTGAACGGCCCTACAACACTGTAAATCGTTCACCATCGGGGCAGGGGCCGAATTTGGTTCACTCGTTGTGAACCAGAATAAGCCCCTATAACAGTTTGTGCTAAATGACCAATGAAAGTGTTTTTTGCGGTCAGATGGGCCGGAGTACAATGATGAGGTCATTGACAAATGTGAGCCAACACAGGTGGAACGGCGGACACTGCAGGCAAAGCGATGCTGGTTGTGTGTTGGTTACCCTGGGGTGGAGTCCCCTATACTGGGGTGAGTCAGGTGTGGTTGGAGTTGCAGCAAAATACAGATTATCGGTACTTTACGCATGTGCAGGCAACGTTCTACCCATGTACGAATGGCTCCTGCGACCCCTGAAGCTGATCGTATAGGACTGTCTGGGATTGACACTCGGACCATCACAAAATGTCCGCCCCCCATACAGCAGAAAACTGTCTGCTGTATGGGAGCGGACATTTTGTGATGATCTGTTTTCATTAGACGCTGGAGCCAGGAGCGGACAGGGGAGCCGGGACCAAAGGCAGGGTGTCTGCTACAGTGGCATTTGGAGGGGAGGGGGGGGGGGGGTGTTAACTTTACTGTGTGGGGGGTTTAGCTGTGTGTGTGTGGGGGGGTTTAACTGTGGGGGGGGGGGTAACTGTGGGGGCGCAGACTAAATTTCGGCAGGGGGGCACAAAACTTTTAGTTACGGCACTGTCAGCGGCGTAGCTAGAATTTGTGTGCCCCCCCCCACGCCGATATCGGCAGCGCCACCACCCCCTCCCCCTAGCCCTCCCACCCACCTTCCCAAGTTAAGTTAAAACCCCCCTTACCCCTCCGCGTGCTGCCGCCGCATTCAGGGTCCCGCAGCCGGCTCCGTCTCCGTCTTCTCCTGCAGTTCTATAATGACCATCAGAAAATGGCTGCCCCCTAACAGCAGACAGTTTTTAAGGATGCTAAAGGAGGCCCGCGCCTCCTCTAGCATCCCAAAAAACTGTCTGCTGTTAGGGGGCAGCCACGTTCTCATAGTTATTTTTCATTAGAAGTACTGCAGGAGGAGACGGAGCCAGGACAAGATCTGCGCTGCGGCCGGGAGTCGGGACCCTGAATGCGGCGGCGCTGGCGGCGGCATGCGGAGGGGTAAGGGGGGGTTGTTAAATATAGTTGTAACTATAGCTCCGCAGATCGGCGCCCACAGCCCCTCAGCGCCTCCCCGCCACCGCGGGGGCTGCGGGGCTATAGTTTCGCCACTGGGCACTGTCTTGCAAATACCCACTGACATGACCCATTCCAGGAGGGACACGTTGCTCTGCTCCTGGACTTCCCTCTTACTGTATGATTGCTAGCGCAGGTGCTGGCAATCATTACTTAAGAGGAAAGTCCAGGACTAGAGCATTGTGTCCCTCCTCGGTACTAGAACACTCACATGCGGCCATAGGGGAGAGAAATTTATTCGATGGTTCGCCGAACATCGAATGATTTTTTCTCCCTCCAGTAATTAAAGTCAGTTTAAAGTGACTTTTATTTCCGCTACAGATTGGCAAAAAAGGGGCAGGCGCCGACTTCATGTGACGTCATCTGCCCGCCCTGAGCAGACATGGGCCCGCCTGCGTTCCCAGGGGAACGCCAAGCATTTTCATGAGCATTCTTCTGCTCTAGCCCCCTGTCCACCCAGGCCCGCCCCCTCTAGAGCAAACAGCCCGGCGAGTGTGAAACTCTCCGAAGCCTTCCTCTCCCAGGGTTTGCATTTGCGCATAAACGTGCATGCGCATATCCCCCAACTCCGAACACGGGGCCGAATTCCCATTGTGTCCAACACATGAAAATAACATTGTTACCCAATTACCTACAGTATATGGTCAGACTTGGAGTCTGCAGCCGCCGCTGATAGTGTCTGAGGACAATATTCTGTACATAGGTGGAACCACTCTTCAGTGGGACTAAGTAAAAACCAGACCCGAACAAAACCCCAGAATGCCGGACCGGACTGCAAACTCTGTATTCCAGAGCTTGTAGTGTCTGGTCCGGGGAATGTTCTGTCCGGGCGGTGTCTTGTCCGGAGGGATGCCTGTGATAGCTTTCACCAGGGACATGAGGAAGGGGCCTGCCTGTCTGCCCCCCCCCCCCCCCCTCTCCTTGGTGACAGCTGTCACAGGTAACCCCCTGGATAGGACACATGATATGTAACTGGCACTACTGGGGACATGATATGTAACTGGCACTACTGGGGACATCTGTACCAGCACTACTGGGGACATGATATGTAACTGGCACTACTGGGGACATGATATGTAACTGGCACTACTGGGGACATCTGTACCAGCACTACTGGGGACATGATATGTAACTGGCACTACTGGGGACATGATATGTAACTGGCACTACTGGGGACATGATATGTAACTGGCACTACTGGGGACATGATATGTAACTGGCACTACTGGGGACATGATATGTAACTGGCACTACTGGGGACATGATATGTAACTGGCCACTACTGGGGACATGATATGTAACTGGCCACTACTGGGGACATGATATGTAACTTGCACTACTGGGGACATCTGTACCAGCACTACTGGGGACATGACATGTAACTGGCACTACTGGGGACATCTGTAACTGGTACTACTGGGGACATGATATGTAACTGGCACTGCTGGGGACATCTGTACCAGCAATACTGGGGAAATGATATGTAACTGGCACTACTGGGGACATGATATGTAACTGGCACTACTGGGGACATGATATGTAACTGGCACTACTGGGGACATGATATGTAACTGGCACTACTGGGGACATGATATGTAACTGGCACTACTGGGGACATGATATGTAACTGGCACTACTGGGGACATCTGTACCAGCACTACTGGGGACATGATATGTAACTGGCACTACTGGGGACATGATATGTAACTGGCACTACTGGGGACATCTGTACCAGCACTACTGGGGACATGATATGTAACTGGCACTACTGGGGACATGATATGTAACTGGCACTACTGGGGACATGATATGTAACTGGCACTACTGGGGACATGATATGTAACTGGCACTACTGGGGACATGATATGTAACTGGCACTACTGGGGACATGATATGTAACTGGCCACTACTGGGGACATGATATGTAACTGGCCACTACTGGGGACATGATATGTAACTTGCACTACTGGGGACATCTGTACCAGCACTACTGGGGACATGACATGTAACTGGCACTACTGGGGACATCTGTAACTGGTACTACTGGGGACATGATATGTAACTGGCACTGCTGGGGACATCTGTACCAGCAATACTGGGGAAATGATATGTAACTGGCACTACTGGGGACATGATATGTAACTGGCACTACTGGGGACATGATATGTAACTGGCACTACTGGGGACATGATATGTAACTGGCACTACTGGGGACATGATATGTAACTGGCACTACTGGGGACGTGATATGTAACTGGCACTACTGGGGACATGATATATAACTGGCACTATATATGTGCAAGACAATGATTGCTTAGCATTTACACTCAGTGCCTGAGATACTACACAAACTTTGTTTCATGTTTTGAAACCTTGTTTTATGCACAAATAAAATATATTTGTGTGTATTTCATGTGTTTGTACAACAAAAATACACGATACCTCAAGATACATCATTGAAATATAAAAATATACTGAAATACTCACCTGCCAGCCCCACAACTCCCTGCTGCCCTACTCTCTTGTCACACTGTCTCTGGGGGAATTACCCCGCTCTGCCCGCCTGATCAACCCAGGCGCCATGAAGAGGCCGTACCCGTGCAACATCTCCGACTCTGATGGGCAGCGAGAATAACTGCTCCGGTTAGGGCTGCAGGGGGGGAGGGAGGTGAGAGGAGGGGGGCCCCCACAGTTTTTGTTGTCCATGGCCCCCACAGGCCTTAATCTGCCCTGAGTCTAATGCTAGGCTGGGCTGAGCACTGGCTATCCTGACCCCAGCTATTCAGCTCTATGGCAGTGTGCATCGTGACATGATGTCAGAGGTCATGCTGCACAGCCTGTGTGCTGCTCTGCTCCACCGCCGCCCCAGCTCCCGACAGCCTCACCGCCCAGCTCCATTCCTCCGCACCACCTCCAATGGGTAAGTCACACTATGGGACACCCAGTTTGCAGGGAGAGGGGGGATTACATTGAATCAATACACTAACAAACTCGATCCCAGGAATCCTGGGATTAAGGCATTTTTCATGCCCTTGATTGAAAAATGTCGCAGGATTGGCATCCCTGCTCCCAATGCTGTGCTCTGCTGCCCAGCACAAAGAGAAAGATGCTACCCATGCAGCTCCGACCCCTGGCGCTCTGTTTGACAGAATGATGGGGGCAAGTCATGAGGCCAGGTGACTTGTGGCACGATCCTATTACAGGTTGAGTATCCCTTATCCAAATATCTGTTGTCCAAATTATTCCAAAAACCATACATTCCAGAAAGTGAATTCTTTTTTTTTGTTGTTGCTCAAAGCACTACTGGGGACATCTGTACCAGCACTACTGGGGACATGATATGTAACTGGCACTACTGGGGACATCTGTAACTGGCCACTACTGGGGACATGATATGTAACTGGCACTACTGGGGACATCTGTAACTGGCCACTACTGGGGACATGATATGTAACTGGCACTACTGGGGACATGATATGTAACTTGCACTACTGGGGACATATGTAGTGCCAGTTACATATCATGTCCCCAGTAGTGCCAGTTACATATCATGTCCCCAGTAGTGCTGGTACAGATGTCCCCAGTAGTGCCAGTTACATATCATGTCCCCAGTAGTGCCAGTTACATATCATGTCCCCAGTAGTGGCCAGTTACATATCATGTCCCCAGTAGTGGCCAGTTACATATCATGTCCCCAGTAGTGGCCAGTTACAGATGTCCCCAGTAGTGCCAGTTACATATCATGTCCCCAGTAGTGCCAGTTACATATCATGTCCCCAGTAGTGCCAGTTACATATCATGTCCCCAGTAGTGCCAGTTACATATCATGTCCCCAGTAGTGCCAGTTACATATCATGTCCCCAGTAGTGCCAGTTACATATCATTTCCCCAGTATTGCTGGTACAGATGTCCCCAGCAGTGCCAGTTACATATCATGTCCCCAGTAGTACCAGTTACAGATGTCCCCAGTAGTGCCAGTTACATGTCATGTCCCCAGTAGTGCTGGTACAGATGTCCCCAGTAGTGCAAGTTACATATCATGTCCCCAGTAGTGGCCAGTTACATATGTCCCCAGTAGTGCCAGTTACATATCATGTCCCCAGTAGTGCCAGTTACATATCATGTCCCCAGTAGTGCCAGTTACATATCATGTCCCCAGTAGTGCTGGTACAGATGTCCCCAGTAGTGCCAGTTACATATCATGTCCCCAGTAGTGCTGGTACAGATGTCCCCAGTAGTGCCAGTTACATATCATGTCCCCAGTAGTGCCAGTTACATATCATGTCCCCAGTAGTGCTGGTACAGATGTCCCCAGTAGTGCCAGTTACATATCATGTTCCCAGTAGTGCCAGTTACATATCATGTCCCCAGTAGTGCCAGTTACATATCATGTCCCCAGTAGTGCCAGTTACATATCATGTCCCCAGTAGTGGCCAGTTACAGAGATCCCCAGTAGTGCCAGTTACATATCATGTCCCCAGTAGTGCCAGTTACATATCATGTCCCCAGTAGTGGCCAGTTACATATCATGTCCCCAGTAGTGGCCAGTTACATATCATGTCCCCAGTAGTGGCCAGTTACATATGTCCCCAGTAGTGCCAGTTACATATCATGTCCCCAGTAGTGCCAGTTACATATCATGTCCCCAGTAGTGGCCAGTTACAGATGTCCCCAGTAGTGCCAGTTACATATCATGTCCCCAGTAGTGGCCAGTTACAGATGTCCCCAGTAGTGCCAGTTACATATCATGTCCCCAGTAGTGCTGGTACAGATGTCCCCAGTAGTGCTTTGAGCAACAACAAAAAAAAAGAATTCACTTTCTGGAATGTATGGTTTTTGGAATAATTTGGACAACAGATATTTGGATAAGGGATACTCAACCTGTAATAGGATCGTGCCACAAGTCACCTGGCCTCATGACTTGCCCCCATCATTCTGTCAAACAGAGCGCCAGGGGTCGGAGCTGCATGGGTAGCATCTTTCTCTTTGTGCTGGGCAGCAGAGCACAGCATTGGGAGCAGGGATGCCAATCCTGCGACATTTTTTCAATCAAGGGCATGAAAAATGCTTAATCCCAGGATTCCTGGGATCGAGTTTGTTAGTGTATTGATTCAATGTAATCCCCCCTCTCCCTGCAAACTGGGTGTCCCATAGTGTGACTTACCCATTGGAGGTGGTGCGGAGGAATGGAGCTGGGCGGTGAGGCTGTCGGGAGCTGGGGCGGCGGTGGAGCAGAGCAGCACACAGGCTGTGCAGCATGACCTCTGACATCATGTCACGATGCACACTGCCATAGAGCTGAATAGCTGGGGTCAGGATAGCCAGTGCTCAGCCCAGCCTAGCATTAGACTCAGGGGCAGATTAAGGCCTGTGGGGGCCATGGACAACAAAAACTGTGGGGGCCCCCTCCTCTCACCTCCCTCCCCCCCTGCAGCCCTAACCGGAGCAGTTATTCTCGCTGCCCATCAGAGTCGGAGATGTTGCACGGGTACGGCCTCTTCATGGCGCCTGGGTTGATCAGGCGGGCAGAGCGGGGTAATTCCCCCCAGAGACAGTGTGACAAGAGAGTAGGGCAGCAGGGAGTTGTGGGGCTGGCAGGTGAGTGGGAGAACATGGCATCTATCCCCCAGCACTGCTGAAATGCTTTACACACTGCGGCGGATGGACAGTGGCGGGGTCCCTGCGGCAGATAGGAACTAGTTCCCATCCGCTGCAGGGACCCCGCTGTTGACTGTCCAGCCACAGCAGGGACCCCCTGCCAACTCCACACTGTCCGGACCTCAGGGGCGCACTGCCTGGACCCCGCTGCCTGCCACCCACCTGGAGTGTGGGGGCCCCTGATGTGTGGGGGCCCCGGGGCGACCGCCCCTAATCGCCCCTTGGTGGATCCGCCACTGATTAGACTGCACATACACAGGCTAATCCCAGAATTTGTAATTTCTTTTAATCCCAGAATCCCAGGATTGGAAGCTACAATCCCAGGATCGAAATCCTGGCTATTCTAGGGCCAAATCACGGGATCCTGCCGACCCCAATCCCAGGATTGGCCAACATAGCTGGTAGAACTGATAGATGGCCAGTCTGACCCATGTCTAGTGCTTAGGCCAGGGCTTCCCAATCTTTTCCTAATCATGGCACCCTAGAGTATCAGAATTTTTCCAAGGCACCCCTAGGCCCCCAAAAATATATATCAAATGAAATAGATTGTGTTTATATATGCTACTTAGGTTCAGTTATGTGGTAAAGGGCAGGATTTGGTTCTGATTGTACACATATTATGATTGGCAGCCACCAGCACTGGTTTTGTCCAGAAATAATTGATCATAAATAGTTTGAATTGGTCCTGGACGACCAACCCGAGGCACCCCTGTAAGTGTTCCGAGGCACCCCAGGGAGCCTAGGCGCACAGTTTGGGAACCACTGGCTTAGGCCTAGACCAGTTTACATTGGAAAAATTAAATACGCACAATATCACATGGGAGATTGTTGGACATTCTAGCGTCAACTTTTTCCCGGCCGCTGAAATCCGATCAAAAACCTTGCACCAGGTACATGAGCGCACCAGCTGTATATCGCAACAGTATTGTATAGATCTCATGACATATACGTATGTATGGCGATCCCAGGGAACACTTGCCCTATCCCGGCAATATTGTCTGTCCGCTGTGTGACGGCGTCCTTTGAAGACGTCTGTTTGCTTACACAAGTACATAAACTCTTGGCAAAGTTCTGTTTTCAATGCTGAAATGAGCTCCTGAGCACAGATGCCCCATTTGTGTTTCATTAGTATAGTATTTTCTCTGAGGCTTTAGTCTTATGCACTGAGCAATAATTACCTGGCTCACAAGCGTTCCCTCACCAGCTGGCCGGGGACCTTCTCCTCTCTGACCAAGACCCTCTCGGCTGTCAGCCCTTTCCAGTCAACTGGACAGCTCAATCAGTGTGAAATATGAAAGGAGCCGGCACTGGGGGGGGCTGTTGTATTGGCTTAACCCCTCGGTTACCAGCCTGTCATTTTTTAATCCCTGCAACATCATTCTCAGGGCAGTAGACAGTTTGCTGTCTCATACTGAAGAGGGGTATGGATAAAAACCGGACCCGGACAAGACCCTGGAATGCCGGAGCAAACTCTGCATTCCGGAGCTTGTAGTGTCTTGTCCCCAGTAGTGGCCAGTTACATATCTGGGGACATGGGGACATCTGTAACTGGCCACTACTGGGGACATGATATGTAACTGGCACTACTGGGGACATGATATGTAACTGGCACTACTGGGGACATGATATGTAACTGGCACTACTGGGGACATGATATGTAACTGGCACTACTGGGGACATCTGTACCAGCACTACTGGGGACATGATATGTAACTGGCACTACTGGGGACATGATATGTAACTGGCACTACTGGGGACATCTGTACCAGCACTACTGGGGACATGATATGTAACTGGCACTACTGGGGACATGATATGTAACTGGCACTACTGGGGACATGATATGTAACTGGCACTACTGGGGACATGATATGTAACTGGCACTACTGGGGACATGATATGTAACTGGCACTACTGGGGACATGATATGTAACTGGCCACTACTGGGGACATGATATGTAACTGGCCACTACTGGGGACATGATATGTAACTTGCACTACTGGGGACATCTGTACCAGCACTACTGGGGACATGACATGTAACTGGCACTACTGGGGACATCTGTAACTGGTACTACTGGGGACATGATATGTAACTGGCACTGCTGGGGACATCTGTACCAGCAATACTGGGGAAATGATATGTAACTGGCACTACTGGGGACATGATATGTAACTGGCACTACTGGGGACATGATATGTAACTGGCACTACTGGGGACATGATATGTAACTGGCACTACTGGGGACATGATATGTAACTGGCACTACTGGGGACGTGATATGTAACTGGCACTACTGGGGACATGATATATAACTGGCACTATATATGTGCAAGACAATGATTGCTTAGCATTTACACTCAGTGCCTGAGATACTACACAAACTTTGTTTCATGTTTTGAAACCTTGTTTTATGCACAAATAAAATATATTTGTGTGTATTTCATGTGTTTGTACAACAAAAATACACGATACCTCAAGATACATCATTGAAATATAAAAATATACTGAAATACGGAATAATCCGTTTTCCAAAATTCTTCTGGTCCCCAGCATTTTGGATAAGGCGGGACACCTCAACCTGTATCTGTGACCACACCCCCTTGTGTGCACGCATGCCGAGTCAGAGTAATATGCCATTGGAGCCCCAGTACATTTCTGGAATACTCTGTTCCCTCCCGTTGATTGTCAAGAATCCAGACGCTGCTGAACAGATCAAATTGAGCTCAATGTCATGAATAATAATGAAGGTGTAGAATGGGTCCTCTGGGCTGCTGATTGGCTTCGTATGGAGTAAGCAGAGACAGTTGGTGCCCTCCCAGCCAGCGCCCACGGTGAGAGTCATCCTGGCCAACCCCTTGTTACGGTCCTGTTGGACAGCTCCCAAGCAGATTGGGCCTTTCAGGTAATAGAGCCAAGCAACTGCCCCAACTGTACATCCACAAACAAATGAATGTTCTTGCTCTACTGGTCTCAGAGGCGTAACTAATATTGTGGCGCCCCCCCGCCAAAAAATTACCTTACCCCTCCGCATGCCGCCGCCGCCGCATTCAGTCCGGCACCGCAGATAGCCTCCGGGCTCCGTCTCCTGCAGTAATGAAAAATGACACGACAAAATGGCTGCCCCCGTACAGCAGACAGTTTTTTTAGGGATGTTAGAGGAGGCGGCGGCCTCCTCTAGCATCCTTAAAAACTGTCTGCTATTAGGGGCAGCCATTTTGTCATTTCATTTTTCATTACTGCAGGAGACGGACTGAATGCGGTGGCGGCGGCATGCGGAGGGGTAAGGGGGGGTCTGTCAAGAGTGCCCGGGCACCGGGGGCGCCCCGCCGGCGCTTGCTCCCCCAAGCAGCCGCGGTGGCTGCCTTACAGTAGCTACGCCTCTGACTGGTCTCATATACTGTGGTCATCAGCAAAGACAGATTGGACTCATTGTTTAACCGTGGGTAACGCCACCATGCCGCCCCAGAGAAAGCACCCCCACCCCCTCGCCGAAGGCAACCCTGTGCAGGGTTGTGAACAGATGTATACGCATACACATCAGGTCGCATGTTGCGGCACAGAGGAGAAAGCATTTGGTGGTTACTTACCATCAATGGATTTCTCCTACTGTACTCGGCAACTGCTGCGTTACCCAAGAGTCGGTACTTTTATACTATCACGGCTCCCACGATGGGCATTGTACAGGGAAAAATCGCATCGCATGCGATCGCATGTGATCGCATGCGATCGCATGTGATGCGATTCCTTTTTTCTCAAAAATCATGGACATGTGTTAAAATCATGTAAAATTCCCCCCTAAATGTCATTTTTCACACTGTACCACCCCTACTATCAACGCCAACCCGAAGCATGGCGAGCGCAGCGAGCCCACGAGGGGCGGCGGTACGCGTCCTACGACCTTTTCATAGACCCACTATCCACGTCGGCGTGGAGTTGAGAATAGAAAGTGTGGCGAGCGCAGCGAGCCCCGCGAGGGGACGTGGATGCCTGTGAAGCCCGCGAGGGGACACGGATACCTGTGAAGCCCGCGAGGGGACACGGATACCTGTGAAGCCCGCGAGGGGACACGGATACCTGTGAAGGTATCCGCGTCCCCTCGCAGGGTTTGCTGCGCTCGCCACGCTTCGGGATCGGTGGCTCGCTGCACTCGCCACACTTTCTATTCTCAACTCCACGCCGACGTGGATAGTGGGGGTATGAAAAGGTTGTAGGACGCGTACCGCCGCCCCTCGCGGGCTCGCTGCGCTCGCCACGCTTCGGGTTTACTACTAATTTAAAGGCATTTGGATGCATTTGTGAACAAAAACGCATGTCATCGCATGTTATCGCATGGCATGCGATTTTTCTCACAAATTCATTAAAAACCCGGTAAAATCGCATCGCATGCCATTACATATGGCATGCGATGGGAGCCGTGATAGTATACAAGTACCCAAGAGTCACTCTCTGGCTGCTTGTATCGACACGAATTGATGGTGGCACCAAAGTCATGCACCCGCTAGGAACAGGCAGGGGTATGGCTTCATTCGCTGAGTTCACTGGGGTACGCCCATCAAATTTACATTAGAGAAAGAGTAGAGTGAGGGTTAGGTATAATGGGGCAGATGTATTAAGCCTTAACAAGAGATAAATGCAAGGGTGATAAGTAGAGATAAACAACCAGCCAATCACCTGCTAACTGCCATGTTACAGCCTGTGTTTGAAAAAAGTCAGTAAGGAGCTGATTGGTTGGATGTTTATCTCTCCTTGGGCCTTATTCTGGTCGATGCGTAAATTTCCGAGTTCTTTCGGATGGCGTTTTTTAGCCGTCTGCGCATGCGTGGGCAACGCTATGCGCATGTGCCACGCATGGTCTCCGTACTTGTTCTCACTAATACCGTACAGAAATGTGCCCCGCAATCACTCGGGAGATATGGGCGTATTATGGGCGTCATTCGGAAATACACAGGGGCGTAGTTTCAAAGTGGGCTAAACTGGGCGTAAACATGGGCGGACACGAGGGAGTGCACTCATTCTGGTAGGCGTGCATTCGGACAGCACACCGAATGCACACGAACCAAAAGGCTGGAAATATGCGGTGTCCATAAGCAAGTATTTCTTTGCGGACACCACTCGTTCATGCGCTAGGCAATCGGAACGCCCAATCAGTACGGGCGCACCTCAACCAATGTAGCTGAACACAATACAATCCACTCCTTTACTCATTACTCATTAATTACACGCTTTTCATTGCTTCAATTGGAACCATTGCAGCTTAAATGGGCCATTACTAAACACACAAATATATGCTGCACTTTGGACACACATTTACACTGCAACCAATGGACAGAACTTACTATCACTAATAGAAATAGACATGTCACTTCTACATGTAACAATTAAACCACACATTTGGGGATCAAAATATAAATTTATTACAATAACTTCAAAAATAAAATGGAAAGCATATTATTTATCACATGCAACAAATTAAAAGGTACCATGGCAGGAATGTACAAAAAAAAAAGTTTTTCTGACATACATAGCCACAGCAGAATCATTATGAACACATCAGGTGGCTTCACAACAAAAGTATAGCACCAACACTTCAAGTACAGCACACAGTAATGGTAGCCGAAAGAGGCCAACAGGAGAACCAAACAAGACATTCGAACCGAGGGCAAATGTGGGTACCCTCTGCACGGGATTGGACACAGGAAGCTGACACACACAGCTCAACGAAAGATTTGGGAAGACATAAGGGTGGAGATTAATGCGGACACAAGTTCATTTGCGGGCACGTTTGGCCCTGGTAGGCTCCTTGCCACGTGCAGCAGCTCTTCGGCCACGGCCACAGCCACGTTGTGATGGTGGCCCAGGTGGAGCAGATGACATGTTCTAGTGGATGTAGCTTTCTAGTAGATTGGTGAGTGTTAAGGCAGGAGAAGTGTGAGTGAGGCTCAAGTGTTGTCATGATTTTGACACATACATTGGCAATTTTATCACTCACATATTCTGTAGTGTAACCCACTGTGTGTGTGTGTGTGTGGGCCCATCTTTTTTTTTTCCATTACAAACAGTATTGCCTATGTAATTGTTTGTATGTATGAATTCTCATGCTGTAGGTACTTAGGATTGACTGTACAAGGTCTACCTGAATAGCATAATTAATGCTGAACCCCCTTTAACATGCCCACAGATGACCAGAGGCAAGTAGGCGAGGGGTTGAGAGGGGCCCTCCTCAGGCTGCGCCAGCACCTTCTCGACATGGCTGCAGAGGTGCAGGACGTGTGCGACCTCCTGGTGTGAATAGTTTCTTTTAATTTTTGTGTTATATGTTAATACATTTTTGTCATAAAAGTTAGAAGTGGTCTGTGTGTTATTGTTTTATTTTACAGTATAAGTATAAATATAAGTATATAAGTATAAATAGTGCTGTTTATTTATGTAAGGTGCAAAAGGTATATACAGTATATAGATGGGTTTCTTGCATAGAATTGCTTGAAAGCGAAGGGTAATGTAAAGATGTACATAGTGTGTTGATGTGTATGTGTGTGTTTGTATGTGAAGAATAATTGATGATGTAATATGCATACATAACACATGGGCGTAAAGGGGCAAGAAAGAATGTTGTTAACTTAGCATGATGTAAGGGTTAATCTAAAGTGGTATTAAAGTGTTTAATTATCAATTAGATAAATAATAGATGACCATTAAAAACAATCCCTTTTGAATTAGGTTGCCTAATTGCATAAGTGGGTCATGTTACAGATTTCGGTGTTCTGATAATAGTGGTGATTTGTGCGTAAATACACCGCATCGGTGCGTACGGTCAGGTTCCCGTCCGTTCTGACGCGGTAAGACCGTGCTTACGCTGTAAGACCGTGCCGAGTCTGTGTGTGTCCACCGCACACGCAAGGTTTGGATGTCGTCCGTAAACACGCCCTTTTCTCAAACAGTGAGTCCGTCCGAATGTGGAGGCTCGGGGGGCGTTTCTACGGACGATGTCCGCACAGCGTGGCGTGCGGCCCGCTACGTAAGAATTCGGGAAAGTACGCACCGATCAGAATAAGGGCCCTTGTCACACTTGAATTTATCTCTTGTTAAGGCTTAATACATCTCCTGCAAGATCACATTAAAACACATTGTTTAGATTTCAACAATGCCATCGTTAGTCTATCGTTGATAAGCTGATAACAACCAATGTTGACATTGCCATGTTAAACTAATTAACATCGACATTCTGACTGCGGACATAGTATTCAGAACCCCTCTAGCTTATATGTGAAGGGCGGTTATTTCAGAATCTGGAAACAAAAACACTTCTAAAAACCTCAATGAATAATTAACAGTATATATATGAAGTAAATGCAGAGCATCCTCTACCTAGCACCCCTGACAGTTCTTAGATTGGTATGGTCCATACTGTAGGTTGGGAGAGGTTTTCTGACATCACAGTGGGGCTGTCCACCAGTCCTCTCTGCTTTTACACGACCATTCAAAGGTTAATTGAACATTTGGGAGCAGGTGAAGACATAATATATTTTCCATCAACACAACTACATTTATTATCCGCGTACAGTATTTCTATTTATTTTCATTGCTTCTTCTGGGTCTGCCCTGTGACGACCACCATATGTTCCTTTGTTTGGAGAGCTGGTGAGATCCGTGTCTTTCCTTTAATATGAAGAGGGACGAGGACACTCACCGAAGACGGTTTGCAGTAATTAGACCAATCTCCCTGAGCAAAAGGTCTGTTTATGTCACCCAGCATCGGGTTCTGAGAATAATTAGTTGTTGAATTTACGCCAGACAAACTGTGATATTTCATGATTAAGGATTCATTTTTCATTTTAATAAAAAAAAAGTGCCTAGAGAATGTCTCCAGCGTAAAGTTCATAATTTAAGTTATTTTTATGATTCCCAGCTAAAAAAGATTAACTTGTCACAAAGCTCTAAGGGTAATTACCATTTAACTGAAGGAGGATATCTTTCACAGGTTCCCTACACACTTGATTGTATCAAAGTATGCAGCCAATTCCACCTGCCTCAATTACACGCTTCATTTGGAAGACTGTACCCTATAGTATAGACAAGCGGTGAGAAAACCTGGTCCTCAGGGAACCCTAACAGTCCATGTTCCAGATCTTCTTGCTGGTAGATACTGTAGGTACATTCAGGGCTTAAAGTGCTCCTGGAAAGAAGTTGGTGGAACTAATTTCCCCTTACAAATAATGTCCATAGTAATGTCCCTTATAAACATAATGTCCACAGTAGTGCCCCTTATACACATAATGCCCACAGTAGTGCCCCCTATACACATATCCGTCTCTGTCACTCCAGCAGCTCACCACCCATGGCCCTCCAGCAGTTCCATGTCCTCTATCCCTCTTAGTGGCTCTTCTGCACATCATGGGTGGTGACGTCATGACATCACATATGCTGTTCCGGAAAAGGAAGCTGCCGGGACAGGCTTTTCTGTTGGAAATACTGTTCAGGGCTGGGGTGGAGGAGAAACTAGTTTTCCTACCATTAGAGGTGGTGGAAATACTGACATATTTCAAAAGATCCTCAGGTGTTTGGGAAAACATGAGCTGCTTGAGGTCTCTGAGGCACTGCTACAGACTATCAGTATATGAAACCGCAACTGATTCGTCTATGGGTCCTCAAATGTATCTGTTGATTGCTGTTACTCTTCTATGGTGTGAGCGCTCAAAATGGACCAAGCTAGCAGAGGTCTTGTAGACTCCTCTTGCCAGCCAAGCGTTAAACCCTCAGATCTCCAAAGTATTGGACTTCACAGTAGACCAGAACTAGGCTACTGGTTTATCTACACGCTCTCTTTACAATCTGGGTCACCCCAGTCTTTTTCCACTAAGTAGCTCTGCCCCTCTCTAAGACGTCTCAAATGGCTTTTGAATAATTTCATGCGAGGATACAGCAGATTTGCTATTACTGTCCACCCTTAAATCTGCACCTTTGAGTTTAATGTCACAGTATAATCGCAGCTGGATCACTTTGGAAGCCTGGTATAATATGGGCCATGAGTGAGAAATAAGAACCATTTACTATATGCTAGGCACGAAGTGCATCCAGATGTTCACATGTCCCACATCAATTTGGCATGACCCTCCCATGCAATCGCCCCTGGACTTTCACATAGGAAAGCACATGGTCAAGAGATTTCCATAGTAGAAAAGATTCTGGACTCCTGTGTCACTAAGAAGCTAAATGGAAAGCAAATGGACTGCCACATGGAAAGGCTATGGACTGCCACATGGAAAGGCTATGGACTGCCAAATGAAAAAGTTATGGACTGCCACATGGAAAGGCTATGGACTGCCACATGGAAAGGCTATGGACTGCCACATGGAAAGGCTATGGACTGCCACATGGAAAGGCTATGGACTGCCACATGGAAAGGCTATGGACTGCCACATGGAAAGGTTATGGACTGCCACATGGAAAAGTTATGGACTGCCAAATGGAAAAGTTATGGACTGCCAAATGGAAAGGCTATGGACTGCCACATGGAAAGGCTATGGACTGCCACATGGAAAGGCTATGGACTGCCACATGGAAAGGCTATGGACTGCCACATGGAAAGGCTATGGACTGCCACATGGAAAGGCTATGGACTGCCACATGGAAAAGTTATGGACTGCCAAATGGAAAAGTTATGGACTGCCAAATGGAAAGGCTATGGACTGCCACATGGAAAGGCTATGGACTGCCACATGGAAAGGCTATGGACTGCCACATGGAAAAGTTATGGACTACCAAATGGAAAGCCTCTGGAAAGCTTCAAGGAATTTGAAGCGCATGTTCTTTCACTCATGAACTTCTTGATATATATTACAAAGCCTGGGGTAAAGACGTTCATAGTTTTGTGGGTTCAAAAAAGTCTAAATATTGTAGACACAGGAGGCAACATGGTTACTGCTGGAAAACGCTGGACAATCTATAACATATTGCTGAACTTCGTGAACTGTGGCCACCATAACTGTTACTCCCGTCATGTTATTTCCAAGATGACCCATAGGGTGCTTATACAATTTAAAATCGCATCGCATCGCATTGTATGGCATTGTATGCCATATACAATGGTATACAATTTTAAATTGTATACCATCGGGTGCCAGTCGCATCGCATCGCATACCATCGCATGCCTTATGGTCTGCAATGCGATGGGCGCCGTGCTAGTACACAAGTACCAAACAAAATAGCTCACCCAAATCTAACTCTCTCTGCACCTTACATCTGCCCCACCTGCAGTGCAGAATGGTTTTTACCATTTGAGAAAGATTTAGCTTTTTTGATCAACTTGAAACCCTACGCCCATATAAGGCCATATAAATGCATAAAAGGCTCTTACTCTTTCAGTTGCGGCAATTCAATTGTTTTTTAATACTGTCTGTGATAATAACTTGGCACGCATTGTTGCAATTTAATTGTCTTGGGCACCCTTTAATTATTACACATAATACACCTAATTAGACAAGGTTTAGCCCCATAAAATGTCAAAACCCAAGTAAACTAATAGGCATGATGGCAAAAGTGCTGTTTGTGCGCAATCTGGGTGGCACTTCTCGGATTCCTTTACCAGTGATTCACCAAGTGTGGCATTTAGATTTTCTGGTAGGGCATCTAGGTAATATTGATCATAAAGCAGAGCGCTTCAACCAGAATACGTTCACAGCCCGACCGATGGCGTGCGTGCACCCATGGTGAACATTCTATTAGCCGGGTACACGCAGCCTACGCAGCGGGCGGGGGGGGGGGAGAGGGGCATGGGGTGCCAAGCAGCCTGAATATCATATGGGAATGCCCAGCGTTCCATGGGCGTTCCCATCCGAAAGCTGAGCGTTCTCATGGTAATAAGGACTTTAGTGGTCGGGGGTGGGTCCCCAGAGCCTGCGAATGGATGTTTATGTTAAACATCCATTCACAGCCAGGTGGGCATTTGCTGGGTGGGGTTTGGTGGACCAGAATAATTTGGAATTTATTCTGCAACTTTTCCCACTGAATCTATGATACCCACATTGTGTCTAAAGTCACGGATAATACATGACATTAAAGTCAGCATTAGGCAGGATACAGACTATATGTCCTCCATATGAATGATATGAATAATAGTCCCATACCTCCCAAGTTTGTTGCGCTGCAAGGAGGGACTCCTGCTTGAAATTTGAGGGCGTGACCATGCAACCAGGGGATGTGACCTATGAAGACTGTCCTCCCATGAGACCACGCCCCCATTCCCCCTGCTGTGGGTAGAATGGCCAGCTGTCTTTGAGCTGCGGCCCTTCCCCCAGCCCCTCTGTCTCCTTGAATAGACATTAGGCCTAATTCAGACCCAATTGAATGGGGCCAAATTCGGCCCCATTCCGATGGTGGGGGGTACCCACAATGCGCATGTACAGACCCCCTGTGCGATCACTTTCATACATTTGCATGGGTTAAGGAGGGAGGTGAGTGGGCAGGGGGCGGCATCAGAGGAACTCCCAGCATTTTATGGACTTCCCCATGAAAATGCTGCCTGAACTAGCAAATGGTTCAGGCACCGGAGAGGGGGGGGGGGGTGCGAATGTATGGCAGGGCAGTGTTAATGTACTTGCTAGGCAGCGAATGTACGTTGTCCGGCGAGCCAACCTGAATTATTTTGCACACGCACAGTGACAGAGAGGACTCCTGCAGGACACTTCTGGCCCTGGTTGGGAAACTGGACAGTTCCCCCCAAAAAATGCAACTGTCCTGCAAAAATCGGGACAGTCAGGAGGTATGAGGCCCTCTGTTGTTTCTTTGGCCCTTATTCTAGTTGACTTGGACGGATGCGTATTTTCGGACGGCCACGAGTGTTCTTGGCCCCGCCTACCGTATGGATCGCTCACACCGTCCGAATGCGGTAAGATGGCGAACAAATAGACCACGAGTGTATGTTACGTGTGAACACCTCCTCCATCTGTGGGAACCTCCCCCATTCTCCGATGGTCGCCGACCGTCAAATGATGGACCGAGCGGTTAGGCAGCACCGAGTGCTCAAGACAACTCGGATGTTTCTCCGTATGAAAGCAGGGATATAGGCGGGCAGCTGGCATCCGGCTATGTCAGCTGTCTGCCCCCCACACGTGCATCACGGCTGGATTACCATATGTACGCCCAGCCAGCGGCGTAACTAAAGCACCGCAGCCCCCACCACCGTGGGGGGCGCTGTGCATGTGGGGGCGCCGGGGGCTGCGGTGCTATAGTTACACCCCCCCCAATCCCCCGCAGACTTACCTATCTCGCTGGTCCGTTCTTCTGTTGAGGACCACCACAAAATGGCCGCCCCCATATAGCACGCAGTTCTCTGAAACTGTCTGCTGTATGGGGGTGGCCATTTTGTGGTGGTCCTCAGCAGAAGAAGAACGGAGCCACCGGGACCAGCGCGATAGGTAAGGCTGCAGGGGATTGGGGGGGGTTTGCATGGGCGGCGGGGGATTGGGGGTGCGGGACGGCGGCGGGGCGCGCCCCCCTAATGGCGGGGGGGGGCGCCCAAAACTTATTTACGCCACTGCGCCCAGCGTTTTCATGGGGTATGCATATGGTAATGAGCCCAAACAGCCCTTCACGCCCCTCTCCACCCCCTGTTCAGATTGTTCTGACCGATTGTTTTCTTTACAGAATTCACGCCATATTCGGACGTGCGCGGCGTTCGCACATGCGCAGAAACGCCTCTGCACATGCGCAAACACAAAACATCGGCCGCCCGACCAAACACGCAGCCGTCCGACTCAATCAGAATAAGGGCCTTTGTGTATGTTTTACATTCATGTTTCCCCGTCGATTGGTTCTTGAGTTAAGTCTGAAAAGAATCCCGAAGTTGCCATTTTCTAATTGAGGACGATTTGCGGATTTAAACGAGGATGTTACTCGCTGATATGCAGATGTATTTAACGAGACGATTGCTTTTTCAATAATGACGAGAGAATAATAAAACTGAAGAAGTTGACTACGAGATGATTACCAGTAAATGTATAAGAAAAAAAAATAAGAGAGAATTAATTTCCGTACCAGATCACATTACATTTAAACACCTTTTTAACCACAAAGGCAAATTTAAAACTAATAGGATTCATCTATAATTACATAGTTAAGTAAAATTTATGTATAAAGGAATTAAGTATTTTCCCTCTGGGCGAAATGAGAACGGGAACAGGCATTACCACTTAACCCTTTGTAATGTGCGCCGGTATCGCTGCTGAATTGGAAACTGTTTACGATTCCGAATGTATAGAACCAGCACCATGAATAAGGGCTAGATGTAGGAAGCAGTGATAAGGGAGGAGAAGTGAGCAAGAGGAGCAGTGGCCCATGGTGACCAATCAGCTGCTCTCTATAATTACATTATGCAAATTATAGATGTTAGTTCAGAGCTGATTGGTTGCCATGGGTTACTTCTCCTCTGGCTCACCTCTCCCTTATCACTACTTCATACATCTACCCCTAAGGAAGAAATTACTGTATACTCTTCCCTAACAGTCCCTGATATTGTCCCCATACAGAACTGGGAAGCTCTTGCAAATTATTAATTTGTTAGCAGAGATTATGGGACACATTTAATAAAATGGGAGTTCTATTGAATGAGATGTTGCCCATAGCAACCAGGACGAAAAGGGATACGAAAATCCACAAAAAGGCGCTGGTGTATGAGTGGGTTGGCTAATCAAGCAGCAGTCTGAAAAAAAAGGGGGAGTCAACCCCAATACAATGGAAAACAGAAAAAGGAGTGGTTGACTGCGCTAAATTGTATTATGGAAAACAGAAAAAGGAGTGGTTGACTGCGCTAAATTGTATTATGGAAAACAGAAAAAGGAGTGGTTGACTGCGCTAAATTGTATTATGCCCATAGCAACCAATCAGATTCTAACTATTATCTTCTAGAAGGTACTAAATAAATAAGACGAATGGCCTTGATGTCACCAGCAGCCTCCCATGACCAGTATCGTAGACCACATATGGAAGTGCCGGTCATGGTGCTGTGTTTGTCCTGGTAGGCGGCTCCCAGGGCTCCGATGCACGGGATGGTAAGCAACTCATACTTGCCAGCCCTTCTGGCACCCCAGATAAATGGGCACGTCTCCAGGGCCGGTGCAAGGCACCAGAGCGCCCCAGGCAAGTCGGGGTGGTGGCGCCCTGGTGTCTGCCGCCCGGGTACCTGTCCTGCGGCGCTGTAAAGCTGGCGGCGGCGGCAGGTCCCTGCAGTCAATAAGAAATAACGAGCGCTATACGCCAGGCTAGGCGGAAGCGCTTCTGTTTTGGAAACACTGGCCGCACGGCGCACGCTGATTGGCTGAATCTCAGCCAATCAGCGTGCGGCCAGTGTTTCCAAAACAGAAGCGCTTCCGCATAGCCCGGCGGATAGCGCTCGTTATTTCTTATTGACTGCAGGGACCCCCCGCTGCCGCCGCCGCCAGCTTTTACGCACATATACGCCGCAGGACAGGTACCCGGGCGGCAAGGGGGGGGCGAAATACCGCCCTCCAGTGGCCGGCGCCCTAGGCAAATGCCTAGATTTGCCTAGTGGTGGCGCCGGCCCTGCACGTCTCCCACATGTTCCCTGCACCGCCTGAGTCCCCCCTAGATGCTGAGACAAATACCGGCTGGTGAGGCTCTTCGGGGGCGGGGGCATTTTAGCCCTGCCCTCTTTTTGTAGATGATGACAGACTTCGTCTGTGCTCCCCAACGTGCAGCCTCCTCATCTCACCTCCAGGCTTCTCCCGGAGAGGAACTGACAAGAGTAGGGAAGAATGATGGAACCGCTGATCAGGGGGGGACGCAATGGGCAAGTGGGCTGTTGGAGCTGCTGGTGGCGCTTTCATTGGCTTAGTTTCAAGCCAGGGATGTGGGCACTAAGGTGTGATGGGTATGAGTCATAGAGTCGACTGTATAAAGGTCGACATACATTAGATCGACCACTAAAGATTGACACATGAATAGGTCGACATGGCTAAGGTCCGAAGTCGACACAAGCATTAGGTCGATAGTCAAAAGGTCGACATGAGTTTTTCAGGTTTGTTTGTCTTGAATTTCGACGTAAGTTGACATGGGCACCACATCAGTGTACCGCATCCCCTCGCATGGTTCTCTGCACTCGCCATGCTTCGGGCATGGTGCCTTGCTGCGTTGGCACACTATTATATTCTTCCTCCATTCCCTAGTGGATGGTAAGGTATGAAATACCATCTGTCGGCACAAGTCGGCTCAAGAAAATGTGAAAAACTCTTTGTCGACCCAATGCTTGTGTCAGCCTTCCAACCATGTCAACCTAGTTCAAGTGTCAACCTAAGCCGTGGGCTCTGCAATGAGTGCAAGATGAGGCTATACTAGGGATGCCAATCCTGGGGCATTTTTTTCAATCCCGGGATTCGGGTTTGAAAAATGCCTAATCCCGGGATTCCCAGGATACCAGGTATTGAGTTCGTCACAGTGACGTGCGGTGGGGGCTGTGAACGGAGAGGCACTTTCACAGCCCCCACCACCCTCCGCCCCCACACACACCTGGCTGCCGGCGACACTGGGTGCCCCCCTCCAGCAGCAGCCAGCGCACCCGTAACCTGCTACCAACTCCGTCCCCAACCGCTGACCCTCCTGCACCTGTCCACAGCAACTATCCGCCGCCTCCACCTCCATCCCCGCCCGCCGGAAAAAATATTTACTCACCGGCAGGGGACTCACCAGGCATACAGGAAGGGAGCCGGGGCACAGGTCACAGGGGAGGGGGGAGCAAACGGGGCACTGTCAGAACCTTAAATGACAGGGGCTGCTGTGATTGGACAGCAGCTGGATCAGCTGTCCAATCACAGCAGCCCCTGTCAATTAGGCACTTCTAGAAGTGCCGCTTTTGATGTTATTTTTAATGGGCTTTTTTAGCCCACTGCTTAGCCCCGCCCCAAGCCCCACCCCCCGCTTCATCCCCTTGCAGTTCTGTTTGGGAGGCACGCTTATCGTGCCTCCCAAACTAGGTGAAATAGTTCAAACTAGTAAAATAATATAAAGAAAATACTTATGACACAGAATATGTGTCATAGGTATATTCTTTGTATTATTTTAAAGCAAAATTACAGGGGAAGCACTGCCTCCCCTGCCTCCCCTGACTGCACGTCCCTGGTTCGTCATATAATGACAAACTTTAATCCCCCTCATCCCCCCCCCCCCCCCCAACTCAGTGTAATTTACCTGGCCATCAGTGCGGGAGCCGGGCGGCGGTGGTCAGAAGCCTGGCGGCTTTGATTGGGAGCTGAGTGGCGGAGGTCGGGAGATGGGCAGTGGTGCAGGAGCCGCGAGGCAGTGATGGCGAGCCTGGCGGTGGTGATTAGGTGGGTGCCGGATGACTGCCCAACAGATCAGCACTCCGACATCGGAATCCCGACTGTTTAATTGCCAACAGTCGGGATCCCGGCTGACAAGGGCTATTCTCCCTTGAGGGGGACCACGAATGAACCCCATAGAGGGAGAATAGATTTGGTCGCCACTGAGCCCACAGTGTGGCGAGCCCAGCGAGCCTGCAAGGGGATCCTTTGCGCTCGCCCCCTTGTGTTGGCCACCCTACGCTATACAATAACAGGATAATGATACTGATTGTGATAAAATATTTATAATAATAACTTGCTCTGCACATTTGAGGCAGAATTAGAATTTATTTTGACTCCTTTTTCCTTGAACATTTGCAATGTGTTTTAGGTACGTTTTTATTGTTTTTGCACACGACACATTCACTTCCTTCCCATCCGTCGCCCATTACTTACACACCACCGGAATTGGGACTCATTTCAAATCCGGCTGGGTGGTGCATTGATCGGGTCACAGACAGAACAGGTTGGAGCCACAGAAGTTTTATTTACTGATCCGCGCGCGCCACCCTCGGATGGCAGAACGTCGCAATCTTTGGAATCGGAAACTTGAACAGCTTGCCCGTACCTCTCCATTCGGACATTAAATCAACATGGCTTTATTAGTGGCCCTAGGATGCCAGCTGAGCCATCTCTAAGCCTGTCACCGTGATGTCTTCATCAGTAACCAAAGCAGACGTGAGCTCCTGGCAGCTTCAGGAGGTGACAACAAATCCAATTAGCTCCTCTCCATGGTGCCACAATGCTGGTGAGAAACGGCCTGACGGAGAGGGTGATTCCAATACCCAGCGCAGTACGGCACTTCATCCGCATAAAATCACATAAAAATATACAAAGAAATAAAAATAGAATTAAAGAAATAATAAAAATAATAATAAAAAAAACCCCTAAAATCGCAGCGTTTCGAATTTCCAAAGCAACAATGGCGAGCGAATGCTGAAACCGCACGATCGGTATAGTATAAATCTGATTAAAGGCGCCGAGGGTGAGGTAGAAGGGCCATAGCCCGCACTCCAAAACGCCACATTTATACACAAACAAAAGAAAGCATTTTAAATGATAGCAAGCTCGCTTTAATAAAACAGCAATAATGACGGGTCTTCGGTGCCCGTAGGTGGTGAACGCAGCATGTTTCTCTTGGCAGTCAGCGAAGCCAGAACAGCCATGAAACAGACTTTCCCACTTGGATCGCGGAACAAGGAACGTATCTGCATGCAGGCAGGCTAGAGACGTGATACACATCGCACATAGTATTCCACACAAATCTGCTTTTGTTATAACGTGTTTGCATCTCCGATGCGTACGGGACAAACATTCACGTTCTGCTCCCATGCGTGGCCGATAGCTGGCCGATAGATCCGGTATACGGCCAGGTTGTGATGAGTTTTTAAAACCTTTTTCTGGTGTCCATGTCAACACCTGTCGACATGGACCCCCAATTAGTGTAGTGCATGCATGGTGACTTAGGGCCAGATGCACTAAGCTTCAAAAGTGATAAAATGGAGAGTGATAAACAGCCAGCCAATCAGCTCCTACCTACCATGTAACAGACTGTGTTTGAAAAATGTCAGGCAGGAGCTGATTGGCTGGTTGTTTATCACTCTCCATTTTATCACTTTTGAAGTTTAGTCCATCTGACCCTTACTCTGATAACCCTATAGGCGAACACATCCTACTGCATGCGCAAACCCCGAATATCAGGGACGGGGCCAAATTCAGACCCAAACTAACAGGTCGGAATGGGCCCCATAGGAGGCTTTTTTCTCTTGCACGCAACATGGGGTAAATTTACTAAGAAGGGAGTTATTTTGAATATGACAGTTAGGAGCTGATTGGCTGGTTGTTTAGCATTATCGCTTTCTGTTGATGCATCTGGCCCAGAAGCTGATGGGTTGGCACTATGGGGGAAATTTATTAAGATGTGTATTCTACTTCACGGCCCTTATTCAGATGTGATCGCAGTACAATTTTATTCTCAAAATGGGCAAAACCATGTGCACTGCAGGTGGGGCAGATGTAACATGTGCAGAGAGAGTTAGATTTAGGTGAGTTCTTTTGTTTCTGTGCAGGGTAAATACTGGCTGCTTTATTTTTATACTGAAATCTAACTCTCTCTGCACATGTTACATCTGCCCCACCTGCAGTGCACATGGTTTTGCCCATTTTGAGAGCAAATTTGTACTGTGATCAGATCTGAATACAGGCCCACATGTGATGTTGCTATGGGCAACCAATCAGAATCTACTTCTTATTTATTTATCACCCTCTAGAATGTAGTAGACAGGATCTGATTGGTTGTCCAGAGCAACGTCACATATGAAGTAGAATGCACATCTTAGTAAATATGCCTCTATATCTCTCTCCATGACAGTGGCGTATTTGTAATGGGTTCCAGGTGGGGCCACACTGCGCACATTGCACCCATTTTTAATACTTACCCCTCCGGAGTTCAGTGCTGCTGGATTCCCCCTCCCCCCCTCCCAAATGGCTGCAGCGCCATTTTTTGGAGGTCTGCACATGCGCAATAGAGTCTGAGCCCTCTAGAGCTCAGACTCTATTGCGCTGCACAGCACGGCAGCCGGGAGAGAGGAGGGGCTCCAACGGAGGGGCCTGCACACGGACCTCCTCTCTTACAGCCAGATGCACTGAGCTTCAAAAATGATAAAATGGCGAGTGATAAACCACCAGCCAATCAGCTCCTACCTGCAATGTCACAGACTGTGTTTGAAAAATGTCAGGCAGGAGCTGATTGGCTGGCTGTTTATCACTCTCCATTTTATCACTTTTGAAGCTTAGTGCATCTGGCCCTTAAAGAGCTCCATGACGTGATAAATCTCCCACTATGAGTGCTGAAAACAAAGGGTTAATCGTGGAAGCTCTTGATCTTATTTATAAACCTTTAAAAGAGAAAGAGAGAGAGAGAGGGAAAGAGCGAGTACACCCACTCAGGGGAATGCAGATAGAACGACTTCTCCCTGATTTCCATGTAGTGTGGATGAGGACAATATGCTGTGTAATCTAGATGCATTACAGCACAGACCCGTGTCCCCTCGCAGCGAAGTGGGAGGTTACCCTGAATCATACACCCATCACTCTAGTCAATGGATAATAGCCGACATTGTATAATTAAGCTGTCAGGAAGCCAATGGCGGCATTGTCTGCAGCTATGTCCTAGTGGCACACTGTGGGCACTAACAGCAAAGCAGGAAGAAGGGCTGGGATTGAAGAGATAATGACTGGGATCATTTTCACTGAAGCAGGTTGTACATGTGGATGAACAAAGTTAGCGGCCAACTCATTCCAGGCTAATTGGGCGTACCATCTAGGCACGCGGCTTCTTTTGCAAAGCTTCCCAAAATCTCATTCATACCAGCCTAGACCTACTGGACTCTGTGCGGCCAAGCCCCCCGGCTGTGCTGGGCACAGTCACGCTCAATCACATTGCCGGCTGTCAGATGGGGAAATGCTGCTTTAATAAACGTGCGGACAGATATAGAAGGTTTAATCTCCAATTAAAGAAGCAAATATGTTCAAGATGCATGCAGCTAAAAGGTGACACACGCACACATGCGCACACACGCGCACACACGCATGCTCACGTATTAGCACCACACGACCTTAGACACTGATTCGAGGATTGTGATTTGCCCGGTAAAACAAATAGTCCCTCTGTATTTAAATAGGTGGCAGGTGGATATCAATAAAGTGCAATGGTCAGTCACTGTGATTGGTGGTACAGAATTAGGGAAGAGACTCGGTGCCTAACAGTGCTGCAATATAAAGTGCACCAACGCATGCAAAATACTTTTAAAAATTGACTTAGCTTAAGGCTTCTTGATGTTCACACCACTCATGGGTCCATATAATTGTACTACTTAAAAGCCTGTCAAATGGCAGCTTCTACAATGTACTTTCACTTTGAGCTGTGATCGTTTTTACTTTAAGTTTGAGCTGTGACAGTTTTTACTTTCACCTCGAGCCGTGACAGTTTTTAGCACACAACTTTCCCGGTGGGTGGGGGGGGGGCGCTGTATTTGTAGTTACGCCACTGGGCATGGGTCTAGGTCGACACAAGCATTAGGTCGACAGGGTCTAGGTCGACAGTCAAAAGGTCGACATGGGGTCTTTCACTGTTTTTTGAGCCGACATGTGCTGACAGGCGGTATTTCATACTCTACCATCCACTAGGGCGTGGTGGGAGAATAAAATAATGTGCTGAGCGCAGTGAGGAACCGTGCCCGAAGCATGGTAAAGATAGCGAGGAACCGTGCCCAAAGCGTGGTGAACGCAGCGAGCCATGCGAGGGGAAGCGGTGCACTTAATCCTGTATCCATGTCGACTGTGTCGACCTAGACCCTTGTTGACCTTGCAGTATGTCGACCTAGTGGTGTCAACCTAATGACTGTCAACCATCTTTAGGTTGACCATATGATCCCATTCCATTTTTTTCAAGGTGCCAGGACATGGAACATAGCTCCGCCCCTGACAACCCTGAAGCCCCGCCCCCACGTCAGTCAAAGAAAATGGATGTAAAACTATTGATCGTCATCCATCACATAGTTTGTTACTATAGATGGCTGGTTGCAGTATTGCCATCAATGGAATCCATCGATGGCGACTGCACCGATGACCATCCCTAGTTTAAAACAGATCATTTTGTTTTCACTTTCTGTTAAGGAGTAACTCTCGCCAAGATTTGATTTAAAAAGATCTTCTGCTAAGTGTCTTATAACTCAGCTCAGAGCATGAAGATCAGGATGCCGGCATTCTATATAGTGTTAAAATATATCTAAATTAAAATTGATTTGACATTAACAAAATCCATAAAGTTTCTGGAGCTCTAGTTGTACCCCAGATTCCCCATGACTCTGGGTTGGGATCATTTGGTCTATTGCATTATGGTAGAAAGTCATTAGGTCGAATCCATTAGGTCGACATGCTAAAAGGTCGACATGACTCTAGGTCGACATGGGAAAAGGTCGACATGATTCTAGGTCGAAAGGTCATTAGTTCGACAGGTCATTAGTTCGAAAAGGTCATTAGTTCGACATTGTCTATGTCGACATTCACAAGGTCGACATGGGGTTTTTCACTGTTTTTTTACCTGAATGTCAACACAGTCGACATGGACACAGTTTAAAGTGCACTGCATCCCCTCGCATCGCTCGCTGCGCTCGCTATGAGTCGGGCACGGTGCCTCGCTACGCTCGGCACACTATTTTATTCTCCCACCACGCCCTAGTGGATGGTAGGGCATGAAATACCGCCTGTCGGCACATGTTGTCTCAAAAAACAGTGAAAAACTCCATGTCGAACTTGTGAAAGTCGACATAGACAATGTCGAACTAATGACCTTTTCGAACTAATGACCTGTCGAACTAATGACCTTTCGAACTAGAATCATGTCGACCTTTTCCCATGTCGACCTAGAGTCATGTCGACCTTTTAGCATGTCGACCTAATGGATTCGACCTAATGACCTTCTACCATAATGCAGTAGACCAAATGACCGCATCCCCTATACAGATATATCCTCACCTATTGTCGCTGCAGGAGGTACAGTAGCATACCGTCGTGGTGCTGTGATTAACGCAACCTCCTGCAGCCAGAGGCTTCCTATTGTATTATAGCAGCGGGAGCGTTGGACTGTTAAAAATCTATGGGTAACAGGAGCACAGCAACCCGCAACATCTCCTAACTGGCAGCCGGGGCTCTCCAGGGTTGTTCAGGGCAGTGGGGGGCATTGCAGTTGGGGTAGTGGGAGCGTGTACATGCATGCTCCCACTATAGTGCACTATAAATTGAGATACAGCCCACAATGACAATGCCCTTGTATTGTGGGTAACAACGTATCTGTACCCATTTGTATTTGTTTTATTTCACCATACAATACATACTGTATTTGAATATCTCACGTCATTCCTGCTCCTCTTACTTTGCTCCTATCAAACCCTCTATCCCTCTGTAGCCCGGCAGTTTTAACTTTTCTTCTTCCCACTCTCACCCCTGCAGCTCATTACAACCATCTGTAAGCCTTGCACTTGTCACTTCCCTAATTCCTCCCCTGTACCTCGCACCTCCCTTCCATCTATGACCCCCACTCCACTCCTTCCTTCTCTCCTGTGCCTCACCCCCCCTCCATCTATGACCCCCACTCCACTCTTTCCATCTCTCACCCCTTGAGGCTATATAGTGCAACAGCTGTAGGAGAGCCATGGTATACTATAGTGTAACAGGAACAGGAGAGCCATGGGCTACTATAGTGCAACAGCTGGACTTGAACCATGGGCTACTATAGTGTGACAGCAGAAGGAGAGTCACCGGCTACTATAGTGCAACAGGAACAGGAGAGCCAGAGGCTACTATAGTGTGACAGCTAGAGGAGAACCACGGGCTACTATAGTGTTACAGCTGGAGGAGAGCTACTTGATACTATAGTGGAACAGCTGGAGGAGAGCCACAGATTACTATAGTGTGACAGCTGGAGGAAAGCCATGGGCTACTATAGTGTGACAGCTGTAGGAGAGCCACTTGATACTATAGTGCAAAAGCTGGAGGAGAGCCACAGGATACTATAGTGCGACAGCTGGAGGAGAGCCACCAGTTACTTTAGTGTGACAGTTGGAGGAGAGCCACGAGCTACTATAGTGTGACAGCTGGAGGATAGCCACCAGGTACTATAGTGTGACAGCTGGTGGAGAGCCATGGACTACTATAGTGCAACAGTGGCAGTAGAGCCACGGGCTACTATAGTTTGACAGCTGGAGGAGAGCTACCGGGCGGCTACTATAGCACAACAGCAGCAGGAGAGTCACAGGCTACTATAGTGTGACAGCTGGAGGAGAGCCACGGGCTACTACAGTGTGACAGCTGGAGGAGAGCCACGGGCTACTATAATGTGACAGCTAGAGGAGAGCCTCAAGCAACTCTAGTGCAACAGCACCATGAGAGCCTCAGGCTACTATAGTGTGACAGCTGGAGGAGAGCCACGGACTACTATAGTGCAACAGAAGCAGGAGAGCCATCGGCTACTATAGTGTGAAAGTTGGAGGAGAGCCACGGGCTACTATAGTGCAACATCAGCAGGAGAGCCATGGCAAACTATAGTGTACCAGGGACAGGAGAGCCACGGGCTACTATAGTTTGACAGCTGGAGGAAAGCCACGGGCTACTATAGTTTGACAGCTGGAGGAGAGCCAAGGGCTGCTATAGTGTGACAGCTGGAGGAGAGCCAAGGGCTACTATAGTGTGACAGCTGGAGGAGAGCCACAGGCTACTATAGTGTAACAGCTGGAGGAGAGCCAAGAGCTGCTATAATGTGACAGCTGGAGGATAGTCACAGACTACTATAGTGCAACAGCTGGAGGAGAGCCACGGGCTACTATAGTGTGACAGCTGGAGGAGAGCCACAGGCTACTATAGTGTAACAGCTGGAGGAGAGCCAAGAGCTGCTATAATGTGACAGCTGGAGGATAGTCACAGACTACTATAGTGTGACAGCTGGAGGAGAGCCACGGGCTACTATAGTGTGACAGCTGGAGGAGAGCCATGGGCTACTATAGTGTGACAGCTGGAGGAGAGCCACGGGCTACTATAGTGTGACAGCTGGAGGAGAGCCACGGGCTACTATAGTGTGACAGCTGGAGGAGAGCCACGGGCTACTATAATGTGACAGCTAGAGGAGAGCCACAAGCAACTCTAGTGCAACAGCACCATGAGAGCCTCAGGCTACTATAGTGTGACAGCTGGAGGAGAGCCACGGACTACTATAGTGCAACAGAAGCAGGAGAGCCATCGGCTACTATAGTGTGAAAGTTGGGGGAGAGCCACGGGCTACTATAATGCAACATCAGCAGGAGAGCCATGGTAAACTATAGTGTACCAGGGACAGGAGAGCCACGGGCTACTATAGTGTACCAGGGGCAGGAGAGCCACAGGCTACTATAGTGTGACAGCTGGAGGATAGTCATGGACTACTATAGTGCAACAGCTGGAGGAGAGCCATGGGCTACTATAGTGTGACAGCTGAAGGAGAGCCACAGGCTACTATAGTGTGACAGCTGGAGGAAAGCCACGGGCTACTATAGTGTGACAGCTGGAGGTGAGCCAAGGGCTGCTATAGTGTGACAGCTGGAGGATAGTCACAGACTACTATAGTGCAACAGCTGGAGGAGAGCCACGGGCTACTATAGTGGGACAGCTGGAGGAGAGCCACGGGCTACTATAGTGTGACAGCTGGAGGAGAGCCACGGGCTACTATAGTGTGACAGCTGGAGGAGAGCCAAGGGCTGCTATCGTGTGACAGCTGGAGGATAGTCACGGACTACTATAGTGCAACAGCTGGTGGAGAGCCACGGGCTACTACAGTGCAACAGCTGGAGGAGAGCCAAGAGCTACTATAGTGTGATAGCTGGAGGAGAGCCACGGGCTTCTATAGTGTGACAGCTGGAGGAGAGCCACGGGCTACTATAGTGTGACAGCTGGAGGAGAGCCACGGGCTACTATAGTGTGACAGCTGGAGGAGAGCCAAGAGCTACTATAGTGTGACAGCTTGAGGAGAGCCACGTGCTACTACAGTGCGACAGCTGGAGGAGAGCCACGGGCTACTATAGTGTGACAGCTGGAGGAGAGCCACGGGCTACTATAGTGTGACAGCTGGAGGAGAGCCACGGGCTACTATAGTGCGACAGGGGCAGGAGAGCCACAGACATTATTACCCTGCTTTATCCTGTACTCAGCACTATGGTATTATGATGTATCTAACTGAGTTGCATGTTGGCATTATAATCGTCATCATTATCATAGTGCCATGATTGTGAAGCCAGACTCTGTGTGGAAGTGGAGACATAATTTCCCTTTCAGGATGGTTTTGGATTGGAAAAAACAAGACGCGCCGACAGATCAAACGTAACACTTCAAAGTGCGGAGAAAACAAGCATGCAGCAATCTGGAGCTACAGTCCCACAATGCTCTAATACAAAGCAGACACCTCTCTATACATGGCTGTGACCGCGTGTACCACATCGCATACGTGCATTGGGGAGCTGTCCCGGGTGGTTACATGACCAGTTATAGTACTATCTGTGCTCAGGCACTCTAAGGGGCTAATTAGTGCTTTTAATATGCAAATCAGATCCTCAGCAGATTAACTATGAAAAAAACAGCTGGTGAATACGTTATTTTAATTATTACGCCAATGAAATATGAATGTGGAAGATGATGACAGAACAGGTCTGATGCAGGAAGAGGGATCACCAGATGATGCATTGTGTACACTGCCCTGTGGCATCGAAGGGGGGGTTACTTTTTAGTCTGCTGGGGTGTGGGTAATGGGCTGCACCCCACCCGTTGCAGGGAGCCAGGCAGTGGGGAGAGAGATGACAGGGTGTGTGCTGAGCTGGGGACAGAGATGGTCCTCTCTCTACCCCCCCCCCCCCCGTTTATTTTTATCATAGAGGAGTGGCCACGCCCCCTCCTGCGTGCGGCCCTCTACCGGCGTGTTTGAATCACCCCCTTAGTAAATAAACTCCCTTGTGCGTAGAGGCCAGTGTAGATCTTACTTATCCCGGAGTTCTCAGACCACGGGCTTTGGGGTTATTCTGGTTGATTGTTCAGATGCGAATTTGCATACTTGTGAGTCAACCAACCCCCACCTTGCGAATGGTGGCCGGGCTGTTTTACATAAACATCCATTTGCAGCCTGCGAGGGAACACCCACATCATCATCATGGTTGCCGGCCATTGAATGATGTGGAACGTGCACGCATATCCAAGATTGCTCTGAGCATGGCCAATAGCGGCATTCGGGAGTAGGAGCCGCACAATGTCAACACAGACACCGTGCGGCTTCTTCTGACAGTCCGGCTTGGTTCGGGTGATCGCTTTATTTTTTTGCCAAGACCATGGATCCTACTTGGAACGAAGAGGACCAGATCTACGCTGGAGGACCCTTGGAAATATAATTTGTTTCCACAGGTACCCCCTGGATCTCTTCAGGAACGGATGGACTGGTGGACGGAGGGCTACCTACGGGCTCAAGATAGGTAAGTATCAGTAAGAAAGGGCTCTGTATGTAATAAAGCTTTATTTTTCTTTGGTGTCAGTGTGTTTATTTAACTATTTGTATTGCTGTGGAACTACAAGTTTCAGCGGGCCCTTTAATACTGTGACTTGTGGTTCTCCAAATCCCTGCATACAGGGGAGGCTTGCTGGGACTCATAGTTCATCAGCAATATACAATAGTTTTCATCTATTTTTTTTTACACCATTTATCAGCCCGGTACCCACAGCCCAGGGGTACCGGGGACAGCACCAGGCTTCAGCCTGGGCAGGTAAGTTCTGGAGGGTGGGGACCCCTTGATTGGGGGGGTCCCCACATCCTCAGGACCCCTGCCCAGGCTGACTGGTCGGTAGGGATTAATGCTTTGGCTGGGGGGGGGGGACTTGTATAAAAAGTCTCCCCCTGGCTGTAGCATTACCCTGCTGGCTGGTTGGGTCTGGGGCTGTTTCTCAAAATACGGGGGACCCCTGCTCATTTTGTCCCTCGTATTTTGGGAACCAGGACCGGCCCTGGAGCCTGGTGCTGGTTTCTTTTGAATGGTGATTCCTATTCGTATTCTTTCGATGGCGTATACATTCGTATTTGTAAATACAAATACAAATATGCCATGAATACGAATTACCGTATATTCGGTGTGCAACTCGCCGAAGCCGTTCGGTGCTGGGGTTTGCACATGCGTATGCGCCAAAAAAAAACATTGGGGCTGTGGCCAAATTTGGATCACTACAAGCAATCCTGAATCAGCCTCATATTGTATATGCAATTGCCTTTAGGTTAGTAGATATACAGGGATTTAATAGTGAATGCATTGTAGCTGTGCTGTGGGGTACAAATAAATGGTATTTGGCCGATAGGTCGACGGTGTCTTGGTTGACACCATATAGTCGCATAGACAAAAGCAAAAGGTCGACATGCTATTAGCGGACAAATGAAAAAGTCGACTTGTTTTATTTTAAAATGTTTCCTTCGTTTGAACTTTTTCATACTTTACCACCCAGGTGGACGCTGATTGGGAACGGTAAAGTACGCAGCAGTAATGGAGCGAAGCACCATGTGCAACATTAATTTGGGGCCCATGTCGACATTGAAACTTCATGGCAACCTGTTCACGTGTTAACCTTTTCCACGTCGACCTATTGATTGTGTCAACCTTTTGTCAGCGTCGACCTGTTACATGTTGAATTTTCGTTCATCTTGTGGCTGTCGATCTTTCATGGTCGACGTAATGACACTGTCAACACTATGATGCATCCAGTATACATGATACGAAGAATCAGTGTAGGCCGGACTGGGGGCAGGGATGGCCCAATGAGGGAATACAGTGGTAAGACCCATGCTTAGGGGTGTGGCCAGTCTCCAGAATGGGTGGGGCCTGCCACCACAGAGGCGTGGCTAGCCATTACAGAGCAGTGGGTAAGTAATTTAAATATAGCTGCAGACACCCCAGGTGTGTCCTGGAGGCTTCAGGATTTCTGTGAGTCTTTCTGGACTCACCTACTCACTACTCACCTACTGCTGTGTGCATTGTGCATCGGCATAGCAGAGGTGATGATGACATCATCATGTATAGGTGGCTGAGCTACGAGACCCAGACATCTTGGCTTTGCCCGATGCATTGCCTTGCCATCGCCTCCTGCAGACTGTGGTTGGGGCATGCAGAATGAACCCTTGTTCTGATATCCATACATATATTATACTGTACAATGACATCATCATCAGACATAACTATTCACAGCTCTGTGTCACGTTGATATAGCACCTTGAGTCGCTGGCCTCATTCACACAACTCCCAACACCTCCAGTGTCTCTTACATGGTGCTATTATAAGACACCGGCTGAGCCTGCTATTCCTGTCAGGTAATTATATGGCTTTTATGTAAAAATAATGATTTAGGCTTTAATAGTTTTACTTAATTAACATTTATTCACATTTTTATTGTTTGGGATATAGGGTTTGAGGGACCAGGAGAACCTTTCTTATAGCCTTGTATGTCCTAATGCTTGTTTTTATTTTAAAAAATACGGCAAGTTATACGTATGAACTGGAACATTCTAATGGCCACTATACATTACAGGGCACATTGTAATGACCAGTATTGACAAATAGGACATTCGGTACTTGTTACCTAGAACGGCGCCCATCGCGGGCATCGCATGTACATCGCATGCCATTATAATGGCATGCGATGCGACCGATGCGATGCCCACGATTTCACATAGAAATTAATGGTAAAAGGTAAATCGTGTCGGTCGCATCACATGCGGCCAAAAAAATCGCATGCGATGCGACCGACGCGATTACCACGATTTACATAGGGAACAATGTTAAATGGCCCAATTGACCCGATTTTACATAGGGAACAATGTTAAATGGCCCACAGACCCCAAATAGCCACCCTGAAGTGTGAAATGCCCCCCCCCCCCCCAATTGTTAACGCCACCCCACGATCAACGCCAACCCGAAGCGTGGCGAGCGCAGCGAGCCCGCGAGGGGCGGCGGTACGCATCCTCCGACCTTTTCATACCCCCACTATCCACGTCGGTGTGGAGTTGAGAATAGAAAGTGTGGCGAGCGCAGCGAGCCACCGAGTCCGAAGCCTGGCGAGTGCAGCGAGCCCCGCGAGGGGACGCGAATACCTGTGAAGCCCGCGAGGGGACACGGATACCTGTGAAGGTATCCGCGTCCCCTCGCGGGGCACGCTGCGCTCGCCATGCTTCGGGCTCGGTGGCTCACTGCGCTCGCCACACTTTCTATTCTCAACTACGCGCCGACGTGGATAGTGGGGGTATGAAAAGGTCGGAGGACGCGTACCGCCGCCCCGCGCGGGCTCGCTGCGCTCGCCACGCTTCGGGTTGACGTTGATCGTGGGGTGGCGTTAACATTTGGGGGGGGGGCCATTTCACACTTCAGGGTGGCTATTTGGGGTCTGTGAGCCATTTAACATTGTTCCCTATGTAAAATCGGGTCAATTGGGCCATTTAACATTGTTCCCTATGTAAAATCGCGGTAATCGCGTCGGTCGCATCGCATGCGATTTTTTGGCCGCATGCGATGCGACCGACGCAATTTTTTCTCTTGTGATGCCTAGGATCAAAATTGCCCGCGCCGTTCTAGGTAACAAGTACCGGACATTCTAGTAAAAATTTTGAAGGGATCTATATGCCCCTCCTCAGCTGCAGCTACTGTATTAAGTTTCCTCCTGGGTTCACCACTCCCGCTAGCACAATTGTATAAAGAAATGGAGGACCGAACTGTTTTGGTCCTCCATTTCTTTTTACAGGACATTTCAGTAACAGATGTGCGCAATACTGAGAGCATTAGTAACACACATCGACATGTACAATACAGATAGCATTCTAGTGGCACACATACCCAGTACGGAGTGCCAGTGACCAGTGATGTATAGCATATTACACCAATATTCCAAACAGTGAGCATTCTAGAGACACATTTCTACAATACAGTGAGCATTCTAGTGACAAATGTACAGAATATATTGCAGAGTGCATGTCAGTGACTTATATACCAGAGAGCATTCTAATGGCCCATATACCATGAAAAGGGCATTCTAGTGATGAATACAACAAGCACATTTTAGTGACCAGCATACCAAACAGACATCGTTCTAGTGACACATAACCATGCAGAGAGCATTCTAGTGACCAATACATAGCGCACATTCCAGTGACCAATATATACCAGAGAACACTTTAACGATACATACACAATGCAGATAATTGAAACTTTCCAGCCCGCTACAGAGACACAAGTAGAAGGAACGTTCTACATGTGAATTTTTGAGTGCTGTTTATTTTCCGCGCAGGGTTTCCTGATTTGCTCAGCATCGATATTGAACGTCGAAACGATGCAACAAAACATAAAACATTTTTGCAACCGTTTCGGGTCCCTACAAGGGGATTAAGGAAACAACTGGGAACTCGTCTGAAGGCAAATAACTGGAATTTACGTAAAAAATAAAAAAATTACGTAAAATATATTTTTTGGGCTGCAATAAATTTCAGTAGTAATTGCAATAACCTGTCGTAGTTGGATTTTACTGCAACGTTCCTAAATAAAACACACGCTGGATATAGTCCCGTACGTCGCCTTACTAGTTATTATTCCCTTTTACCAGGCACGGATCCCAATTTAGCATAAATGGAATTTTAACCACACGTGTTAAGATCAAAGTTTCATTTAAAGACACCAGCTGCCTTCCTGCCCAGGTTTATACATTCGGGACGCTTACTAGGGTCAACTTAATACTTGACTACTGCTTATTATCTCATCAGTCATCGGGGACAACCCACAATCTAATTGCCAAGCGTTTATGTTGCCGGGCAACCATAAATACCGAGTCATAATCCTTAAAGGGATAGAGAGGATTCTGCGCCCCTGTAGTGAAGTGCGGCGTTATTTCCCTCAGCGCCTTGTGCTTTTTAATTCAGAGAATAAAATGCATAATGAATAATTAATTATCTGCTTGAAGGCACAATAGCTGCCTACATTTGAATATTCATCACTGACATTATTAATTCACTAGAAATCCCCAGGAACGGTGGGATAGGCTGGTAGCTTAGCTGGGAGACTCGCAGATCACGCTCCAAGAGCCGCTGCGGCAAACTTGAAAAGCCAAAAAACAAAGTTTTTGGATTGGACCGGTAGGCAGCCTCTGTAGCCATTCAGGGATCTATGAACTAAACCCTGGAGAGAGATAAGGTGGACAGAGATAAAGAACCAACCAGTCAGCTCCCAACTGCCATGTTTCGGTCTGTGTTTGAAAAATGATGGTTAGGAGATGGTTGCTGCACTGCAGGTGGGGAAGATGTAACATGTGCAGAGAGAGTTAGATTTGGGTGTATTATTTTGATTCTGTGCAGGGTAAATACTGGCTGCTTTATTCTTACACTGTAATTTAGATTTCAGTTTGAACACACCTCATCCCATCATCTATTGCTCTCTTCACATGTAACATCTGCCCCCCCCCCCCCTGCAGTGCAGCATGGTTTTGCCCATTACAGAAGGAGTTTGCTTTTGTAAACCAACCAGAATCAGACCCTGAGTGTAGAAACTAAATGAAATTAATAGATAAAGTTGCACATGTTAAATGAACACATCCCCCCCCCCCCCATGTTAAATTAACACATACCCAACTTTTCAGAACAGCGAAGAGGGACAGCTATTAGGGGGCGTGGCTTAGCAACAAGGGGTGTGGACTAAAAAGAACGGCATTCCCGGGAGGCCATGCCCCGTTTTCGCCGCTGTGGGCCATGGCTAGCGGCTGTGTAAGCTGCTGGCCAGCCCCCAGCCTCTCTGCTGCTGGAATTACAAATGCATGCTGCATGAGTGCAGCATACAGTACATGTGATCGTGTGTTTAGTGTTATATGTTTGGAGTAAGCAGATTATTAGATGTCAGCCTCAGCTAACCAGACACATACCAGCTTGTCAAGAATTCTAATCGTGCATTGTGTTATACAGAATCTAGCAAAGAGTTAACATTTTTAACACACCATTGAAATAAGGCATACTTACTAACGTACTCTCTAGGGGAGGAAAGCCAGCTCAGAGGGGCAGGGCCACTGGGAGTGGAAAAGTGTCAGAGTGTGGGCGGAGTTACAGGAAAGGGGACTTGTTTGGGGGGGGGGGCGTGGTCAGAATGATAGCATCATTTTAGCCACACCCCCTGTCATGCAATACCATTATTTCAGGTGGGCGGGGCTAAAATGATGCAATTCACATGATTTGACCCACAGACTTCCCCACTGAGGGGGGGAGGGGGGTTCGTGGGAGCCCAGGCCCACCTTTACGGTGGGGCCCGGGAGAGTCGCCCCAACTTCAGGAAAGGTTGACAACCCTGAAATAAGGTAACTGGTTTGAGTAGGTATGGGTCATAGGGTCGACTGTATGAAGGTAGACATAGAGTAGACTGTCCAGCAGTAAAGGTCAACAGGGTTTAGATCGACACATGAAAGAGGTTGACATGGCTAAGGTCTACAGGGTAGGAAGGTCAACACAAGCATTAGGTCTACAATGGTAAGGTCAACAGTCAAAAGGTCCACATGGGCCTGATTCATGTGTGTAAGTAGAGCAAAAAAATCAAGCCACTGTGTAACACCATGCTGCACTGCAGGTGGGGCAGATGTAACATGTGCAGAGAGAGTTAGATTTGGGTGGGGGTGTTCAAACAGAAATCTAAATTTCAGTGTAAAACTTAAGCTGTCTAAAGGGCCCCTTACACTTGTGAGATTTTGTGAGATTTGACCCACTTCAGGTGGATTGAGTCAATATATCTGACAAAATCTTATGTGCCTGATGTGTAGGATACAATCAACAATCCCGTGCCATTGGGTATAACCAAGAGATTGTAAGAGATTGATCCTCCTGCACATAGGATAAATCTCAAGTCAATCAGGTCCAACTTGTTGAACAATAAGTTGAACAAGTGTAAGGGGGCCTTAACATTTGTAAGCGGCATGCAAGTACAGCGAGTATTTACCCTGCATGCAAAAAATATAAATGTATTTGCTCCCGTTCCGCTTTACTTACAAACATGAATCAGACCCCTGTGCCGTTCCTTGAGTATTTCTACCTAGCACTAACAATGAATGTTGCGCATTGCTAAAACATAAGATAAGAACGTAATGCAAAATGTAATGGATGCTTCTCAGGAATTGCAGGTGTGCTGGTTCATGTTGCTAGTCTTTACAGAAGACCATGGCCTGATCAACCAATAGGCTGCAGCCTGGAACGCTGGGACCTGGGGGGAGCTGGATCTCTGCAAATTCCATGCAGACAGCATGGAATCTGCAATAACGGCTTCCCAGAAATGTCCGCCGCCTTCTAGGAGACAGACGCTAGAGGTCCTACTAGACCTCTATGGGTGGGATGTACTATGCGAAAGATGCAGTAAAAACCCCTCCTGGAAAGAGCAGGAACCCCCTGGCAATGAGCAGGAACTCCCTGGCAATGAGCAAGAAAGCCCCTGGCAACGAGCAGGAACCCCCTGGCAACAAGCAGGAACTCCCTGGCAATGAGCAAGAAAACCCCCTAGCAACGAGCAACAATCCCCCTGGCAATGAGTAGGAACCCCCTGGCAACGAGCAGGATATCCCCTGGCAACGAGCAAACAATCCCCCTGGCAATGAGCAGGAATCCCCCTGACAACGAGCAAGAAACCCTCTGACAATGAGCAGGAAACACACTGGCAACAAGCACATAGCTAGAAAAAGTTATAATTAATGCACGGCAGGGGGATGGGGGATGGCGGGGGGTCAGGGGAGGAGCGGAGGGGGGGGCACTTCTGTGTTAGCTTAGGGTGGCCAGAATCCTTAATCAGGCCCTGCAGAAAACCCATTAAATACTTTTATACTAACCCCCTGTGTATGAAGCCTTAATTCGACCCAAGAGAGAAATCGTTGACGACAAAATCACTCTATCGAGCACAGACGAGAGTATATAAGGAAGTATAGACAATAGATATCAAAGGTTGTGACATTGTAACCACATGACAAATGATTGTACGAACATGTAAACAAGATGTAACGCGCATGGCGAGGCGGAATCGCGGCTCCGTGTTCTCCTGCAACATAAAGGGAATCTCTGGTCCTATTCCCATGGCTATAAGCTGGTGACCTCTCAGAGCCTCCAGCGCAGAATTTAGATTGAATTCCATTATTCCTCTATGCATAGCAATGGTTTAAGGTGATATTCCCAGTATACTCTGCCTAAGAATACATGTGATTAATGAGGCTGCCATTGTATATTATACAATTAGAAAACAAGAGCGGATACAAAGTGAAGGCAGACGTTGGAAATCATATTCTTGAAGTTGTTAATAATAAGCCACCAGGAGAGACATCCCTGTGGCACTCTACTGAATTGCCTGAATTGCAAACCATTGCAGGGAAACAATTATGGGCCTTCAAGGGAGTTATATCGCTGGGTCAACTGTACTTGAATGGGGTGCTAAAATCTTTTCAACAACTAAAAGATTTAGAGTTTGAACTCCCACATCTTTATTTCTTTCGTTACTTACAATTAAGGCATGCCTTGCAGGCACAGTTTAAAGATCCCCCCCATGTCCTATCTCCTTCCCCCATTAGGTCCTTCATGACTACTCTCAGCGACCGAAAAAACAGTCTCTCTCACCATTTAGATCCCCTTACTGAACTCAAGGAACAATGGGTGCGTGACCTGGGCCCCATGGACGACTATAACTGGATAGCCGCTAGGGAATTACCTAGACTTGCTACTACTAGTATTAGATTTCAACAAATACGATTATTTAACTTACATCGAACATATCTGACGCCGATGCTACTGGCTAGATTTGGGGATCGCTCTTCCTCTACATGTCCCAGGTGTTTGTCCGGGGTGGGTACTTTCTGCCATCTGTTATGGGAATACCCGCTGGAAAGGGAATTTTGGCTTAGGGTGCATCAAGCTTTGGACTCAACGGGCATTGCCTCCGTTTTATTAACACCAAAGCTATGTGTGTTGGTAGCTGCCGAGGAGGGGGCTATACTTCGTTCGGAACTACTATATGTTAGAAATGTATGTGTTTTGGCTAAGGTCATTATTGCCCGCTCATGGATGGCCGCCAATGGTCCTGAATTCTCTGCCTTCCGTGCTGTTGTAAACTCCACCATTAGTTAGAGTAGGCCAGCCAGCGCTAAATTTGATAAAATCTGGTTGAAATGGATGGATTCCCCGTACTATACACAGGAGGGCACTGGCTAAGCGTGCAGAGTGCCTAGCATTTGAAGGCCGGGCGGACGTGCAGTACCATACATTATGTTTATTGGGTTGATGGGAATGTTTGGGTATCTTTTTTTGGGGGGGGGGCTGGGGGGGGGGTTTGAAATTAAAAACAAAGGCTTTAATGTATGTACACGTGCAGATATTCTTGCATAGATCATACAATAATTAGATGGTATTTATTGGATATGTTGTATCTCCATGTTTGCCAAGTATGAAGATATATACTAACTATGCGATGTAATGATCACGCTGTACCACATTTACTCTTATCAATAAAAAACAACTTTATTAAAAAAAAAAAAAAAACACCAGAACTTCATCGGTTAATTGTGGTGATGCTGTCGGAAGGCACAGGTTGTTTTCTACAAATACGACTCCCTGACATAGCAGCAATCTCCCTCTCTCCCTCATTAGTCTTGCAATCTCCCTCATGTCACCTAGCCCACATTACACTGTAACATCATCGTTACCTCCCCTCCTGCATTCTGCAGGAGACTCCCTGACATAGCAGAAATCTTCCTCTCTCCCTCAATAGTCTAGCAATCTTCCTCATGTCACCTAGCCCACATTACACTGTTACATCATAGTTACCTCAGCCCCTGCATTCTGCAGGAGACTCTCTGACATAGCAGCAATCTCTCTCTCTCCCTCATTAGTCTAGCAATCTCCCTCATGTCACCTAGCCCACATTACACTGTTACATCATAGTTACCTCCCCTCCTGCATTCTGCAGGAGACTCCTTGACATAGCAGCAATCTACATCTCTCCCTCATTAGTCTAGCAATCTCCCTCATGTCACCTAGTCCACATTACACTGTTACATCATAGTTATCTACCCTCCTGCATTCTGCAGGAGACTCCCTGAAATAGCAGCAATCTCCCTCTCTCCCTCATTAGTCTACCAATCTCCCTCATGTCACCTAGCTCACATTATACTGTTACATCATAGTTACATCCCCTCCTGCATTCTGCAGGAGAGTCCCTGACATAGAAGCAATCTCCCTCTCTCCCTCATTAGTCTAGCAATCTCCCTCATGTCACCTAGCCCACATTACACTGTTACATCATAGTTACCTCCCCTCCTGCATTCTACATGAGACTCCCTGACATAGCAGCAATCTCCCTCTCTCCCTCATTAGTCTAGCAATCTCCCTCATGTCACCTAGCCCACATTACACTGTTACATCATAGTTACCTCTCCTCCTGCATTCTGCAGGAGACTCCCTGACATAACAGCAATCTCCCTCTCTCCCTCATTAGTATAGCAATCTCCCCCATGTCACCTAGCCCACATTACACTGTCACATTTTTTTTGGGAAAAAGGAATGAGAGACAGATACATTTACATCAGCACCGTTTCCCAGCACTTTACCAAGTATAGTAGCTCTTACTAACTGCTTTGGGGCTCATCTACATTCGAATATAAGTCATTATAAAAGATTCCTCTCAGATGTAGCAGTGCACCCCCACACTTCCAGGTGCCACGTTCACAATCTCTTTTCACAATCTCTCCATATATGGAACTAGACACGCCCTTTGGGTGGAGCATGACACGCCCCCTCATTAGGGCGCTGTGCGAAATTCTATTACCAACTATAATCTCCCTGAATCTAGTTTTCAAAAGTAGGCAAGTATGTGTATAAGGTATGTCCACATTCCGTGGGAGAGACATTACCATGTATCAGCGTTATTTCTGGTATAACAGGCGGAAACGTAACACGTTGCGGGACCAGACCTCACGCTGGAAACATCTCACGGAAACATCCCTCTATGCGTTCTTTCTTCTTTTATCAAAGTCTGGGAGTGTAATAATAAATAATGAATATGTAGATAAGAGAATCTGGGAAATCAATTTACTGAGAAATATTTGCATATTTTATTAAAAGAAACTGTGAATAAATCCCTCAGCAGGGCAGAATAATTCATGATTTGATTTGATTTGTATACATTAGACCCATGGGGGATAGGAGGTAACTGAGTCACTCCTGAAAGTCTCATTTTAATAATGAGTTTGCTTTTTTTTGGGTGGGGGGTAGATAAATATATGAAGTATAGGGTTACCGCTGATATTTTAATGCTGCATATGTGATGGTTATTTGTTTTATGAGACTGAGAATACTGAATAGGAGACAAAAACAGTCATAGAAAAACCATACAACCAAAAGCATTCACGAACCTCATTATACAGCTATAGAGACTGGTTCTTAGTGCCTGATTCAGACTTTCTGGGCCGTGAGACCAGCAAGCAGGTAGCCGCCACCCACTGCCCCACGAAATACCACCTAACGAAGGGGTTTGCGGGGGATGCGAACAGATGTGTATGGGTACACACCCATTTGCATGCGGGCGGCAAGAGTAAAAATCATTCGATTTTCATTTACCATCGAATGATTTTTCCTCTTGTCCCTGGTGCTCGCAGCCGCTGCGTAGCTCAGGACTCACTCAGCGGCTGCAAGCAATCTGTCATAGGCCTGACCTTAGCAGGCGTAAACAGGCCTGCGTTTGGCCGGACCCTCCCAGAGTTACGTTGCGCATCCCCACCATTTTTGCAGGCACGCACATGGAACAACAGGATGAGATGATTATACATGGATTTGGTATGAAAGGGGTGGGGCTGTATGATGCAAATCTGCACCCTTTAGCCCCACCCCGCAGACCCACTGCATTTTGGGGCAGGGTCAAATGACTAACAGCCTGGGCCCTGCCTCTCAAAGTGGCAAGCAGGGTCTCTTCTCCGAGCCTCATAGGAAGGAGGCGGATTATTGACAACTATTCCCAATGTTTTTTGCTAAATCTTGCAAGTTTTGGTACTCATCTGCCGGGCATCTGTAGGACTTATCTATAGATACACATCTTCTCAACCACATCTCAATCATCAGACTTCTCCAGTTTCCCAATATTTAAACAGCCACTGAAAACTCACCCCATGCTGGCTCCTCTTAGATTTTCCAACCAATGCACTCCTGCCCCGATTACGGCTCACAACTCGAATTTCTAGGGTTATCATCCCTTTAATTCCGGACACATATTAATTACACAGATTCTGTGGCAGTTTAAAACCAGGTGAAATGGAGTCTTGAAGTCAGCCAGCCACAGAACCTGTGTAATTAATATGTGTCCGGAATTAAAGGGATGAGGTGGTCACCCTACACCCACCATCCAGGAGTATCTCACACACTTCATCCAAATTAATAACTTGGCATTATTCAGAGTTGGTGAAGAGGACCAGGGCCTGTGTAAGGCTTCTCAGAACCCTAGGCACGACTTCAACCTACTGCCATCGGGCCAACCCTACGCTGCCACCAAAACCCACTTTGAGATGCCATCTTAGAAGTGTTGAGATGCCATCTTAGAAATTCCTCATAGACATCCTTAATATTGTGATAGGCAGACTCGGAGAGATAAAGAACCAAACTGTCAGCCCCTAAATGTCACGTTACAGGTGGTGTTCGAAAAATGGCAGTTGGGAGCCGATTGGTTGGTACGTTATCTCGCTCCACTTTATCTTTCTCCAGAAATAATCAATAACAAAATATCACACTATTAATTTTTCTTGTGCATTTTATTAAAATAACTGTACAGTAATAATAACCAATGGGAAAGTAGATTTTATCCCCCCAAGACTCTGACCCCAGATACCCGGACCATCATGACTACACCGTCCAACGCTTTAATTACAACTCTCTGCGCCGAATAAGGGAAACTTTCATCATGGCTTTTGTTTCCGGGGTGTATTGTTACCGTAGTCACCATGACTATAATCTCCGTTCTTGATGAACGGTGCCCACTTGTCCAAAGAATACAAGCCATGTAGGGTTAATAATGGCCTAGTGTCATATTGTACACTTTATGTGTTGCGCTAATTATAATCATTACCCCCGTGCGAATGTCTAGTTATCTTTCTTAATGACATATTACCAAAAAGTGCTTCTCCCAACACATATCTATTATTTAATCAAAATTTAACATTCATTGCCACTTGCGCCCTGGAAGGCTATGTTTATTTTGTGTTTGTATGGGGGAGAATGTCCTCCCAATAGGAAAGACAGACCCTGGTCCGTGGTGGTGGGAATTACTGTCATAACATGTGACATCTGCTGCTATTAATATCCGAGACTGCTAAATATCTGTTATTACGTCGCCGTGGCCTGTATACTTTGCACTCCAGTGTAGCAATCCTTTAACAAGTAAGGAACAGACTGCCTTAATTGCAGCAGGATTGTTGTGTGTATGATCATTGTCATTTGTTATTTTCAGCCTTCTCTAGTTTACCCTCTGTGTATATCAATGTCATGATGTTCTGCGACGCCGCAAGGCCTTATTTCCTGTTCTATTGCGGCCGTTTTATGAGTGGCAAAATACACTGTTTTCCATTTCTTCCCAATCTACATTCTAGAAGGGGGCAGTTTAGATTTATTTGGTTGTATTCGCCAAACCACAGCTTGGAGCTAGTGGCTTGGTAGTTTTTCTCTCTCCACCTTATCTCTCTTAGGGCCAGATGTACTAAGCTTGAAAAGCTTGAAAAGTGATAAAATGGAGAGTGATAACCAGGCTTGCCTACCCTCCCGGAAGGTTGGCAATCCTCAAGCATTTGTTAGGCAGCCCCCGCACCCCCCTGCCGTGCCGCACTAATTACCGTTTTTTTGCGGGTCCGCGGCAAGGGGACTAAAATGACGCAAATCATTGAGTCATCAACCCCCGTTCCCGCCCCCTGACCTAGAGATCCGGCTGTGCTCTCCGGGCTTCTCCCGGCGAGGCAATTTTAAAAGTCGGCAATTTTAAAATTTTGCCGCTGTTGCCTGTCTGACTGTAATATGCCTGCATGCAGCGTCTATTCGCCACTGACAAGCGGGTGGCAGCAGGGACTCCCAACTGCCCCTGCCCGCAAAAGCCCCCCGCATCCCCCCCGGCCGCTGGACACTGCTGGCCCCGGACGGGCCGCAGGAACGTCCCCAAAACCAGGATGTTCCCACGGTAAACGGGGCAGTTGGGAGGTATGGTTTACTTACATAAAAGAATCACTTCAAGGAGTGTATAAAGATACATTATGGTGCCTATTTATCAATGAGTTTTAGCTATTTAAAACTCGTTATTTAGCTATTTAAAAACTGTTGTGTATGATAAATGGTGCTCCAGCTAATCAGCTCCGAACTGCGATCTACCTGCCTACTTTTTAGCACTCCACTCCCGGAGAAGCCGGGGGCGGGATGAGGCTACATGTTGGGGGCGGGATGAGGCTGGCGTCACCAAGCCCCACCTCCATGACAGTCAGCCACATTAATTTGCGGGTCCGTGGGTTGGGGGAGGGGATAAAATAAAGTAAAATTATGCAATTCACGCCATTTTAGCCCTGCCCCCTCCCGGCGGACCCACAAAATTCGGGATTTTATACAGTGGGAAAGGGGGGGGGGGAAAGGGGCTGCGGCGGTGATGCGGGAGATTTGCCCGATTTGCGGGACCCTCCCCCCATTCGGGGACAAGTATGGGTAAAACTCATTGGTAACTGGGCCTCTGTTGTGCTTTAAAAGGAATAATTGAACTCTTTCTGTAACATACAAAACACCATTATTCCTAGTCTATACGATATCCAAATATCACACGCCTATCTTATTCCATCAGCCGCCCACCCCGAGCAGGAAACGCCACGCCTGCTTTCCCAGGGGAATGCCCAACGTTTTCATGGGGACCAGCAGAAACTCTGGGCGTCCTCTCCAGCCACCCCCTGCTGGCACCCTCCCTTCCCTACTTGTGCGAACACCTGGACGAAGTCATCTCACAGAGGCTGCACATGCACAAATATGGGGGCCGAAATGGGGCCGAATTTGGGCCCCTTCCGAATGGATCTGAAGTAGGGCCACTGTCACATAGGGCAACAAATGCTAAAGTATAGTAAAACGATACAGGAAAGTATCACCTTCATGCATACTTGCCTACCCTCCCGGAATGGCCAGGAGAGTCCCGCAATTCGGATCCCCTTCCCGTTGGAGCCGGGACAAGTCTCCCGCATCACTGCCACAGCACCGCTCCCCCCTTCCCTGCTGTATAAAATTGCGAATTTTGCGGGTCTGCGGGGAGCGGGCGGGGCTAAAAAAATGTTAAACACATCATTTTGCATCATTCTAGCCCTTCCCCCCAATCTGCAGACCCGCTGACTGTCATGGGGGCTTGTTGATGTTAGCCTCGTCCCGCCCCCCCTTTCACTCCTCTCAGGGCTTCTCCCAAAGAGGACCTATACAAAGTAGGTAGGTATTTCTTCATGTAGATTATATCTCTTATAGGGCTGGATGTAGTAATATACATCGCCGCCCTTCGCCGCCCGGCTTCCGCGATGCCAGCGCATATGTACTAACATATGTGGCTTGCATCCCGGTGCGGAGACAGAGGCCCCCCGCAATACCTGTACTGTGTTGTGCGGAGGGTTTCCGTCATCTCCCAGCTGCCTACTGCTCCCTTCACGCTGGGACAGCTCAGCGTGGCTGTACCCGGCGCCTCCTCCTCCCTCCTGCAGCCGGAAGGACGTCCGGCTGCATTGCTAGGGGGAGGAGGGCTTCCCTTCAGGAGGGTAAGCTGGGGGGAGGGGGAGAAGGGGGTCGGCGAGGCGGCGTGGTTGCGGCTGAGGCGGCGGGCGTCAAAAAGAAGCTCATAGGCTTCTATAGGGTATCGCCACCCAAAGGTGGCGATAGCCTGCCCGGCGGTAGGTGCGGCCAGGTTTTTGACAGTACATAGGAAAATGCGGTAAAACGGGGGTTTACCGCATTTTACGCTTAATACATCCCATCCTAAATCTGTCCAGTAGTTATACACTCTCCCAATCAATAATAATCATTGTCACAGCGATATAATAGACATTTTAGATCCTTTCGTCTGCAGGACATGTTCTCACAATGTAAATTATTACCCATTAATACATTTTTTCTTTCTTTTTTTTTGTTTTTCAGCTTATCCAATGTTTGCCATTTTCCATCCCAATAGCAAACATATTTATATTGTAAATTATTCCACTTTGTTTCCTTGGTAACAAATTACTGTCCCTACATGGCAGGGATCCAAGAGTACAAGTCAAGCAATATTTAGAGTGACACGAACATTCTCCCAATACATTATTAACCAACAGTCTCCTGTTTCTCCGGCAGGTACTGGAGGAAATATCGTGGAACTGTGGCAAGATTTGTATAACCCTCTGTCTTCTGTCTCGGTGTATGATAATTGGGGGACTGTATGATGCAGTTACTGTGTATAGCGGAAATTTCTGCATGTGTATTGCCAAATCTATACGATCAATATCTAAGGTCTGTCCCATCTACAACATGCATCTGCAGCAGGAGCAGTGGCGTATATTTATAATGGGTGCCAATGCCGCACACGCTGAACCTACTTTTTTAATACTTATCTTGCGGAGTCCAGCGGCAGCAGCTCTGTGGAAATCTTTGGAAAAATGGCCGCCGCTGCATTTTTAATGGAGCACAGCGCATGTGCAGTAGGGTGAAATTTGCTAAGATGTGAAATACACTTCACAGGTCATGTTGCCATGGGCAACCAATCACATCCTGTCTACTATCGTCTAGAGGGTGGTAAATAAATAAGAAGTAGCTTCTGATTGGTTGCCCATAGCAACATGACCTGTGAAGTGTATTTCACATAGTAGTAAATTTCACCCGTAGTGTCTAAAAGTGCTGTAGTGCCGACTGCCTGCGCGGGGCCTGCAACAGAAATCTTGGGGCCCGGAACCGAAAACTCTGCCCAGCCCCCCTTGAGCAGCTGATTTTTATTACATTGCTTATTGAATGTGTGTTTTATCATTACAAAAGAACAGATAATTAATATTCACTGCAATCTGCGGCACTACTGCTGTGCGCACTGTGATATAATTGCACCTGCCCTTTGATATTACATTCCATAGTGAATATTTAATTATCTGTGTGGTGGTGGGAGGGTGCTGGGGGTGTATAACTAATAACAGGGAAAGAGAAGTGGTCGATTGCGCTAGTATTCCTAAAAAGGCATTCAAACATAAATTCAACAGAAATGGTCAGGTGTGAATAATAAATTACATTTTAATTATAACATATAAAATTTATATATATATATATATATATATATATATATATATATATATATATATATATATATATATATATAAATAAGAGAATTTTGTGAAGGTTTAAAATTGGACAAAAGATCAAAAGTCACCCATATAGTTGAGATAAGTGTGCCAGTCCTTTAGGGAGTTATCCCAAATTCTGTGAGAGACCGTGGATATGATATTTGTAATCCAATAATGCTTGTTTATGGACAGGAATGAAGAACACTCCAGTGCTGTTGCCACTTTTTCCACAGGGATTTTACCGGGCTTCTTAAGGAGGTGGCGTGCCTCCAAGATGGTCTTGTGCCACGGATTGTGGTGAATGGGCCAGTCCACTTTGTCCTGGGAATAAATGTCCCAAATGGAAAGAAGGATATAGCTTTGGTGATCCACAGTATAGGCAAGGTAAACTTGTCTGGCAGGGGTTGTAGAGATCAAGAGTCCCTTTTGAAATGCACCTACGCGTTTCGCTGTCTGTAGCAGCTTTTTCAAGGTGACTTGTTCACTCAAATGGTTGGGTTTAAATACCCTCTAAAGTAGCTAATAGTACACACCTGACCAAGGTAATTAGTACATAGGCAATTGCAATTCTAAGAAAACACATATAAAAATTATATGGATAAAATAAACGGAGACAGACCTACTTCAATTTATATTTTTTGTATTAAAAATATGGACAATACCTGTAAAAAAGCTCATAATAGGGTGCCGGATATGTCATTACGATACCGGAAGTGTGGGCAGCCTGTTACTTCCGGGGTTTGGAACGCACGCCATAAGGTGTGTTGCTTTGCTTCCTATGTGTATAATTAGCTGCGCTGGATTCATAGCGGCGCTGTGTAATCGCGCATTTGACTCCCGTCATCCATATGCAATGCGGGGAGGAGATTGTATCTCTGCGTCACTAATAGGAATTGGCCGCAGTCTCCGTATGTTAATTAGGTTCATACGGATATCCTGTTGTATGGAACGCATAGAATGCGCTGATATTTCCTGTATCGTGGAAAGCAAACTCATTTGCGTTCCACGATACAGGAAATATCAGCGCAATAGACCACTTCTCTTTCTCCTGTATATTGTATTGGGGGTGACTCCCTCTTTTTTTAGATTGCTGCTTCTAGCCAAGCACACTCATACCAAGCGCCTTTAATTGATATATTATCCCTTTTTTTATAACTAATAACAGTCTGTTCATAAATGAGTGACAGCACTTAGGGGTAATTCATACCTGCTCGCTAGGCTGCATGTATTCGCTGCTTAGGGAGCACGTAAAGCATACCTTCCGAATTTAGCAATAGTAGAATAGGGACATTCGTGCCCGAAAAGGGGGCGTGGTGTATGTAAATTAGAGGGTGGCTTATGCAGCTGTTTCGGCCGTGAATAGACGCTGTGCGCATGTCTATTCACCATCAAATGATTTTTCCTTTCTTCGCAGATACAATTAAGCCTATACTTACTTTTATCCTGCACGGTGAAGGTCCAGCAGGTATGGCCATGCCTGCATTCACAGGGGTACGCCCAGTGTTTCTATGGGCATTCTGCCTGTCCATCATTATGCAAATGGTTGGGTGTGCACGTGTGCATGAACGACTATGCGCATGCGCACTCCCCCACCATCAGGGACGGGGACGAATTTGCACCTGTGCGAAAAAGTCTGAATCAAGCGCTTAGTTCCACGCTGTCACTTTTACCAACATATTCACCAATGCTGCTATCCAGGCTCCAGGTTCCAGCCCGTGTTGCCAGTATTCTCCTGCAGGCCTGGTAGATAGGCAGACGGGAAGGTGGAGCATTGTGCGTCATGCCGCTCAGTGCATCGCATGATGTCATTAAACTCACTAGTACTGGCAGCCGGACCAGTGACCAGGCCTTGGGGGGGTTGTCCGAGTAAGTTTCCTCCCAGGAATCCAAGTGGGCAGGTGGCCGGCGCCTTAATATACCATTGCTAGACACTGCACTGCATACCCTCCAACATATCTGACTCAAAAATTGGTACAGGGGTGTGTGGCCATATATATAGAGGGGCGTGACCATGGGTAAAGGGGGAGTGGCCATGACCCTTTTACTTTCCACTTAGTATCCAACATTTTTTAGAGTCCCATTTTTAAATAGAGATAACTGCGCTGGCTGTCCCTACCTCTGCCCCATCGGCTGTGCGGTGTCTGGCTGGACGATGACAGGAATCTTCGGCCACTGTTAGTCCACTTGTGACATCACACAGCCCATTCTATTATTTTATCCCGGCATAAGCTTGTTCTGTAGGGGCTGGAGCGTCGTGGGGGGAGCAATAGACAGTCTGGCACTGCCGAATGGACGCACACAGCATGCCGGGATTTGTAGTCTCCCCCGCAGCCGTACCATGGCATCCTCCAACTGCAGCCTATCCCGCTGCGTCCCCCCGCCATGCACCCTGGGATATATAGTCCTGGCCGGACTCCCACACTCCCTGGGGAGCAGACACGATATTTTAAACTACAATTCCCAGAGACCCTGAAACACCCAGAGTTTATGTTAAAAAACGGTACAATCGGTACAGTTTATTTTTATCCAGTACAGACCGTTAAAAAACGGTACTGTACCGGGTAAATCGGTACAGTTGGAGGGTATGTGCACTGCCGCATCCATGCTGACAGCCCTGAGCCCCTCAGATCCTTGGGACCCCTCACAAGGTTGGGGCCTGGTACAGATGTCCCCTTTACCCGGCCCTGTGACCATGCCCCTATTTACTTATAGGGGCATGGTCAAAATACTCATTTTTGATAATTAAAAACTGACCTACTGATCCAGCTGTACATGAACTGTACGTAAGAACTACAGTTCCCAGCCTGCCGTGGGTCACCTGCCTGCCAATAGGTTCTTAGCATCTCTTCTACATGTGTGTATCATCCTCCTGTGTTAGAAACACATCAGTTCGGTGACAGTCAGTGACAAGTGAAGATACATTATTAACGTGAGGATGTCACGATTTTTGCTACTTATATCCTATACTGCTATAAACATCTTGTTTTTCCAAATCATTATATTTAATGACAGACACGGTCACTGCTTTGGCTCAATAGCACAGTAATTAATTAGGTATTAAATGTCCTGGTCAAGTGCCAGCATCAAAGTAGAAAAGTAGGAGATCTAGAAGCAGCAGGAGGGGAAGGCGGGGAGGGGAGGGAGTGTGTGTGTGTGTGTGTGTGTGTGTGTGGGGGGGGGGGGGGGTGTCTGTAAAGCAGGGGAATGGTGCCCCACTGTGGCTAGCAGGAGGATAGAAAGCACGCACAGCCCTTTGTGACATACTGTAGAGGTTATTTACCAATGCTGGAAATCCACGTGACGGCGGTCGCTCCCAGCTTTGCGGTGGCACATGTGAATCTAAGCGTGGAAAACAATAGCGTAGATAACAATAGCGAATATAAAGAAAGATAGAGAAAACTGGAACGGTGGTCAGCTGCATTGTGGTTCTGCAAATTGGTGCAAATTGAAGATTTTGTTTTTATTGACAGAATATAGGGACCGACGAATGTCCCACTGACGAAAGTCCCCACCCCCTGTGCTGCTCGCGCCTCCTCGTTAGAAAGCGAGGGGATGTGTACAAGAATACATTGTCTCGTGTGCGGCCGAAGGGGGCAGAATTAATTTTTTTGTTGCCTTCAGAGATAAAAGTCAGTAAAAACTGACTTTTATTTCATATGGAGATGGCCTTAAAGGAGGCGGGCCGAGCAGGCGTCGGCCCGCCTGCATTTCCAGGGGAGTGCCCAGTGTTTTCATCAGGACGCCCCCACCGGAGAGAACGGCTTGGTGAAGCCGTTTGCTCCCAGGGTTTGCACATGTGCAAATACGCGCATGCGCAAAACCCCAAACATCAGGGAAGGGGCCGAATCAGTTTGAATCGGCCCCATAATAATCATCTTCAATTAGCAGAGATTCGCATATTCCCAGTCTATGGAGTACATTTACTAAGCTTTGAGTTAGTACATATGCGATTAGTATGACTGCGATGTGTGGCGGGGATACGGTCGTATTATCGACCCGACTTAGGTCGACAGTCATTAGGTCGACACCGTTGGGTCGACAGGCAACACGGTCAACAGGGTTCTAGGTCAACATGGATGAAGGTCGACATGGGACAAGGTCAACATGGTTTTAGGTCGACAAATGCGTTAGGTCGACATGGGTTAGTTCGACAGGTTGCGAGGTCGACATGGATTATATCACTGTTTTTTTGAGCCAACATGTGCCGACAGGCAGTATTTCATGCCCTAACATCCACTAGGGCGTGGTGGGAGAACAAAATAGTGTGCCCGAAGCATTGCGAGGGGCTGTGGTTGACTTCCAACTGTGTCCATGTTGACTGTGTCGACATTCGGGTAAAAAAAAACCATGTCGACCTAACGCATATGTCGATCTAAACCCATGTCGACCTTGTCCCATGTTGACCTAGACACATGTCGACCTTTACCCATGTCGACCTAGAACCCTGTCAACTTTGCTGCATGTCGACCCAACGGTGTCAACCTAATGACTGTCGACCTAAGTCGGGTCGACAATACGATCGACACCCGTGGCAGGATGTACCGCAACTGCTTGGTACATCCTGCCACTGGTCTGCATCACTAAACAGAGGGAGCAGTCATGGGGAAATCACCTCCTGCGTGATACTAGGTCCCATTTATCAAATATCTGTGCCGCTATGACCCCAAAAAACATGCTGATGTAATGTTGATGTCAAATCACAGTTAGGAGCTGATTGGTTGGTAGGTTATATCTCTCCACCTTATCACGCTCCAAAGCTTAGCACATCTTCCCCTTGATATATTGTAAAACCATTTTCAATACATCCTGGCAGCTTCCTGTTCTGCCAACCGCTGGTTACCGATTTACCCATTTGAAAACTTTCTTCCCCCCATGTATTCCTTGTCTCTTCATTTTGTAAAACTTGCGGTCATGGAAGAAACCGATAGAGAACAATGTTCTGGATCATGCTTGTTTTGGATGAACGTATCGTCAAACAAGTAACATTAATTATTGTGCGAAGCTTATTAAGGCTGATGCGGACAACGGTTAGTCGCCATCAGAGAATACGGCTCGCTGTGAGGAGGAGATGAGCTCGGATACCCACTGAGATAATCTGTGTGGTTTAATAGCTGGACTAGAGAACAGGTGTACTGTACATTGTGTGTCCTGCTGTACGGAGCCAGGTGCAGAAAAGGCTCCATCCTTCTTTGTAAACGTTATTACTGGACACGGTGTATTTCGTTGACATGCAATATGTCGCACTTACCGCATCAGAATGTAGACTAAACGTTCCTGTTGGCCCAGTGGTGGCAACTGCAGTGGTGTTTTTTGGGTTAGTCAATTCCTCCAGCGGTTCATAATACCCTAACACCCTCTCCAGAGCCTAACCGTAACCTCCCCTCCTACAGCCAAAGGGCTATTTCACAAGCTCCGGCTCCTGTCGGGCGGCGAAACCCCGCACAGCCAAAAACCGTGCCGCACACTGTAGTTAATAATGGACATGATTGTGTCCATTCACACGGGACGGCCACCGCCCGGTTGCAGATGGATCCCACCACTGGAAGGCACGGCTGCCGGGCTGTGGCCATCCCTACCATTGTAAACTGCTGTGTGCGGCATGGCTTTTGGCTGTGCGGGGTTTCGCCGCCCGGCAGGAGCCGGAGCGTCGTGTGAAATAGCCCTAACCCTCCTCCTAATGCCTAACCCTG